>NC_062559.1:5106765-5415851 GCF_016906955.1 Phacochoerus africanus | reverse complement strand
ACTCCCTAAAAGTGGAATCATACAATATTTGCGCTTTTTTTTTTTTTTTTTTGGCTGTACCCATGGCACGTGGCAGTTCCTGGGCCAGGGAATGAACCTATGCCACAACACTGGATCCTTTAAATGCTAGGCCACCAGGGAACTCCCCATTGCCATGTGTTTCTGTAATGCCTGAAAGAGTGTCATCTTGTCATTTTGAGAAGTGCCCACTAGACCTTTCCAGCTCAGCATGTGGTCTGAGGGCCAGTTACACTGGGCAACCCCCAGGAGCTTGTTGGCCATGCCCAGTCCCGGGCCCTGTCCCAGATAGGCTTAGTCAGAATCTGCATTCCCATAGAAGCTCAGGTGAATTTATGCAAATTTAAACTTAACATCCTTCTGTTGGATTGATAGGGCTGCTATAACAACGTACTCTAAACTGGGAGGCTTAAATGGCAAGTGTGTTGTCTCACAGTTCTGGAGGCGAGACGTCAGAAAGCCAGGTGTTGGCAGGGTTGGTTCTTTTTAGGGCTGTCGGGGCGGGGGGGGTCTCTTCTAGGCCCCTCTCCCTGGCTTATAGATGGCCATTTTCTCCCTGCGTCTCTTCACATCCCTCTGCGTGGGTCTCTGTGTTCTAAAGGACCCCAGTCTAATCGGATCAGGATCACCCTAATGACATCTCACTTGTAACACCTACAACAACCCCATTTTCTTTTTTGTTGTTTTTTGTTTGTTTGTTTGTTTGTCTTTCGTCTTTTCAGGGCCACACCTGTGGCATATGGAGGTTCCCAGGCTAGGGGTCGAATCAGAGCTGCAGCTGCCAGCCTACACCACAGCCACAGCAACTCCAGATCCCAGCCACACCTTCAACCTACACCACAGCTCATGGCAACGCCGGATCCTTAACCCACTGAGCAAGGCCAGGGATCGAACCCTCAACCTCATGGTTCCTAGTCGGATTCGTTAACCACTGAGCCACAACGGGACCTCCTATCAACAAATTTTAAAGAAACCCATACACATCAGGCTTCTCTTAGGCGTCTAAGCCCATGTGACACAGTCTCAGGCTCAATGTGACATTGTCTCAATCCTCTGGAGGGACTCGGTTTATCTGTAGTTTTCTCAGTACTAAATATGTGATCTGAGGAGCTAAAATTCGCCTGGACCATCATCTCGCCCCCTCCCGGGCTCATCTCCTCTCTCTCCCTCCCTCTCTCCCTCCACCTCTCTCTCATCTCCTTCCTCTGTGATAACTCAGCGCTCCTGCTGGAATGTAAGCCTTTGACCCTCCCTGTTTCTGTGAAGCCAGGTGTTCCCACCTGCCATTTCAGAGCACCTGCACCCCAAGGTGTTCATCCCTCCTCTCACCCTCCCAGGCCTCCTGCTGGTTCCCGTCGTCTCATGTTCTCATTCCTTCCAGCACAATGTCAGTTTCCACCCAGTAGGCGTGGCTTCTGTGTCTTCATCGCGTCTTGGAGAAAAATGTTGACCTGGACCAGGTCCTCTTCTTCCGTGGTGACATCCATCCACGGGCGTCTTAAAGGTCCGTGCAGCATCCCTGAGGGGCTGTCTGCTCAGCACCCACTTCCACGGTGTTTCCCCCCCCACCTTTGTTCACGTGGCTGCAGTGAGAGTAATGACTTTGTTTTAACCCCACTATCTGGCCATGATCCATTAACCGGGGGACAGGCGCCGGAGCCCGACGGGACCAGTGACTCCTGTCCCATGAATTTGGGGGTAGGAGGAAATCTTACCAGCTTCTCCTTGGGTGAGGGACTATCAGACACGCTGCTGCCGCCGCATTTCCCGCTCTGTGGGGCAGAGAAGGGGAAACAAGCCAGGCTGCAGAGAACAAGTAAGAGTCACAGCATGAGCCCCATAGAATGCTTACCACCTGCAAGGCCCCGCCCCGAGCATTTTACCTATGTTAATTCACTGAATCCTCACAGCCTGTGAGGTAGGCTGATGTAGTTACCGTTGTTATTCTACTTCCTAGATGTAAAGACAGGAGCAGAAACGGAGACTGTCTGGGGGGTTTCAGGCCACCGGTCAGACTTGTTCTCCGAGGCTCAGCTGCATACTTGTCACTAGGTCCTCTTGGGACTTTGGGGTCCCTTACAGTATCCCTCCCTCCTCCCTCCTTCCCTCTCTCCCTCTCTTTTTCTCTCTCTCTTTTCCTTCCTTTCCTTTTTTTTTTTTTTAAAGGGCCGCACCTGCCATATATATGGAAGTTCCTGGGTCAGGCATTGAATCTGAGTTACAGCTGCAGTAATGCCGGATCCTTTAACCCACTGCACTGGGGCTGGGGATCAAACCTGCGCTTCTGCAGCAACCCAAGCTGCTGCAGTCGGATTCTTAACCCACTGCAGCAGGAACTCCACCTCTCTTTCTATGGCTTAAGCTAGATCCAGTGGATTTGCCATTACAACCAAAATATTCCAAAATACAACCAAATAATATAGCAAGCCAAACAATACTTAACAGCTAAAAACTATTATTTCTAGAATTCAGTGTCTATTTTTCTCTCAAGTGCACAAAAAATAACAAAACATTTTTGTCAGATCCTTGGAAGAAATCTAATTACACCATATCCACTGCATTTCTCTGTTGCAAGAGACTATATAAGTATAAGAATAGCACTTGGGGAGTTCCCGTCCTGACGCAGTGGAAACAAATCCGACTAAGAACCATGAGGTTTCGGGTTCAATCCCTGGCCTCACTCAGTGGGTTCAGGATCCGGCATTGCCGTGAGCTGTGGTGTAGGTCGAAGATGCAGCTTGGATCCCACATGGCAGTGGCTATGGTGTGGGCTGGTGGCTACAGCTCTGATTGGACCCCCAGCCTGGGAACCTCCACATGCCACAGGTGTGGCCCTAAAAAGACAAAAAAAAAAAAAAAGGAGTAGCACTTGAGAAGTTCCTTCTCTGGCACAGTGGGTTAAGACTCCGACTGCAGCATCTTGGGTCACTGCGGGGTCACACGTTCAGTCCCTGACCCAGCACAGTGGCATTGCTGCAGCTGCGGCTTAGATTCAAACCCTTGCCCAGGAACTTTGCCATGAGTGCAGCCATAAATTTTTTTTTTTTTTTTTAAATAGCACTTGGGAGTTCCCATTGTGGCTCAGTGGTTAACAAATCTGACTAGGAACCATGAGATTGCAGGTTTGATCCCTGGCCTTGCTCAGTGAGTTAAGGATCCAATGTTGCCGTGAGCTGTGGTGTAGGTCGCAGATATGGCTCAGATCCCGTATTGCTGTGGCTGTGGTGGAGGCCGGTGGCTACAGCTCCAATTAGACCCCTAGCCTGGGAACCTCCATATGCTGCAGGTGCAGCCCTAGAAAAAAAAGACCAAAAAAAAAATAATAGTAATAACTCTTGGATTTTCTTTGAAGATCATAGAGGTAATTTGAACCTTTCAATATGTATAAGTTGCCTCATTCCTTTTTTCTAATAGAAACTAAAATATAGGTATAAGTTGCATTTATATTATGTTCAAAAGAGAACTAATATCAAAACAGAGTCTCAGGAAAGAGCAATTATTACCGGCATTAGGAAGGGGGACGTCTTTAGAAAATACTAGAACAATGTACGTTTCAAGAAATGTTTGTGTCTTAATCTTTGCATTTTAAATGTACCATCACCTTATTATCATAATCACCAATTAAAGGAACAAAGAGGGAAAATGTGAATAAAGAAGGGGGTTTGAATAAGCCCCCCAAACATCTAAGGCTTTTAAATGAGTCGTTTTCTCCCTCTTACTTATGCGTGCAGGTGTCATCAAAAACATTACCCAACCAACCTCCCTACTGCCAGCATTATCATTTGCTTCCACAACGAAGAATTTAATGCCTTGTTACGGACAGTGTCCAGCATCATGACTCTCACGCCACATCATATCATTGAAGAAATTATTTTGGTAGATGACATGAGTGAATATGGTAAGACGGAATGCTAATAATCTACCCCACCTACTTGGAAGGCTGTGTATCTCTGTGGCACTCAAGTTATTTTATACCAAGGACTCTTTGGGGTGGGTATTGAAGCAGGCACCTTGGTGCACGGGTGGCAGTGGGGTCCTGTCCTTACAGTGTTTGGATTGGCTAGTGCTTCCATGAGATACACGTAGGGGCAGGCTGGTCTTTAGAGGTTATGGATGACATTCAAGAAGTGATACCTAAGAGGTCCCGTCGTGGCACAGTGGTTCATGAATCCAACTAGGAACCATGAGGTTGCAGGTTCGATCCCTGGCCTGGCTCAGTGGGTTAAGGATCTGGCATTGCCATGAGCTGTGGTGTAGGTCACAGACGCAGCTCGGATCCCACGTTGCTGTGGCTCTGGTGTAGGCTGGTGGCCGCAGCTCCGAATGGACCCCTAGCCTGGGAACCTCCATGTGCTGTGGGAGTGGCCCTAGAAAAGGCAAAAAGACAAAAGAAAAAAAAAAGTGATACCTAGCAAAGTGGTACATGCAGGATGGATAAACAATAAGGTCCTACTGTAGAGCATAGAGAACAACATTGAGTGTCCTGGCATTAAACCATAATGGAAAGGAATATGAAAAAGATTCTTTTTCATGTTCTTATATATATATGTATAACTGAACCACTGTGCTATACAGCAGAAATTAACACTGGAAATCAACTACACTTCAATAAAATAAATTTTTTAAAAAAAGGTAACATCCCAACTGTGGTCTGAAGGCCCAATTGGGGTGACATAGATAAGAGAGAACGGGAAAAGTACTTTAGGCAGAGGGAATGGCCTTATAAAAGCCCAGAGACAAGAGACGACATGGGGAGTTTGGAATCGTTCTGTATTTTCTGTAGATTATGTACAAGTGTAGGGTTAACAGGGAGGGGGTGGGCGAGCACCCAGAAGCATGAAAAGCATTGTTTGAATTTTATTTGGAGAAAATGGGGAATGATGCTAAAGCTTAATGCAGGGGAATGACGCAATCCAGGTACTTTACAGGAAAGAATTCTTTCTTTCCTTTTTTTCTTTTGAGGGCCACACTTGCCGTACATGGAAGTTCCCAGGCTAGGGATCGAATCGGAGCTGTAGCCGCCAGCCTACACCACAGCCACAGCAACACCAGATCCAAGTTGCGTCTGCAACCTACACCACAGCTCACAGCAATGCTGGGTCCCTTACCCACTGAGAGGCGCCAGGGATCAGATCTGGATACTAGTCATGGGTACTGGTCAGGTTTGTAACCCGCTGAGCCACAGGCAAGAATTCTAATCACAACAAATATACTTAAGGGCTTGGTCCTCCATATTCCCTGGTTCTAAAGAACCATAACACTAAGAGTTCCCTAATGGCTCAGCAGGTTAAGGACCCAGCATTGTCATTGCTGAGGGTTGGATCACTGGCCCGGGGGGCTTCCACATGCCGTGGGTGTGGCCAAAAAAAAAAAAAAAAGAACTATGACACTAGAACAAAATCTGATTAACTATATATAACATTTGAAATTGGTTGTGTGCTTCACAACTTCATTACTTACCTGAGGCAAGCCCGGAGGACCCAGGTGAGGGCTACACTCCTTGGGGTCCACAGGTCCCTGTAGGGTCCATTTCTCTTGAAAGCAGTGTGTCTGGATTGGATAAGTTTTCTACCTAAAAGTCCACCTACTCCACAGTGAATCTGACTCACTCTGGGCTGGAACAGAAAAAGAAGAGGAGACACAGCTGGAGGAAGAACAGGAGGGAGTTCCTGTCGTGGCACAGCGGAAACAATCCAACTAGTATCCGTGAGGATGCGGGTTCGACCCCTGGCCTCGCTCAGCGGGTTAAGGATCCGGTGTTGCCGCGAGCTGTGGTGTAGGTCGAAGATGCAGTTTGGATCCTGGCATGGCTGTGGCTGTGGTGTAGGCCGGCAGCTATAGCTCTGATTCAACCCCTAGCCTGGGAACCTCCATATGCCGTGGGTGGGGCCCTAAAAAGCAGGAAAAATAGAAGAAGAAGGAGAAGAAGAAAAAGAAGAACAGGCAGGGGAAGGAGGAGGACGTCCTTGGAGGACAGTAGGGCAGTAGGGTCACCCGCAGAGAAGTGCAACTCAGAAGTAAGTCAGCTCCATTTAGGATTTGCACTTGCTGGCCCATCACTATCGTATATGAGGTCATTTCTGCAGGAGCCACCGAATCAGAGGGTCCAATCCTGTTTATTTCCAGTCTTGCGCACAGGAGAGGATGCGGAGGGATGACCAGGTTCCTCATCTGACCAGTACGCTGAGTGACACCTCTGGCCACACGTGGGACAAGAAGTCCCTAGTAAAACCATGAGCAGGGAACAGGATCCAGTCTTTGCTGGGCTGTGTCGTTCTACCTCCTCTCCCAGAAGGTCGAGCATCCTGCCCCGGAGATGCAGTTCCAGGATGACCAGAGGACACACCTGGTGACTCGTCGTGTTCTTTCGGCATCCGGGGAACCACTGCTCGTGGCTGAGAGATGATCGTGCTGCCGGACCAGACCCCCTCCTTCTCCTCCTGGATCCATAGGAGGAGGCGGATGGTCCCCTGGCTGGAGGTCATTTCATCTCCCCACCCACGCGCTGAGTCTTGGACCCACCCCGAACCTCAAACACGGGAAATGCAGGAAAGGGGTTGTTCTGTGTTCGGAAGGAGCTCAGGATGGACGCACTCCAGCGTTTATTCCACGATGATTTCACGTGGGCTCTAGGAGAACGTTCTTAAAAAGCAGCTAGTCTTGTCTAGGTGATACCAGTGGGCGCTGCAGATGGGGTCCCTCCACTTGCGATAGCAGGGGTCAGGAGCCCCGACGACCGCCCCCATTGAGTTGCAGGAGAGGCATGCCCAGGGCTGACCTGCGAGTGTCCACCTTTCTCGTCCTGGTCCCACTCGACTGCAAGCCAGCAGCACGACCATCTTCTGAAAAACCCAATCCGTCCGCCTCCCGGCTGCTGCCAGAACAGCTTTATTTCCCCCTAGGTCTGCCTCACAGAATTCCTCTGCGTCCTGGACGTTAGGGAGGGGGTTGCAGGCATCTGAGCTGAGGTACCACCCCTATCCTGCCTCTGAGCAGGGCCCTGGCACTGTTTATAAAAACAAGGAGGAGTTCCCCGGTGGCTTGGCCAGTTAAGGATCTGGCATCGTCACCGCTGTGACTCAGGTCACTCCTGTGGTGCAGGTTCGATCACAGCCCAGGAACTTCTGCATGCCCCAGGTTCGGCCAAAAAATGAAATGAAAACAAGGAAGGACAAAAGAACAGAAACAGTCTCACAGGCAAGGAGAGTAGACGTGATTGCCGGGGGCGGGGGAGGGGGATGAATGGGTAGCTCGGGGTTAGGAGATGCAAACTCTTACATTTAGAATAGATAAGCAAGGTGCTGCTGTAAGCACAGAGAACTGTCTCCAGTCTCTTGTGATAGAACGTGATGGAAGACAATATAAGAAAGGGAGTGTACAGAACCGTAAGGATGCAAGTTTGATCCTTGGCCTCGCTCAGTGGGTTAAGGATCCGGCGTTGCTGTGAGCTGTGGTGTAGTCAAAGAGGTGGCTCGGATCCTGCATGGCTGTGGCTGTGGTGTAGGCTGGCAGCTGTAGCTCCAATTAGACTCCTCGCCTGGGAACCTCCATATGCCGTAGGTGTGGCCCTAAAAAGTGGAGGAAGAAAAAAAAGAAGTGTACATACATGTGTGAACTGGGACACTGTGCTGTACTGCAGAAATTGACACAACATTGTAAATCAACTGTAATTTAATTTAAAAATTAAAAACAAAAAAACAAGGAAGGAGAGCCTTCCTTCTGTCAAGACGGCAATGAACCTTCTTCTTTGGGTCATCAGCCTCCTGATCCAGATTTCTAGGACTTGGAAATTTAAGCCTCTGAAGCATCTTATTCATCTCACCAGAGACTCAACTCCTTTATCATCATCATTTGAACCTCCAAGTACTGAGTGACTGTCGGGTACCAGGCTCCATGCTCAGTGTTGTGTTTCTCCCTCTGACGGTGGTCCTGCCAGCAATGTGGGCATCTGCCTTCTCACTTAGTCTGAGACTTGCCTGGTGTGATAACCTGCCTGCAAGTTACTGCCAAGTTAGGACCACAACTGTTAGCGATCTAATCAGGTTGATCCCGGGAGTTCCCTTTGTGGCTCAGTGGTTAATGAACCCGACTAGGAACCATGAGGTTGCTGGTTCAATACCTGGCCTTGCTCAATGGGTTAAGGATCCCACATTGCCCTGAGCTGTGGTGCAGGTCAAAGATGTGGCTCGGATCCTGCATTGCTGTGGCTCTGGTGTAGGTTGGCAGCTGCAGCTATGACTCTACCCCTAGCCTGGGAACTTCATATGCCATGGATGCAGCCCTAAAAAGACAAAAAAAAAAGTGATTTATTAAAATAGAGGTATTTCAGTAGAAAAAAAAATGTGCCTTTTTTTTTTTTTTTTTTGGCTGTGCCCACAGCATGCAGAAGTTCCCAGGCCAGGGACAGAACCTGCATCACAGCAGTGACCATGCCAGGTCCTTAACCTGCTGTACCACCAGGGAACTCCTGCTTTTGATTGATTTCAATGTTACGTCTCTTTTTGTTCATGTTTTGTGGATGCTCATGCAATAAAATTTGAGGTTTCTGGAAGGTGAGAACTTCTGTGGAATAGGCTGGTTTTTAGGAAGCAGTCAAAATTATGAGAAGTTGTTTTCATTTCTGTAGCTACAGTTTAAAATTGTCGTGCGGACTTTTTTTTCCCCAGATGATTTGAAAGAGAAGCTGGACTATCACTTGGAAATATTTCGGGGGAAGATTAAAGTAATAAGAAACAAAAAGAGAGAAGGGTTGATCCGAGCACGGCTGGTGGGAGCCTCGAGAGCATCAGGTATGCGCGTTGCGCTCGGGACCTGCCCCCATGCCCGGGGTCACAGAGCTCTTCCTGCCCGTTCAGAATCCACCCTCGTGGAGCCCCTCGGTGTCTCCCCTGGCATCCACAGAGCAGTGGAAATACACTGCAGCCATGTGAATCTTTAATCTTCTGTTGACTCTGAAAATATTCTACTTCCAGATGTGAATTTTTTTTTTTTTTGTCTTTTTGTCTTTTCCAGGGCCGCTTGCGCAGCATCTGGAGGTTCCCAGGCTAGGGGTCCAATCGGAGCTGTAGCCACCGGCCTGCGCCAGAGCCACAGCAACGGAGGATCCGAGCCGTGTCTGCGACCTACACCACAGCTCATGGCAACGCCAGATCCCCAACCCACTGAGCAAGGCCAGGGATTGAACCTGCAACCCCATGGTTCCTAGTCGGCTTCGTTAACCAGTGAGCTACAACGGGAACTCCCCCAGGTGTGAATTTGTTATTTCAAATAGAAGACATTCTTTGGCAGGGGCCATAATGTCAGCCTCCCGTTACAGGAGACGTCCCCCGGGGAACTCACTCTGGGATGGCGTTGTACGCAGAGGACCCCACGGGGGCGATCTTAGGAACCACGCCTGAAAAGGATCGAGGGAAGCAAGCCTTTGGGGGGAGCACTGTGCTGCGATGCAGCTGCGTATCCGATGGGGAGCCCTGAAGCTGGGTCGGGCGTCAGTTCAGGGTGTCGGAGGAGCAGAGGCCAAGATGAACTGAGAGGAGTGTTTGCAGAGAAATGCCTGTGACGCCCATGCACACTGAGGTGTATGGACAGACTGGCCAGGGGGGCCCTGCTGTGGAGCACAGGGAACTCTGCCCAGTGTCCCGTGATCATCCGAGAGGGAAGGGAACCTGGAAGAGAATGGGTGTGTGGGTAAGTGTGACAGAATCACTTTGGTGTATAGCAGAAATTATCACAACCTTGTGGATCAACCACACATTAACAAAACTTAAAAAAAAAAAAATTGGAGTTCCCGTCGTGGCACAGTGGTTAACGAATCCGACTAGGAACCATGAGGTTGCGGGTTCTGTCCCTGCTCTCGCTCAGTGGGTTAATGATCCGGCGTTGCCGTGAGCTGTGGTGTAGGTTGCAGACGCGGCTCGGATCCCGCGTTGCTGTGGCTCTGGCGTAGGCCGGTGGCTACAGCTCCGATTCGACCCCTAGCCTGGGAACCTCCATATGCCGCGGGAGCGGCCCAAGAAATAGCAACAACAACAACAACAACAAAAGGGAGATTTCAAGAAGCAAAAAAAAAAAAAAATTATCAGACCAAAGAAAAAAGAAAAGAAATGTCTGTGAAGGATAAAGGAGGCAGGGAAAAGCGTGGACCAGAAGCTTCTGGCCTGACACCTGTGGGGGGAGGCAGGGAACGAGGGAAGGTCGAAAGCCCTTCAGTCTCCTGCGTGGCTCCCAGGAAGCCCCATGTGGGCTGGTGGGGAGCCCCAGAGCAAAGCGGAGTCTTGCAGGGGCCCCCATGGCCCAGCTCCTGTTCACCCCCTCCCTGGTCGCCCACATGCCATGTGCTTGGTCGTTAGCTGGGAGCCCCCTGGGCAGGGCGGGGCTCATGCAGGCGAACTCTGCCTGCCGTAGATCCCAAAGCTTTGGAAGGTGTCACAGACAGGCAGAGAGCGCCCACCTGGTCCAGGTAAGCAAAACGCTTCCTGCCTCCCTTTGGACCAGGCAGCTCCGTGCTGCGCCAAGGGCAGTGCCTGGGGAGGGGCTCAGCTGTGAGCCCTGAGCAGCGGTGTGCGTCCCGAGGGATTCCAACTAGCAAGCTTCCTGGAAACCCAGATGATCCCAGGGTTGTGTGCAGAATGTTAAACCAGGACCAAAGGAAATGCATAGTGTTTAAGGGTATTTCATCAGGCTACGAGCCGTCTGATGAAACACCTCCGTTCCTTAGCAAGGCGTATTTCCTCATTGAGTCGAGGGCCACATAACAGCAGAAGCTGATTCTCTTCTCCTATGTCGGCCTGATCAATTTAGACATTCTCTTACTTACCTACATAAATAATACATAATAATTGTCCAAAACACAATACAAACCACTAAAACTGCACGGGTTGTATCCTTTCAGAACTTTGGCTTTATGCATTAATATATGTGTGTGTGTGCACACACACAGTTTTAAGGATTTTTAAATATATAGAATCGTACTATTTGTATTGTCTGAGACTTTATTTTATTTTATTGTCTTTTGAGGGCTGCACCTGCGGCATATGGAGGTTCCCAGGCTAGGGGTCAAATTGGAGCTGCAGCCACAGCACAGCAATACTAGACCCGAGCCACGTCTGTGACCTACACCACAGCTCACAGTGCTCAACGCACTGATGGAGGCTAGGGATCGAACCCATAACCTCATGGTTCCTGATCAGATTCGTTTCCACTGTGCCGCAATGGGAACTCCAAGAGACTTATTCTTTTAATTTCAGTTTCATGTTTTGGAAGTTTTCCTATGACAGTACCTGAAATTACCTGTTTTTATTTGCTGTATATTATGATACTCCGTATGGATTCCATAATGGATCGCCATAATTTAGCCATTTGTAGTTTGGTGGTATTTATTTTTCATCATTACTCAAAAAAATGCATCATGGGCAATTCTTGTGTATATATACCTTTGTGGAAATGAATGCTTGTGCTTATAGGATAAATTGCTAAAAGTGGAATTGCTGGGCAAAGGGAATTCTTATTTTAAATTTTGATGGATACTGCCAAATTGTCCTTAAAAAGGTGGCATCAATTAACAGTTCCATCACAGGGTGTAAGGCGGACCTCTCTCTGGAGCCTGGCCGACACTGTTACCAGTCATCGAATATGTGTTACCAATCATTCTAGAGTTTGCCAAAGTTGGTCCCCAAATGGTACCATTTAGTTTCTTGGCATTTCCTTGATGACTAGCAATGTGGAGTATTTTTTCATGTTTTTATAGATTGTTTATAGACTTTTCTGTGAATTTGGTCTGTTCATATCCTTTGCCATTTTTTTTTTTTTAGGGCCACACCTGTGGCATATGGAAGTTCCCAGGCTAAGGGTTGAATGGGAGCTACAGCTGCCGGCCTACACCACAGCCACAGCAGCACAAGATCTGAGCCGCGTTTGTGACCTACACTGCAGCTCACAGCAACGCCAGATCCTTTAACCCACTGATCGAGGCCAGGTATTGAACTCGCCTCCTCACAGACACTATGTCAGGTTGTGAACCCGCTGAGCCACAGTGGGAACTCCCTTTGTCAATTTTTTGATTGGGTTGTTTGTTCTAATGTTACTGATTGGAAGGCATCCTTTAGGATTCGAATCCCTGTGTTGTATACCCTGAGAATGTCTTTCCCCAGACTGTGGCTTTTCTTCTCATCTTTGTTGATGGTGCCTTATGTTGAACAGATGTTGCCAAGAAGTTCCTTTCCTCTTGCTGGGCACAGAGCCAGGCTGGACTTTCCAACCCTCCCTTTGGCAGGAATGGCCTTGTGACTAGGTTTCAACCACATTTCCTGACCAGGGCTTTTAGGAGGTTGGTCTGGCCCCTCCACACTTTACTTCCCCTTCTGGGTGACGAGGGTGGCACCGACTGTAATGATGGGAGGCCTTGGGTTGAAGATGGAGGAGACTCTGTCCACCTGTGTCCCTGAGTGACCCCAGGGAGGGGAGCATCCCCTTTGTCAGGAACCCGCCTTGGACAAAATGAGTAGAAGTACGCTTTTTTTTTTTGTCTTTTTGCCTTTTTCTAGGGTCGTTTCCCACAGCATGTGGAAGTTCCCAGGCTAGGAGTCCAATCGGAGCTGTAGCCACCGGCCTACGCCAGAGCCACAGCAACGCGGGATCCGAGCCGCGTCTGCAACCTACACCACAGCTCACGGCAACACCGAATCCTCAACCCACTGAGCGAGGCCAGGGATTGAACCCGCAACCTCATGGTTCCTAGTCGGATTCGTGAACCACTGCGCCACGACGGGAACGCCCTAGAAGTAAGCTTTTACTGCATGTGAGCTGTTATAAATTTTGGAGTTTCAGTAAAATAGCAACTAGCTTTAACTTCATAATAAAATAATCAGATTTATCCGTATTTTTTGTTATGATTTTTGTGTCTTGCTTAAGAAAGTCTTCCTGACCCCAAGATCGTAATGATGTTTTACATTGTTTAACATTTTGCTTTTTACGTTGCATGATTCATGCAGCTAGAATTGGCCTGGGAATGGTGTGAGGTAAGAAGACTCCAGGGTAACATCTCCTTTATGGATACTCAGTTATCCCCATTCATTCAATGGCGCATTTTCTCCATAGAGTGCGATGCTGCTTCTATCACTTATGTCTATATATTCCTGCATTTATTTCTGGCTTCTCGATTATTGTACTTGTATATTTCTAGGCTCTCTTGATTAGGATAGCTTGGTAAGAAATTTTATGACTGGTAGGACAATTATTTCCATGTCATTCTGCAAAATCATCTTATCTAGGATCACCTGGTTCAATTCCACAAAAACTCTGCTGCGATTTTTCCTTGGAATTGCATTGAGTTTATAGATTAAAATGGGGGAGAATTTGCTCCCTTTCATGATGTCTTCCCATCCTGTGCACTTACTTAGATTGACTTTTATGTTCTTTCAGTAATGTTTTGTCATTTTCTCCATAGACTATTGTGATATTCTAATGTATCATAATATACATATTTATGGAATGCATAATATATTGCATGTAAAGATTTATTCCTGTTGATTTCGGTTTTTTATGTTTTGTAAATCATGATTTGGGATCTCCCTGGTGAATTTTCTAATTGTTATTGGCATATAGGAATCAGATGCTTTTATATATTTGATTTTATAACAGAAACCTCAGTAAACTCAGTCGTTAAGGGTCAGTTGCATTTTCTCTCCACTGAAAATAGAAAATTTCCCTCTTCCCAAGGTTAAATAGAAGGGGAAATAGCAAGCATCCATTCCCTATTCCTGACTTTAACAGGAACAGTTCTAAACTTCCACGTTATTATGTTGGCCGGTATTAGCTTCCCAGGGCTGCCTTAGGAAAGTACCACTTGGGAGTTCTCGTCGTGGCTCAGGAGGAACGAACCTGACTAGCGTGAGGATGCAAGTTTGATCCTTGGCCTCGCTCCATGGGTTGAGGATCCAGCGTTGCCCTGGGCTGTGGTGTAGGTCGCAGATGTGGCTCAGATCTGTGCTGCTGTGGCTGTGGTGGAGGCTGGCGGCTACAGCTCCGATTGGACCCCTAGCCTGGGAACCTCCATATGCTGTGGATATGGCCTTAAAAACCAAAAAAAAAAAAAAAAAAGACCAGGTTGTAAAACAATAGAAATTCATTGCTTCACAATTCTGGGGGCCAGAAATCCAAAATCAGGGTGCTGGCAGGGACCTGCCGCTCTGAAAGATGTGGGGGATGGTCCTTCCTCATCTCCTCCGGCTGCGGGTTGGGCTGTCAGTCCCTGGCTTGCAGGGACTCCCCTCCCATCCCTCTCTCCGTGGTCACGTGGCTTTTCCCCTGTGACTCTCTGGGTGGATCCAAACCTCCGTCTCCTTCTAAGGACACCATTCGTGTTGGATGAAGGGCCCATCCTATTCTAGAAGTACCCATCTTAACTAATTACATCTGTAACAACCCTATTTCTAAATGAAGCCACATTCTGAGTGGGGCTTGGGCTTGAATATATCTTTTGGGGAGACAAAATGCAACCTATAATACTGCTATAGGGTTGGTTTTTTATTTTATTTATTTATTTATTTAGTCTTTTGAGGGCTGCACCTGCAGCACATGGAGGTTCCCAGGCGAGGGGCCGAATCAGAGCGACAGCTGCTGGCCTGCACCACAGCCACAGCAACAGCAACACAGATTCAAGCTGCGTCTGTGATCTACACCACAGCTCATAGCAACGCCAGATCCTTAACCCACTGAGCAAGGCCAGGGATTGAACCCAGAACCTCAGGGTCCCTAGTCGGATGCATTTCTGCTGCGCCACAACAGGAACTCCTGTTTCTTTCTTTTTTTTTTTTTAAGAAGTTGTATTAATTTTTATTTTGAAAAATTTCAAGCCCTCAGAACAGTTCTCTACCCTCCTCTGGATTCACTAGCTGTTAATGCCTTACAGCACCCACTCCATATACACACTCCCCCGCCAGCGTCTGTGTTCAAAAGTAAGATAGGCTAGGAGTTGCCATCGCTGCGCAGTGGTTAATAAATCTGACTAGGAACCATGAGGCGGCAGGTTCAGTCCCTGGCCTTGCACGGTGGGTTAAGGATCCGGCGTTGCCGTGAGCTGTGGTGTAGGTTGCAGACTTGGCTCGGATCCCGCATTGCTGTGGCTGTGGTGTAGGCTGGCGGATACAGCTCCAATTACAGAACCCTAGCCTGGGAACCTCCATATGCCGCGGGAAGCGGCCCTGAAAAAGGCAAAAAGCCAAAAAAAAAAAAAAAGTAAGATCGGCTTAGAAATTTTTTTTGTCTGTTTTCTTATACTTTGTTGACTCACAGAATGAATTGTATGATTTTTCCTCTTTTACTTTTTTCTCATAATCGACACAAAACAGATGATCAGTTTTTGGAAAGGTACATAAAATTGGCTTATAAACTATCCAGGTACTGGTTTTTTTTTTTTTTTTTGGTTTCCTCTGTAATCAAGTTTTTTTAAGTAAATTTTATTTTTTTTATTACTCAAATGAATTTATCACATCTGTAGTCGTATAATGATCATAACAATCTGATTTCACAGGATTTCCATCCCACAGCCCAAGCACATCCCCCCACCCCCCAAACTGTCTCCTCCTGAGACCATAAGTTTTTCAGTGTCTGTGAGTCAGCATCTGTTCTGCAAAGAAGTTCAGTCTGTCCTTTTTTCAGATTCCAAATGTCAGTGAAAGCATTGGATGTTGGTGTCTCATTGTTTGGCTGACTTCACTTAGCATGATAATTTCTAGGTCCATCCATGTCGCTAAAAATGCCAGTATTTCGTTCCTTTTAATGGCTGAGGAATATTCCATTGTGTATATGTACCACATCTTCTGGATCTACTCCTCTGCCGATGGACATTTAGGTTGTTTCCATGTCTTGGCTGCTGCAAACAGTGCTGCAGTGAACATCGGAGTACATGTGTCTTTGCGAGTCCTGGTTTTCTCTGGATAGATGCCCAGGAGTGGGACTGCTGGATCCAGTGGTAGCTCTATGTTTAGTTTTCTGAGGCATCTCCATACTGTTTTCCAGAGTGGTTGCACCAATTGACACTCCCACCCACAGTGTAATCGGGTTCCCTTTTCTCCACACCCTCTCCAGCACTTATTGTTTGTAGACTTTTGGATGCTGGCCATTCTAGCTGGTGTAAGGTGGTACCTCAGAGTGGTTTTGATTTGCATCTCTCTAACAATGAGTGATGTTGAACATTTTTTCATGTGTTTTTTGGCCATCTGCATGTCTTCTTTGGAGAACTGTCTGTTTAGATCTTCTGCCCATTTTTGGATGGGGTTGTTTGTTTGTTTGGGATGGAGCTGCAGAAGTTTATAAATTTTGGAGATTCACTTGCAAAGATTTTGTCCCATTCTGTGGGTTGTCTTTTCATTTTGCTTAGGGTTTCCTTTGCTGTGCAGAAACTTTTAAGTTTGATTAGATCCCATTTGTTTATTTTTGTTTTTATTGTCATTACTCTAAGAGGTGGATCTGAGAAGATGTTGCTGTCGTTTATGTCAGAGAGTGTTTGGCTTATGTTTTCCTCTAAGAGTTTTATAGTGTCTGGTCTTCTATCTAGGGCTTTAATCCATTTGTAGTTTATTTTTGTGTAAATTTTAAAATTTCCAAATATAAGGGATTTTTTTAAGTTGTCTTTTTTTTTTTTTTAAATGGCTGCACCCGTAGCATATACAAGTTCCCAGGCCAGGGACTGAACCCAAGCCGCAGCTGTGGCAATGCCAGATCCTTTAACCCATGGCACTGGGCCAGGGATCGAACATACACTTCCACAACAACCCAAGCCACTGCAGTCAGGTTCTTAACCCACTGTCCCATAGCAGAAACTCCTCAATTGTCCTTTATTCACTGATTACTAGCTTAATTGTATCCTAGTGAGCATTTTTGGTCAGTTTTTTGTTTGTTTGTTTGTTTTTGAGATTTCCCTTGGGTCTTAAAGCTGGGTCATTTCAAAATTCTATGTATATTCGAAAAGAATAAATTTCTCTCTCTGGGAGTTCCCCTGTGGCTCAGCAGGTTAGGTATCCGGCATTGTCACTGCTGTAGTTTGGGTCACTGCTATGGTGTGGGTTCAATCTCTGGCCCAGAAACTTCTGTGGGCACGGGGTGGGGGGGAAATATATATATATATATATATAATTTTGTTGTTCAAATACTCTATATTCTTTCTCAACTATGACGTGATTTATACATTTCTGGAAGAGTTATACTGAAGTCTTCAGCTCTGGCTGCGGATTTGTCCATCCATCTCCTAGTCATTCTGGCAGTGCTGTATCTATGAGTCAATCCATATTTGCACACGCACACACACACACACACACACACACACACCCTGCCCTGTGATGTAGGCTGCCTTAGGCCAGGCCTCGATCCGAGGTTAGATGCTGAGCAATCCTGGAGTGTGAGGAGGGGAGGCAGCCCCTGGTGAGCCATCACTAACTTATTCCCATATGCACTCCTCCAATTGAGGATTTTTCTAGCACCTACTCTGTGCTGTCCATGACCGTTTATTCTTTTTTCATTTTTATCAACTCTTTAGAGGTACACCTTACATGGAATAAACTGTACCCATTGTACACAGATATGGGTTTTCATGTGACGTTAACGTGTCCGTGCATTTTCAGAGTCGTGTTAACTTCTGAGGAGCTGACATTTGCATTAGTATGAAGTGGCTCCGTTTCCAGCGGAGCCTTCGATTTCATTCCCCTGCTATTGCTCTGACCTCGTCACTTACTCACCGCACCCTCTACCCCAGAGGACTGACCTCTTGCCGCCCCGCACACATACCAACTATACTCCTATCTCAGAGCCTTCGCATGTGCGCTCCCCCCACCCCCAGCGTGGTTCCTCCAGATACCTGCGTGACCCGTTACTTGGTTCAGTTCTCTGTTAGAGGTGACTTTATCAGAGAGGTTTAGAGATCATCCTGCAGGAGTTCCTGTCGTGGCTCAGCAGTTAGTGAACCCAACTGGTATTCATGAAGACGTGGGTTCGATCCCTGGCCTTGCTCAGTGGGTTAAGGATCCTGCATGGCTGCGGCTGTGGCAGCTACAGCTCCGAATGGACCCCTAGCCTGGGAACCTCCATGTGCCGAGGGTGCGGCTCTAAAAAGCAAAAAGGAAAGAAGAAAGAAATCACCCTACACAGAATAGCAAGTGCCCGTTCTTCTCTGTCATCCTTACTCTGATTGATTTTTCTCCATAATATTTATTGCTGCCCGCCCACTTGACTGTGTTGGTGGTGCTGCCTAGGTAATGACTAAATGTGCCCTTAGGAGTTCCCATGGTGATTCTGCGGGTTAAGAACCCGACTGGTACCTGTAAGGATGCAGGTTCAATCCTTGGCCTCCTTCATTGGGTTAAGGATCTAGCGTTGCCACAAGCTGTGGCATAGTTCGAAGATGTGGCTCAGAGCTGGCGTTGCTGTAGCTGTGGCAAAGGTTGGCAGCTACAGCCTGGGCACTTCCGTATCCCATAGGTGGGGCCCTGGAAAGAAAAAAAAAAAGTTGCCCTTAAATTGCAGCTGAGACAGTTGTGTTAAGTTGTGGGCTGTGTCCTCGGACAGGGAGGAAAATAATGGCTACTGGGTGGAAAACTCCCCTGGGGAGAATTCGAGGCAGCAGTTTTGCAGAGTGGAGAAAAGGTGAGAAAGAGAAGCTATAATTAGACGACGTAAATCTAAAGGAAAGGGCCCTTTTCGCCTGGGAGCAGAAATGTTAGGGTTTGGAGGCAGCCAGGAGGAGTGAGGAAATGCTGGCATGACCCTGGACCCAGGGATAAATGAGGTCTGGGAGGGAAAGGAGAAGCTTGCTTGCTTGCTTTCTTCCTTTCTTCCTTTCTTCCTTCCTCTTCCTTCCTTCCTTCCTTCCTTCCTTCCTTCCTTCCTTCCTTCCTTCCTTCCTTCCTTCCTTCCTTCCTTTCTTTCTTTTCTTTTTTCTTTCTTTCTTTCTTTCTTTCTTTCTTTCTTTCTTCTTTCTTTCTTTCGTCTTTTTAGGGCCTCATCCGCTGGCATATGGAGGTTCCCAGGCTAGGGATCCAATTGAAGCTACAGCTGCCACCCTACACCACAGCTCACAGCAACGCCAGATCCTTAACCCACTGAGCAAGGCCAGGGATCGAACCCGAAACCTAATGGTTCCTAGTCCGATTCATTTCTGCTGCGCCACAACAAGAACACCAGGAGCAACTTTCTAGTGAACAGTATTGCTGGGGAAATAGGAGTTCCCACAGTGGTGCAATGAGGTGGGCGGTGTCTTTGGGAGCGCTAGGATGCAGGTACGATCCCCTGCCCAGCACAGTGAGTTAAGGATCCGGCGTTGCCACAGCTGTGGCTCAGGTGGCACGCATGCCCTCAGATCTGATCCTGGTTCAGGAACTCCATGTGCCTTGGAGCAGCCAAAAGAACAAACGAATAAAAGAACAGAATAGCTGGGGAAATAGCATCTTCTAAGGAGAGTCAGGGTTTGCATAAGGCAGGAAGGCGTTGGGGGAACTTCGTGGGGGAAAAATGAGTAAGGGAAGCTGACTTTATTTATTTATTTATTTATTGTTATTTCTTTGGGCCGCTCTGCGGCATATGGAGGTTCCCAGGCTAGGGGTTGAATCGAGGCTGTAGCCACTGGCCTACGCCACAGCCACAGCAACGCGGGATCCGAGCCGAGTCTGCAACCTACACCACAGCTCACGGCAACGCCGGATCGTTAACCCACTGAGCAAGGGCAGGGACCAAACCCGCAACCTCATGGTTCCTAGTCGGATTCATTAACCACTGCGCCACGACGGGAACTCCGGGAAGCTGACTTTAAATAAGGGGACTGTGGAGAGAGTTAAAGGGTGGTCCTCCATGGTAGAAGTTTGGGAGAATAAATACAGGGAAATCTGGGGGTAAGAACAGTGTCTTCCACTGATTTGGCTTAGATGGTCAGCAAGTGGCCAGGACAGGGGAGAGGAGACATAGATTTCCGCTGAGATCCTAAAGGCTAAATGTTGACAAAATCTAACAGGCCATTGAGAGCCATTGGATTGCTGTCTGACGTTCACACAGAATGAGAGACTGTTGCCCAATACGGTAGAAAGAACACCCTCCGCCAGAGGTTGTGTAATCGCCCAAACCTGGGACTCTGTTACTGTATGTAGCCCACGTGGTTAGAGTTAAGGGCTTTGATGGGGAATGAGCCTGGATCACCCACCCGGCGCGCCCACTCTAACCACCTGAGCTCTTAGGACGGGGAGACCTTCCAGGTCATGGTCAGAGGGTCTGCAAGTTGGGCATAAGGACTTCGTCCGCTGAGGCTGGCTTTGAAGATGGATGAGAGGGACCAAGGAATGTGAGCAGCTTCTAGAAGCTGGAAAAGGCTCCTCCTCTAGAGCGTCCAGGAAGGAATCGAGCCCAGCCAGCACCTTGATTTTCAGCCCAGGAAGACCTGTGTTGGACACCTGGCCTACAGGACTGTAAGAGAATGTACTTTTGTTGCTTTCAGCCACTAAGCTTATGGTAAAGCTTATGTCTTAGAGACCTCTCTGTAGGCAGCTGACCGTGAGCTGGAGGGGGGTAATTCACTGACTTCCTGACAGTTCAGCTGTTTCTGGAGTTGTAACTACTCAGGCAGACCAGGAATCTTTGCAGGTGGGGAGCAGAGGGGTCGGCTGGTTTAGGGTATGGGGGCCCTTGAGTGGAGCTTTCCAGAGGCAGCTGGGCAGAGGGCAGTGCCTGACTCTCCACTGCAAACATCAAAGGGCAGTGACAGGGGTCAGTAAAAGAGCCTTCCCTGGGTTTCGAACCAGAGCCTTGGTTTCAAGCTCTGTATGTGCCAATCACCAGCTACAGGATCATGGGCAAACGGCTTCCCTGAGCTTCAACTCCCCAATCCGTGGTGTGGGAACAGAGATACGTAATGATTGATGAGGTTATTATAAACATTCTTTTTTTTTTAAGCATTAATATTAAATGCTTATTTGAAAGTGATTAGTACAAATAATCAAAACATAACAGTTACCATGTATGATGATAAAATATATCAAATAACACTATGAAAAATACGGGATGAAGTAATCAAAATACAGAATTCATGGTGGAAAGTCCCTTGGAGATCTTAGAACTCACCAGTCTTATTTCCCAGTTAAAAGAAGCTAATCTCGGTGTCTCCTGGTAGCTCAGGGGGTTTAGGATCCAGCGTTGTCACTGCTGTGGCTTGGGTTGCTACTGTGGTGCAGGTTCGATCCCTGCCATGGGAACTTCCTCATGCTCCTGGTGCTACCAAAAAAAAAAAAAAAAAAAAAGGAAGACGCTAAGTAGTATTCCATTACGTAGATGTACCACTGTCTTCTTAATCCAGTCATCTGTTGGTGGACATTTAGGTTGTTGCCATGTCTTGGTAGATGCAAACTATTGCATTTGGAATGGATAAGCCATGGGGTCCTACTGTAAAAATAATTTTTTTTTCTTTTTGCTTTTTAGGGCCACACCCTCGGCACATGGAGGTGCCCAGGCTAGGGGTCCAATCGGAGCTACAGCTGCCAGCCTACATCACAGCCACAGCAACGCCAGATCCTTAACCCACTGAGTGATGCCAGGGATCGATCCTGAAAACCTCCCAATTTCTAGTTAGATTTGTTTCCACTGCACCACCACGATGGGAACTCCAAAATAATTTGTTTAATTAAAAAAAAAAAAAAAAAGGAAGTTTCCACTGTGGCACAGCAGGATCTGTGGCATCTTAGAAGCGTTGGGACCCAAGTTCGATCCCCACCCAGCACAGTGGGTTAAGGATCCGGGGTTGCCGCAGCTTTGGCTTAGGTTCACAACTGCCACTCGGATCTGGTCCCTGGCCTGGGAAGTCCATGTGCTGCCAGGCGGCCAAAAAAGAGGGGAAAAAAAAATAAAATATATTTTTTAAAAAAGAAGCTGATCTCCCGCAAAAGGTCAGAGGCTTGTTCCAGGTCATGTAATTCAGGACTCAAAACCCACCAGGTCTGATTTCCATTACAATTAAACAGTATCACCACACTGTCAGGCCATGGAAACATAACAAACGAACAAAAAGGAGAAATTCAAATAGCATGCTCACTTTGAAGTGTTTTTTACAAAATCCAAATGGCTGTGTGTAACAGATTTATAGTGTGAATTAAATGGAAATGCTTGGACAGTTTACAAAAGTTGATCGTATACTTAAGCACAAAGAGCATCTCTGTAAATTCCCCCAAACTAGATTTTTGCATATCATGTTCATAAACATCAGTACAAAAAAATAGAGCCGTAACATACTCTGCAGGTTAATAAAAATAAAACTATGGGAGTTCCCGTCATGGTGCAGCAGAAACAAACCCAACTAGGGACCATGAGTTGGCGGGTTTGATCCCTGGCCTTGCTCAGGATGTGGCCTTGCTGTGGCTGCAGTGTAGGCCGGCAGCTGTAGCTCTGATTAGACCCCTAGCCTGGGAACCTCCATATGCCACAGGTCCAGCCCTAAAAAGGGAATGAATGAATGAATAAATAAATAAAATGATTGAATTCCCATTGTGGCCCAGCAGGTTAAGAACCCAACATCGTATCTGCGAGGATGCCGGCTCAATCTCTGGCCTCGCTCAGTGGGTTGAGAATCCGGCGTTGCCACACATTGCTGCAAAGGTCGTAGATGCTGCTCAGATCCAGCACTGCTGTGGCTGTGGGGTAGACTGGCATCTGCAGCTCTGATTAGACCCCTAGCCTGGGAACTAAACATAACTGCAGGTGTAGCCATTTAAAAAAAAAAAAAAAACAAATAACTGCTTAAGATCTTAAAAATGATTTAGAGACCAAATCAAGGCTGTTTTAATAAGTTATTTAGAATAAATGAAATACGGAGTTCCCGTCATGGCTCAGCAGAAATGAATCTGACTAGCATCCATGAGGATGCAGGTTCAATCCCTGGCCTCACTCAGTGGATTAAGGATCTGGCACTGCCGTGAACTGTGGTGTAGGCTGGCAGCTGTAGCTTTGATTGGACCCCTATCCTGGAAACGTCCATATGCCGCAGGTGCGGCCCTGAAAAGACAAACTAAATGAAATATAATGAGCTATGTGTAAATGTAAAAATATAGAAAGAAAAGCAGAAAATGAAATGAGGAGAAAGAGGCTAAAAATGAGTGAGATTGATACAGCATTTGTTGCTTTTTAAAAATAGGTTAACAAAACCTGCCAACCACAATCCCTAGAGAAATTGTGCAAATAGAGTGCTACGGGAATGCAGAGAGCAAGCTTCCACTCATGGAAAGATAAAGAATGTAGCTCCCAACTTTTAATTTCAGTAAGCAATCTAGGGTTTTTTTATTGTTTCATATCATTTAATATTTGGACAAGGAGACTTCACAGCTCAGAGAGCAGGAATCATTAGGCAATCTCGTTCTGAACATTCCACAAATATTTTTTGGAAGGAAATGTGGGCAAGATCCTTTACCAGGCAGATTGGATCTCCTGCCCTTCTGTTATTTTAGACCCTAAGGAGAAGTTGGTTTAATCTGAGAGGACAGGGTTTTCGATAAGATACAGATGATTTTGGAGTTCCTGTTGTGGCTCAGTGGGTTAAGAACTCAGTGAGTATCCATGAGGAGGTAGGTTGGATCCTTGGCCTCCCTCCGTGGGTTAAGGATCTAGGTTGCTGCAAGCTGCGGTGTAGTTGCAGATGCAGCTTGATTCTGGCATTGTCGCTGCTGTGGGGTAGGCCAACAGCTGCAGCTCCAATTCAACCCCTAGCCTGAGAACTTCCATATGCCACAGGTACGGCCCTAAAAAGAAAAAAAAGAAAAAAAAAAAAAGATCCAGATGATTATATGCAGTTTTTCTCTATAAGCAATAAATAGCGCAGTCCTTTCTATAACCACTCGGGGTCCACAGAGGTCAAGCAACTGCTCCATTTCCTGGCAATTAACTTGGCATTCCCACCAAATCCTCTTGTGAGTGTGGGAATCTCTCTCCTGATAGCAGGGAAGTTTCCCACAGAAGATGTGCTATGACAATGAAAAACAGTCAAGTTTCATCGAATTGTAGGTGCCAGGTAGCATGTTCCCACATGCTTTGTAATTGAAATTAGCACTCAGGAAAAACTCAGGATTATTTTACATGTAGTACCATTTAAAATCCTTTTGCAATCTATAATATTTGTGGTCTTTCTGGGTCATTCACATTGTCAAAGTTAGGCGTTCCCATCGTGGCACAGTGGAAATGAATCCGACTAGGAACCATGAGATTGCGGGTTCGATCCCTGGCCTCGCTCGATGGGTTAAGGATCTGGTGTTGCCATGAGCTGTGGTGTAGGTCGAAGATGAGGCTCGGATCTGGCATTGCTGTGGCTGTGGTGTAGACCGGCAGCTGTAGCTCCGATTGAACCCCTAGCCTGAGAACCTCCGCATGCCGTAGGTGCGGCCCTGAAAAGACAAAAGACGAAAAAAAAAATTGTCAAAGTTAAAAATATTTCAATCTTTCAATGCCAAGGTACGTACACGATGTGTGATAGACACAAATTAGCATAGAAAGAAAGGCATATTTTTGTTTTTGTTGTGATTGTGTTTAATGGTATGCAAATTGTTAGTTATTTGGGAAAAATTTTTAATCTGTCTCATACCACATGGCAAATAAAGTCTAGCTGGATTAATAATTGTATTTTTAAAGATCAAAGCATTAAGTTGTTATAAGAATATTTAAAAAATAGAAAACATAGATTAGTAGTTACCTGTTCCATAAAGAAGAAATTTCAATGCTTAAAACTAATAGACTTAAAAGTTCTCATTACAAGAAAAAAAATTGTTTCGTAACTGTGTGTGGTGATGGATGTTGACTAGACTTACTCTGGTCATCATTTTGCAATATCTACAAATATCAAACCATCACACTGTCCAACTGAAATTAATATGTCACGCCTTTAAAAAATTATACCTTAAAAAAAAAGAATGGAAGAAACAGAACTTACTACCTAAGATGAAGAACTACTATAAATAAAAAATGATAAAATCAAATAACAGTAGGCTAAGGGAAATAATATAACTAAGATAGATAAAAATATTCTTACGATGTGAAACATACATACAAAGCCATTTAATGATAATTAAAAAAAACCCATGACACTAGTACTTAAATGGTCAAAGAAATGAACATTTCATTTACAAATGGCTAGTCAAAAAAAAAGCTCAACCTCACCAATAATTTTTAAAACATTAACCAGAAATTGTTTACTGCGGTGAGATAATATACGTAACACATATAGCATGAGACCAAAATGACCATCTCGAGGTCATTTAGCACAGTCACATGTGGGGCAATCACTCACTCCTATCTAGTTACAACATATTTTCATCACCCTGAAAGAAAAACCCCAGACCCATTAAGCAGTTTCTCCCCATTTCCTCTTCTCCCAGCCCCTGGCAGCCACCCGTCCACCTTCTGTCTCTGGATTTACTTATTCTGGATATTTCATACACTTTTATGTCTGACTCACTAGCGTAATGTTTTTGAGATTTCTCTACTCGTGACACGTGTCAGCATTTGTTTTTGTTTTTTCATGGCTGAATAATATTCCATGGCAGGCCGGTAGCAGTTCTCCGTTCATCTGTGGGAGGCCTTGGGAGCTGTTTCCAGCTTTTGGCTATTTCTAAGGAGTATGGCTGCAGGCCTGCATTACATGTCTAAGTTTGAATCCTTTTTAAAGTGTACCTAGGAGGAGAATTTCTGGGGCACGGGGTAATTCTGTCTCACTTTTTGAGAAGCTGCCAAACTGTTTTCCACAGCAGCTGGACCACTGACATTCCCAGTGTACCAGAGTTCTGATTTTTCCACATCCTCATCAGTGCTTGTTGCTTTCCATCTTTTTTGTTTTGTTTTAATTCTAGCCATCCTAGAGGTATATGAAGTGGTACCTCACTGTGTTTTGAACTTGCATTTCCTTAATGAGTAATGATGTAAGAATCTTTTCAAGTGCTTGTTGGCCATCGTACTTCTTTGGAGAACCAGATGTTATTTTGCACCTATCACATTAGCCAACGTGATTTGAAAATGTTATGTAATAATGTTATAGAAGCTATTTTAAGTGAAAAATGCCAAGTGTGTGTGCTGCTAACGGTACGAAAAACTAGGTATGTTTTCAAATGGTACTTTTTAGCTCAGTTTTGATCGAGGCATGAAAACAGCAGATGTTATCTTCCAAAGTGAGTTGTCAGACACGGTACCATAAAGAAATTTCAAAATAGAGGGTCTGAGAAGCAGTAAGAGAACTCAGCTCCGTGGAGTCGGATGGTCAGCATTAGAGATGGTTTTTAGGGAAAGCCGCTTGCTAAAACCTGACATGAATTTTGCATATTGATGTGAATGTTGAGTATTTAAATGAATTTCCTGTACTGGGGGCTCAGCACATCCTCAGACAGCAATACCACAAAACCAGAAACATACTGGGGGTGAGGAGAGATGCCCTGCCGTTGGCGTCTCACCTGGGGGTCGCAAGGGTGAAAGAGGAACTGCGTGGCCAGCCGCGGATACAAGGACACTTGCTTTTGTGTTAGTACCTGTTCTGATGGCAGAATTTGCTCAGGCAATGGCTGTTTGGGTAAGAGAACAGTAAAAATCATCTTCGATCGTGTCCAATGGGATTTATCTAGAAGGATGGAGATCTCAGCAGAGAAGAAGCTAGGGTTAGAACCCAGGATCCTAAGGAGCTGAGGTGGGAGCCTGTACCGCCTGAATAGAATGCATTAGCCCTGTTTATGGGAACGGCAGAATCTACCAGGGATGGGAAGGGGGTGCCAGCCATACCGTAGGAGAAAGAGTCAGCTCAGAGAGAGATATCCCCCCCCCTTTTTTGGCCACACCCAAAGCATATGGAAGTTCCTGGGCCAGGAATCGAACCCATCGCACAGCACTGACAGACCTGAACTGCTGCACTGACACCAGATCCTTAACCCACTGTGCCACAAGGGAACTCCCTCAGAGAGATCTCACCAAGAAAGAACTCCCCCATTCACTCCTCTCTTACCCGACCTTGGCTTTAGCAAGGTCAGAAACCACAGGACCACAGGGAGTAAGCTGAGATAGGAGACCAGTAAGAAAGAGATAAAATTTAATCCAAAGGCAAGTGACCTTCCCACAGGGTGACCTAGTTGTGCCTGAAGAGACAATAACCGGTTCTGCATGCAGTCGGGGAAGCTTTGATCATGACATGGGACTGGAAATTCTAGTTGCTGAACTGAGACATTTTTCAGTGTCAAGTGTCTGAGACAAATTTCCATTAACCTACAAGTTAGCAGGGAAGTCTTGGGGTGTGCTCTGGTTTGTAACCAATGGCAGGATAAAGGTAGATTTCCCATCTTCCCTATAGATTTAAAGGAGCAAATTTGGGGTTTCCTTTGTGGCACAGCGGAAATGAATCCTACTAGGAACTACGAGGTTGCAGGTTCGATCCCTGGCCTCACTCAGTGGGTTAAGGAGCTGGCATTTGTTGTGAGCCATGGCCATAAAAAAAGCCAAAAATAAATAAACAAATAAAGGAGCAAATTTAAGCTGCTTTTCCCAAGTCCTGCTTATTCAAGGAATTGGTAGCACCAACATGCATGAACATTTTCTTAGACATGTGGACACGATTTTGGATGGATGGATAAGAAACCGGTGATCTGAGCTGAGGGATGAAGGTTAGGTCATTTGTAATGATTTAAAATTCTGTTGGAGGCCTGGGTGGGATTGGCCACCTGCCAGTGCTCGGTCACCTTCCGCTATTCCTTTCCATCCCCCACCCCTTCTCCACGCCACAGTAACTGCGCCTCCGCTACGTGGGAAAACCTTTGAATCCCAATCACCCAGTTTTAGCTGGAAGCAGGCACTCGGGAAATGTCTACTGAACAAGTGAACGTGAATTTCTGAAGGCAAAAATTGTGAGAAACTCCTCTCCTGTTCTCCATGGTTTGCTGCTGTGGTCTCTAGAAAATGCACAAGGTGGCATTTGCAGGATATGGACTTCCCAGGCTAGGGGCTGAATCGGAGCTGCAGCTGCTGCTCTACACCACAGCCATGGCAATGCCAGATCCGAGCCACGTCTATGACCTACACCAGCAAGGCTCACAGCAAGGCCAGGTCTTTAACCCACTGAGTGAGGCCAGGGATCAAACCTGAATCCTATGGATACTAGTCGGCTTCATTACCCCAAACCACAACGAGAACTCCACATCGCATTCATTTCTGTGTGACCACATGTTATTCCACCACTTAAACAAAAGGTTTTTATTCCTCATGCAACAAGTGGTCATGTAAATGCATATCAAAAAGAAATTTTCGGGAGTTCCCATCGTGGCGCAGTGGTTAACGAATCCGACTAGGAACCATGAGGTTGCGGGTTCGGTCCCTGCCCTTGCTCAGTGGGTTAAGGATTCGGTGTTGCCGTGAGCTGTGGTGTAGGTTGCAGACGCGGCTCGGATCCCATGTTGCTGTGGCTCTGGCGTAGGCCGGTGGCTACAGCTCCGATTCGACCCCTAGCCTGGGAACCTCCATATGCCGTGGGAGCGGCCCAAGAAATAGCAACAACAACAACAATAACAACAACAAAAGACAAAAAAAAAAAGAAAAGAAAAGAAATTTTCGGAGTTCCCGTCATGGCGCAGTGGTTAACGAATCCGACTAGGAACCATGAGGTTGCGGGTTCGGTCCCTGCCCTTGCTCAGTGGGTTAACGATCCGGCGTTGCCGTGAGCTGTGGTGTAGGTTGCAGACGCGGCTCGGATCCCGCGTTGCTGTGGCTCTGGCGTAGGCCGGTGGCTACAGCTCCGATTCAACCCCTAGCCTGGGAACCTCCATATGCCACGGGAGCGGCCCAAGAAATAGCAACAACAACAAAAAAAAAAAGAAAGAAAGAAAGAAATTTTCCTTCCTTTTAAAAGATAAAAAAATTTTAAATTAAAAAAATAAATAAAATTCTGTTGTGAATTGTATGTAAGAATACCAGTTGTATTTTATAGTAAAATTTGGAAGATGTACCCTTTTCAATATGACTCTTTCCCAATGATTTTAACAGTTTTATGGAGCTAGAAACTCACATACCACGCAATTCACCCATTGAACGTGTACACGGCAACATTTTTTAATATAGTCACAGGGTTGTGTAACCATCACCACAACCTAGTTTTATTTATTTTTTATTTTTTTTAGGGCCGCACCCTTGGCATATGGAGGTTCCCAGGCTAGGGGTCCAGTTGGAGCTGCGGCCACCAGCCTACACCACAGCCACAGCAACTTGGGATCCGAGCCTCGTCTGCGACCTACACCACAGCTCACGGCAACGCCGGATCCCCAACCTACTGAGCAAGGCCCGGGATCGAACCCACAACCTCATGGTTCCCACTCGGATTCATTTCCACTGCGCCATGACAGGAACTCCACCACAACCTAGTTTAAAAACATTTGATCCTAGTACCAAGAAGCCCCATACGGATGAAGAGGCTTCATTCCCCATCACCATTCCCCATCACCCCACCCCCTCTGCCCCCCAAACCCTAAATAACGACTAATCTATTTTCAATTATACATAAATGTACCTATTTCAGAAATTTCACTGAATAGAGTTAAACAATATTTTCAAGTTTCACCCCTGGCTGCGTCGGTACTTCATGCCATTTCATTACCCGATAATACTCCACTGGGTCCATACACCACATTTCGTTTATCCGTTTATCCACTCATGCGCGTCTGAGCGGTTGCCACTCTTCGGAATAAGGCTGCAGTGAGCATCAGGGTACAAGATCTTATGTGATGCTAAGTTCATTTCTTTGGGGTGTCTGTATATCTGGGGTGTGTGCTAACTCTGTGTCTCACTTTTGAGGAACTGGCAAATAGCTTTTGAAAGTGGCTGCAACAGTTTACCCTCCCATCAGCCGTGAACAAGTCTCCCCAACACTTGCTACTTTTGCTTACAGCCACCTTAGTGGATGCGAATTCAGTCCTAGCTCACTGCGGTTTTGATTCGCATTTCCCGGGTGACAAAGGATGCTGAGCTTCTTTTCAGTGCTGATCAGTGATGTGTGTAGCGTCTTTGGAGAAATGTCCATTCAAAGCCTTTACCCAACTTTTAAAAATTTCATAGTCACACCCAAGGCACATGGAAGCTGAATGAATCTGAGCCCCAGCTGTGACCTACGCAGCATGTCCACTTGTCTCAGGACAGTTATTGAAAAAAAAAAAACACCAATTTTTCCCCATTGAGTTGTCTTGGTACCCTTGTCAAAAATCAATTGACCATAAACGCTTGGTTTATTTCTGCACCCTCAAGTCTATGTCCTCGGTCTCTAATTATCCTTAGGCCAATATCATAATGTTTTGATTATTAGAGCCTTTTAGTAAGTTTTTTTTTAATCGTTATTTCCCCAACACAATTTTTTTTCCCCACCGTACAGCAGGGTGACCCAGTTACACATCCATGGACACATTCTTTTTTCTCCCATGATCTTGCTCCATCATACGTGACAAGACATAGTTCCCAGTCCCACACAGCAGGATCTCATTGCCTTTTACTAAGTTTTGACATCAGAAAGTCCTTCCACTTTGTTCTTCTTCATCAAGATTGTTTTAGCTACTTTGGGTCCCTCGCCTTTCCCTATGAACTTTAGGATCAATTTCTGTAAAAACAGCCAGCTGGGACTTTGACGAGGATGGAATTAAATCTACAGATTGAGATGGTGGCCATTTTCATAACACTAAGTCTTTAGACACAGGATGTTTTTCATACTTCCCTATGATTTTATGCTGGCTCTAAGAAAAAGTCTAAACTCTGCACCTGAATTTTGAGGTCCCTTCCAATGTGACACTGCCCGATCTAGGTTGGCAGGTGTTTCATACATGTGCACTAACACTGGCCTGTTTTGGCCTCCCCAGGGGACATTCTGGTGTTCTTGGATAGCCACTGTGAGGTGAATAAAATCTGGCTGGAGCCCTTGCTGGATGCCATCGTCAAGGACCCCAAGATGGTGGTGTGTCCTGTCATGGACGTCATTGACTATGTCACCCTGGAGTACAAGCCCTCTCCCGTTGTAAGGGGCGTTTTCAACTGGCATCTACAGTTCGAATGGGATCGTGTTTTCTCTTATGAGATGGATGGACCAGATGGACCTACCAGACCTATCCGGTGAGCTTTCTTCTGGTAAAAGAGGAAAAAAATAGCACATATGGATTGAGAGTGGGACGGGGGACTTACAGAGACAATTATGATTTCTCTAGCTAGAGAAATATTGTATCACTTGTTTTTCTTTTTAAAAGTCTATAGTAATAGAACTTGGTAGGTTTTGTTTCTTTGATTGAACGTGAGCATCTTAGCCTGGTTCAGAATACCACCCTGGTCAGCCTCCCTCTCATTTCAGATGTCCTGTCTTGCAGATGTAGCTTTGGTTCTCGGGAGCAAGTTGCCTGTTGAGCAGTGATCAAAATATTAACCCTGAGGATAGCCCAGAAAAATTCAATGTCTTTGCCCAGCTCATTTATAAACTATTTTTCCAAGTGCTTCCATCTGTAGTTTGACAGGTTGAAATGAATGTGATTCTCCTAGATGGTGAGTTGTGGAAACTATATTTCTCAGTGTGAGAATACATGGAATATTATGACGTCTAACTGCATTGATGAGGCTGTTTCTCAAGAGACGTCCTCACATTTACTGATAACTTTGCCACGGCTCACTTCTCTTTTCGTGTCAACCTCTTTGTTTCACAAACCATGAGTCAATTTTCTTTTCTTTTTTTTTTTTTTGTCTTTTTGCTATTTCTAGGGCCACTCCCGTGTGGCATATGGAGGTTCCCAGGCTAGGGGTCGAATCGGAGCTGTAGCTGCTGGCCTACACCAGAGCAACTCGGGATCCGAGCCGCGTCTGCAACCTACACCACAGCTCACGGCAACGCCAGATCCTTCACCCACTGAGCAAGGGCAGGGACCGAACCCGCAACCTCATGGTTCCTAGTCGGATTCGTTAACCACTGCACCACGACGGGAACTCCCCATGAGTCAGTTTTCGAACACCACCGCCTAGCAAGTCCTTGGTCTTTGCCTCTCTTCTAGTTTAGCTAGAGCTGTGTGATCTGCAACTGATTTTTGCAACTTGTTTCTTTATCTGTAAGTCTGGAGAATAACAATGCTTTGCAGGGCTGTTATGAGCATGACATGACTTTGAGAGTTTAGAATAATATCTGTTCAAGTGCTACTTAGATGTTAGATATTTAATATTATTCTTATAGGCATATCCTGGATCTTTCTTCTTCTAAATAACCAGATAGCCTTCTCTTTGGCCAAAAGCTGGGGCCCACTTCGCTTCTACCAGCTTTGCTCCCTCCACACCCACTCTTGGACGTCATCAAGAGCTTCAGTCCTTTGATTTCTCCTTTTACTCGTTATGGTTTTCTTTCTGCTTCTGTAGTCTAGACTTTCTGATCTATAAATTCACGTCTCTTCTTACCAACTTCATCAACTGCCACATCCCACCATCCTTCTGCCCCCGTAGCCCTGAAAACCTCCAACCCTGGTTCAATTCCACGCTGCATTTCCTTTGTTCCTTTGAGAGATGTGAACCAGTGCTTCTAACACGGATGGCGTCCAGCCTCATTCTGCTTGCAACCCCATCATCCACTCGTTCCCCGAAGTGGGTATTCCAGTTCCACTTGACTACGTCCCTTAGTCCCCATAGCTGCCCCTGCCATGAACCCCTATTCTTAGTAAAGCCACCTGACCTCCTAATTCAAGGATGAAATAAAGCCTATCTAAGAATTGGCAGGAATCATTGGGAAATTATATAGTACTTTATATTAGACCCGTAATGGGATATGGTGCAGCCCTTAAGCACGACTACATATGAACACTTACAGCCATTTTCCAAATCTCCCATCCCTTCCCTAATCCAGCGGTTAACCAGCTCCAAGAGACCCATCCTTTGTGGTGACTTCATAGCACATCTGTCCATCTCTCTGACAGTCCTGCTGGCCCAAGCCATCACCACCCCAGATTTAAGTTCTACACCATAAGGGACAGTCTGGCCTGCAGCTCCTCCTCCCATTCCAATCTCTCTGTTGCTACATCGATTTTCTTAAAACCTTGCCTTGCTCATGTCACCCATCGTGCTTATTCTCTCTCTACTGCCTTTAGGATTCTATACAGATTCCTTCATCTAACCTCCCCTGTGTGTGACTCTCATCTTTCCTCTGGACCAGCCATCACTTACTAGCTCTTTAGGACTGCCACAGACAGCTGCACAGGCTGTGCACTGCACATTCCCAGAAGGTACTATTCACATAAACTGCAGGTGATTAGTATCCCTGGTCTTGTGCATTAAGGCAGCCCTTAGCTGGGCCAGTTACCTCTCAGCTTCAACTGTGAAATGGTAATGATAATAATAATACCTACCTCTCTGGATTATTGAGGGCATTAAATGGTCCAGTACTCATAAAACACACAACTAAATGCCTGGCACAGAGGAAGTGATCAGTAAAAGTGGTAGTGGAGTTCCCATTGTGGCTCAGTGGTTAAGGGGCCCAACTAGTATCCATGAGGACTTGGGTTCAATCCCTGGCCTTGCTTAGTGGGTTAAGGATCCAGCATTGCTATGAGCTGTGGTGTAGGTCACAGATGCGGCTTGGATCCCATGTTGCTGTGGCTGTGGTGTAGGCCAGCAGCTACAGCTCCGATTCAGCCCCTATCCTGGGAAACTCCATATGCCATGGGTGTGGCCCTAAAGAGGCAAAAGAAAAAAAAAGTATAAGTGGTAGCTATTGTTAATGTTACAGGCTTCAGAATGAAAAATAACAAAGATATACTTCATTTAAATAAAACTTAATAAGTAAAAATCCTGATTTACTCAAAAATTTTAAAAAAGCATCAATCTTTTGAGTTCGTCTCGTTATTTAAAATGAAGTTGCTTTTAATAAGCAGTAGCTATATCATATTCCATTTACCAAAAAATAGATTTATATTTTTTGTAATATTTCTATACCTCACATATTCAGTACTTTTTAGGCTCTAAAAATTTCAGTCTGGAAATTAGATGCCTGGAGTTTCCACTGTGGCACAATGGGATCAATGGTGTCTCTGCAGGGGCTCAGATTTGAACCCTGGCCCAGAACTTTATGTGCCCAAAAAGAACAAAAAAATTGGATTCCTGATATTTAATTGCTGAAAAGTAACATCTTTGGAACTCTAGTTAATGTATATATATTTGTACATGCTTTTTGAAAATTTAGCAATATAGATTAAAATTTGTATAAATATTCCCATTCTTTTTTTTTGGCCCCACCCACTGCATGTGGAAGTTCCCAGGCCAGGGCTCGAATCCGTGCCATGGCAGTGACCCTGGAGAAAACTCCAAATGTTCTTATTCTTATGTACTAAGTCTACTTTTTATAATTTATCCTTAAGGCGTTGAGAGATAAGTCTAGAAGTATATATTGTATCAATATTTATATTAGTAAGAAAATGAAAACAATGTAAATGCTCAATATTGAAATGGTGAAGGAGCTCCTTTGGGGCACAGTGGGTGGATCTGGCATTGTCACTGGAGCAGCTTGGGTAGCAGCTGTAGCACAGGTTCAATACTTGGCCAGGGAACTTCCATGTTCTGTGGGTGCAGCAAAAAAATGTGTGTGTATATGTGTGTGTGTGTATATATATATATAAATAAATGGTTAAAAATTGTATCCATGTTTTGTAGAATGTTATATACTTAATGTTCTTGAGTCTAGTTAACTAAAAAGGAAAACTCTCACAATATGTTAAATTTGAAAAATCAGGCCATAAAAAATTTATATCGGTTTAACGTAGAATCTAAAATTTAATACATGGAGTTCCCTGGTAACCTAGCCGTTAAAGATGCAGCATTATCACTGCAGTAGCTTGGGTTCAATCCCTAACCCAGGAACGATCCCTGGCCTGGAAACTTCTGTATGCCATAGTTGAAGCCAAAGAAAGAAATAATATATATGATATAAATCGATACCAATAAATATGATATACATGATACAAATGAACTTACTTATAAAACAGAAACCAACTCACAGACATAGAAAACAAACTTATGATTACCAAAGGGGAAAAAAGTGGGAGATAAATTAGGAGTTTGGGATAAGCAGATACAAATTACTGTACCTAAAATTGATAAACAACAGGTCCTACTGTACAGCACAGAGAACTATATTCAGTATCTCGTAATAACCTATAATGAAAAGAATATGAGAAAGTGTGTGTGTGTGTATGTATATATGTGAATCACTGCTGTACACCAGAAACCAACAATGTAAATCAACAATACTTCAATTTAAAAAAAAACATGTTGGTAAATCACTTTGCTGTGTAGTAGAAAATTGACAGAACACTGTAAACTAGCTCTAATGGAAAAAAATAAAAATCATTAAAAATAAATAAATAGGGAGTTCCCGTCATGGCGCAGTGGTTAACGAATACGACTAGGAACCATGAGGTTGCGGGTTCGGTCCCTGCCCTTGCTCAGTGGGTTGAGGATCCGGCGTTGCCGTGAGCTGTGGTGTAGGTTGCAGACGCGGCTCGGATCCCACGTTGCTGTGGCTCTGGTGTAGGCCAGTGGCTACAGCTCCGATTCGACCCCTAGCCTGGGAACCTCCATGTGCTGCGGGAGCGGCCCAAGAAATAGCAAAAAAAAAAAGACAAAATAAATAAATAAATAGGAGTTCCCATCATGCTCAGTGGTTAATGAATCCAACTAGGAACTGTGAGGTTGTGGGTTTTATCCCTGGCCTTGCTCAGTGGGTTAAGGATCCGGCATTGCCCTGAGCTGTGGTGTGGGTCGCAGATGTGGCTCGGATCCTGAGTTGCTATGGCTCTGGTATAGGCCGGAGGCTACAGCTCCAATTAGACTCCTAGCCTGGGAACCTCCATGTGCTGTGGGTGCGGCCCTAGAAAAGACACACACACACACAAAAAAAAAGAAAGAAAGAAAGAATACAGGCATGCTGTGATGTCCCACAACTGAAAACATAAAATGATTTTATCTTATCAACTATTTCCCCTTTCCTTTTCTCTGCTTTGCATTAAACCCCCTAGAAAGAGTTGTCTGTAGGAAACAGACTTGTGGTTGCCAAGGGGGAGGGGGAGGGGGGATGGCTGGAGGAGTTTGGGGTTAGCAGATACAAACTATTATATTTAGAATGGATAAGCAGTGAGGTCCTAGTGTATACACAGGAAACCATGTCTTATCTCTTGGGATAGAACTTGATGGATGATAATATAAGAAAGAGAACGTACATATATTTATAACTGGTCCCTCTGCTGTACAGCAGAAATTGGCACAACATTGTAAGTCATCTATACATTAATAAAAATAAATAAATATAAAAAATTTAAAAAGAATAATTTAAAAAACCCCAAAGGATAGAGTTGTCTGTATCACTGTCTCCCGCTCTGTTAAACTCTTGTCTCAAACTCGCTTCAGTCAGCCTTTGCCCTCAACTCAACTATGGCCTTCAATTTTTGTGTGTGTGTGTGTGCTTTTTAGGACCACATCTGCCCCACAGGGAGGTTCCCAGGCTAGGGGTTGAATCGGAGCCACGGATGCCAGCCAGAGCAACACAGGATCCTTAACCCACTGAGCGAGGCCAGGGATCGAACCCACAACCTATGCACCTTGTCCACGCTGCCGGACTCTTCCTTCTCTTTGGCGTGCATTCCTCCTCGGCCTCCAGGCAGCCGCGGCACCCAGGTCTCCCTCCTGTGTCACCACTTGTTCTCTCCGTCCCCTCTGCGGATTCCTCCGCTCCTCCCCGACCCCTCACTGTCGAAGTGCCCAGGGCTCTGTGCTCGTCACACCCCGCACCCCCTCCCTCGCTGGGTCCTTCTCATCCATGGGGACGGATGCCACGCAGAGCCAGACTGCCAGCTCCAGCCTCCGACAACACCGGCGAGCTATCCCGCCGCCTCCTGGTGGTTCTGACTCGTGATGGCCCTGCTCCTCCCTTTGCCTGTTGATTAACAAAGTTATCCCTAACACATCAGAGTTGCTTGATGTATATATACTTTTTGAAACAAGCGAATGAATATATAATCATTTTCAAATTACTTAGATATCATTGGGCACTATTTAGTCCACTATTGATGGACAAGAAACAACAACAACAACAACAAAACAGATGCATGGTAGGAGTTCCCTGGTGGCTCAGGGGGTGCTGTCCCTGCTGTGGCACGGGTTTGGTGGCTAGGTGGGGAACTTCTGCATGCCGTGGGTGTGGCCAAAAAAGATACTTTGTAACATTATGGTTTTCCCAGAAGTAAATAAGACGATTCACTTAATGCTTTCAGAGAGGGAGAGCTCTATGAGTTCCCCGTTGTGTGCAGCGGAAATGAATCCTGCTAGGAACCATGAGGTTGCACATTGGATCCCTGGCAGCATTAGATCCCTGGCCTCACTCAGTGGGTTAAAGATCCCAGCATTGCCGTGATCTGTGGTGTAGGTTGCAGACATAGCTGGGATCCCACATTGCTGTGGCTGTGGTGTAGGCCAGCAGCTGTAGCTCTGATTTGACCCCTAGCCTGGGACCCTCCATATGCCTTGGGTGTAGCCCTAAAAAGCAAAAAAAAAAAAGGAAAGAGAGGGAGAGAGGGAGATCTCTAAACTCCACTATCCAATCATCATCCCCATGGGAAACTCACATGCTAAAGATAATTTTCCATGTCACCAAAACAAGACTGTAGAACAGATTGCTTACAAAATTTAGTCAGAACCAAAAGCTCTTGTTGCCTACTTGGTGATTGTTATGGCTTTAACTTGGAAATTTTACGTATGTAAATGTATATTAAGGTAATTTTGGTATTGGTTAATATATGAGTATTTTCTAGTTTCTAACTCTGTTGTCACTAATGTCCAATATAATTTTGGCAAAAATGCCTAATGACTGAATTTACGGCATCAATTTCATATATATGTGTCTCTTTTAGGTCACCCGCGATGGTTGGAGGACTTTTTGCTATACATAGGCATTATTTTAATGAAATTGGACAGTATGACAAAGGCATGAATCTCTGGGGAGGAGAAAACCTGGAACTTTCTCTAAGGGTAATTAAAGACTTTGTGTTTTAAATAGTTACCTTTGTACATAAAAAGTCGAATCGAATTTTAAGTCACTTAACATGCTGTGACACTATGCCATTTCCCTACACAAGCATCTGGTGCCACTCAGGCATCACATGAAAGAAGTGACTTATGAGGGTCCTTCGAGAAATGGAAAACCTTTAGCAGAATGTCAAATTTTCTTACCATATGTCGTTTCTAATGTATGGTATGCCAAATTAATATCATCTTTTTCATCTATCTTTGGAACCGCTTCTTGACTCTCCTGATTGTCTGGGTGGGTGTAGTGTGGTGGCAAAACACAGGATTAGAAGGTAGGGGACTTGGGGCTACCAAATATTTGGACTCATCTTGCCCATCTGTCAAGTGAGAGGAGCAGGTAGGAGATGTCTACGTTGTCTCCTAACTCTTAAGCCCTGAGCTGCTCGCCACCACACAAATGCAACTTGAAAGCATTCCGGGACGTGAAAGAAGCCAGACACAGAAGGCTACCTATGGATGAGTCCTCCATAGATACAGAAAGTAAATCCGTGGTTGCCAAGGGCTGGGGGAGGAGAGTGATTGCGAACAGGTCCCAGGTTTCTTTGGGGGATGGCAAGAATGTTCCAGAACTAGATGGTGGCAATGACGGCACACCTGTATGAAAATCACAGAGTTGTCTACTTTAGAAGGGTGCATTTATGGTGGTGCATAAATAATATCTCAATTAAAAATAATAGACTTGACTTTTAAGAAATCCTGCAATCTTAGACCACTGGACATTAGCCAGGAGCGTGAGTCCCAGCCCTACCGCTCACTTGCTCTGTGATCTTGCGGAATCATTCGCTTTTCCAGGCCTCACTTTCCTCACCTGTTAAATAGGAATACATAAAAATGCCATTCTCAGAATTTTATCAAGACGTAACGAAATAATTGGGGTGGAGAATAAGGTACAACATAGATATTCCTGGAGGGTCTGAAGAAAATAGTAAGGTATGACGGTCAGATGTGTGTCATGTTTATCATAAGTAATTTTTTCGTATTTGACTAAATTTTGTAGTTTTGGGGGATGTTTTTTCTTTTTTTTTTTTTTTTTGTCTTTTTAGGGCCACACCCATGGCATACAGAAGTTCCCAAGCTAGGGGTCCAATCGGAGCTGTAGCTGCTGGTCTACACCACAGCCACAGCCACGCCATATCCGAGCCATGTCTCCAACCTACACCACAGCTCACAGCAACACCAGATTCTTAACCCACCGAGCGAGGCCACATGTCAAACCCACGTCCTCATGGATACTAGTCGGGTTGGTTATCGGTTATCTCTCAGCCACAATGGGAACTCCAGAATTCTATGGATTTTTTTTTTTTTTTTTTGCCATGTCTTGGGCCGCTCCCACAGCAATATGGAGGTTCCCAGGCTAGGGGTCGAATCGGAACCATAGCCGCCAGCCTACACCAGAGCCACAGCAACGCAGGATCCGAGCCACATCTGCAACCTACGCCACAGCTCATGGCAACACCGGATCCTTAACCCACTGAACAAGGCCAGGGATCGAACCTGCAACCTCATGGTTCCTACTCAGATTCGTTAACCACTGAGCCACAATGGGAACTCCTCCATGGATTTTTATAATGATCACTTTGAACTGTGCATAAAACTCTAGGCTGTGACCTTGGCATCACTGCCCTTCACATTTGTTGCTCCCTTTTCTCTGCCTCGTCTCCTTTCCCAACAGAGACAACCAGGTGCAGAGAATGCAGCTCAGTTGATGATTACATTTCTATTCGCTCTGAGCTTTAGTGTCCTTACAAGCAAAGTTAAAAAAATAATTCTAAAAAAAAAAAAAAAAAAAAGGAGTTCCCGTCATGGCGCAGTGGTTGACGAATCCGACTGGGAACCATGAGGTTGCGGGTTCGGTCCCTGCCCTTGCTCAGTGGGTTGGCGATCCGGCGTTGCCGTGAGCTGTGGTGTAGGTTGCAGACGCGGCTCGGATCCCGAGTTGCTGTGGCTCTGGTGTAGGCCGGTGGCTACAGCTCCGATTCAACCCCTAGCCTGGGAACCTCCATGTGCCGTGGGAGCGGCCCAAGAAATAGCAACAACAACAACAACAAAAAAGACAAAGAGACAATAATAATAATAATAATAATAATTCTCTGTTACAAGTTTGTTGTAAAGCGAAGAGGTTATTTATAAGCATTATTGTTCTGCTTTAAATTTTGCTCTCTGTTATTTCTACTCTCTGAAGTCATCTGCAGAGATTATGCTTTGAATTGCATTTCTCTCTGCATGTATGACAGTGTTTACTAGATTTGCTTTTTGTGTTTTTCAAGGGGTTTTTTGTCTTCGAATTTTATCTCCCTCTTCCTTTTTTTTTCCTGGTTGTTTTCTGCATTTTTATTTTATTTTATTTGGGGGGGGGTGAAGGAGGAAAAGATAGCTTTATTGCTTTGTCAGGCAAAGTGGGCCACAGCCGGCTTTGCCCCCAAGACAGTGCCCTATTTTCCGCATTTTTAAAAAGTTAGTTTAAGCATAGACTTCATTTACAATGCTTCAGATACATTCATATGAATATAGAAATATCTAGAGGCGCAGTGGGAATGAATCCAACTAGTATCCATGAGGATGCAGGTTCAATCCCTGGCCGTGCTCCGTGGGTTAAGGATCTGGTGTTGCATGAGCTGTGTTGCTGTGCCTGTGGCATAGGCTGGCAGCTATAGCTCCGATTTGACCCCTAGACTGGGAACCTCCATAAGCTGCCAGTGTGGCCCTAGAAAGACAAATAAATAGGAACCATCTAGAGCAAGTTTTCCTCCCAGCCCCTATTTGGCAGTATCCTGTAAGAGTGCTATTTTCTTTGCTTATTTTTCTTTTCCACGCCTGTGTTCCCTTCGGATCCAGGCATTATTTTCATGACACCCATGCCTTTGGTCCTTTTTATGATTATTCCTCCCTTTATCATATTGCTCTCTGAGAATGTGGCATCTGAAATCTCCCCCTTTCAGGACCTCATAACTTAATAAGCACATTCTTATGTCTCCAAATAGAATCAAATTTGTGAATGGTACGTATTTGACAAGTGTGTTCCTTGTCTTTCCTTTCCCTCCAGACAGCAAACAACAGCTGACTTAGGACTCACGTGCACTCATTATCTTTGCCTCAATATTTTCAGCTACCCCATTCCTAATAGCCCCTTCCCAAGTGTGACGTGTGCTTGGGCCTCTCTTTTCATAAACAAGCAGGTAAATTAATCAATAGCTAGGCACTCGCTTGACACAGGCAGCCCACCCTCCCCAGGAAAAAATCACCTGCTCTTTTCCTACGGAAAGATGATCTATACCTGCATCGGCTTCACTGCTCACTCAACAGTTCCTCTCACCAAATCCACATCCTGGAGGCCCTCAGCCTCCTTCCGGCACTGTTTCCAGTTTAATATTGGTGTCCCGGAGTTCCTATCGAGGCTCAGTGGTTAACGAATCGGACTAGGAAGCATGAGGTGGTGGGTTCGATCCCTGGCCTTGCTCAGTGGGTTAAGGATCCCGCGTTGCTGTGGCTCTGGCGTAGGCCGGCGGCTACAGCTCCGATTAGACCCCTAGCCTGGGAACCTCCATATGCCGCGGGAGCGGCCCTAGAAAAGGCAAAAAAAAAAAAAAATATATATATATATGTATATATGTTGGTGTCCCTAATGGGTGGCTTTTGGTCTTGCATGTACTTGATGTTACTACAGCATGTGACACCATAGACCTGTCTTTTACAGGAGTGTTCGTGGGCTTTAGGACAAAATCCAAGAAAATCCCCTTGCATTGCTTGATTTTTCTCAGGCTTTTCTTCTTCTGTGCATCTCTTCAATATGGGTGCTCCCAAGAGCGTGCTTCTGGCCCACCCTGTCTTCTCACCCCACGTGCTCTTCTGGCTCCAGGCTGGCACGCAGCTGTTTTGCACCTGGGACGCCATGCTTGCTACCACGGTACACTCTTCCTTAACGCCTCTGAGACAGCCGAATACCTCTCACCTGCAGCCCTTCTCCAGATCTCAGCCTTCCCATGACCCGGTAGGGCAGGGCCACCAGGAACCGTGGTGTTACCTCTACCCTCACCGGCCAGCATCTTGTTAAGATTTTTTGTAATATACCTGCATCAACTCCTGTGGCTGTTACTAATACCTACATAGTGATAAGACCCAAATCTCTAGCTTCAGTTTAGGACTCTGTTGAGAGTTCTGGGTAAGTTTAATGTGCAACACAGCCATCATTGAAGAAGCACTTGCTGGGGAGTTCCCATTGTGGCTCAGTGGAAACGAATCTGACTAGCCTCCATGAGGACGCAGGTTTGATTCCTGGCCTTGCTCAGTGGGTTAAGGATCTGGCGTTGCCGTGAGCTGTGGTGTAGGTCACAGACACAGCTCGGATCTGGCGTGGCTGTGGCTGTGGTGTGGCAACTGCAGCTCTGATTGGACCCTTAGCTTGGAAACCTCCATATGCCTCAGGTGCAGCCCTAAAAAGACCAAAAAAAAAAACCCAAAAACCAATTCCTATGTCAGGCTGTGCTGTATGCGGAGTATCAGAAGACACGATTCTTGTTCATTCATTCATTCAACAATATTTATTGAGAACCTGTTAGGTGCCAAGCTCTGTGCTTGGTGCTAAAATACAGTGGCACTTAATGCAAAAGTGGTTTCTAATGTCATAAAGCTTCCATCCTATTTGGGGTGGAGCGAGGTGATTTGTTATTGCGTTTGATTTCTGAGAAACGCCATAAAGGACAAATACAGAGTACTATGAAATCACATCCAAGGGGAACCCAGCCTTGTCTTGGGGAAAGTACGTGTTTTCAATGACGTCGCTGCAGAAGGGGCATTTGAGATGTAAACGATAAAAACATATTTCATCTTCAGGTTCTTCTGTGTGTGACAGGCACGGCTCTGCAGTCTTACAATACGGTATTAACTCACTCCGTTCTTAAGACAAACCTGTGAGGTGGATCGTCTCCTGTTGGTGAGGCGGAGGCTGAGGCACAGGAGGTAGAGCCGCCTGCCCGAATTCACAGATGCCTGAGTTGTGTGCTCCAAACCTGTCACTTCCGGCCGTGTCCAATCCACTCAAGTTCAGGTCTGGAGATCAGCACCCCACCCCCCACCCCCTCACCCCCGGCTCAGGTTTACCCTGTTTGTAAGTCACTTCTCTCTGAAGTTGGCGATATACTGGAAGCGTCCAGTGCTCTGAATTTGTCATCCTTGTCCTGAGCTCCGTGTTCCCGTCGCTTGTGCAAAGGGGTGATTTGCTGGCTGTCCACAGAACTGCAGCTTCTCTCTCAACCTCGGAATGGCTCTCATAACCAGGCTTCAGACTGGATTTCTCTTCCCCGGAGCGAGCAGAAATACGGGAGTTCCTGTGGTGGTGGAGCAGAAACGAATCTGACTAGTATCCGTGAGGACACGGGTTCGATCCCTGGCCTCTCTCTGTGGGTCAGGAATCCGCGGCATTGCTGTGAACTGTGGTGTGGGTCGCAGGTGCGGCTCGGATCCTGTGTGGCTGTGGCTGTGTTGTAGGCCGGCAGCTGTGGTTCTGATTTGACCCCTAGGCTGGAAACTTCCATGTGCCATGGGTGTGGCCCTAAAAAAAAGAAAAAAAGAAAGAAGATAAAAGGAAATATGCTCTGCCCCGTGGTGCAGGGTGGGCGTGAGGCAACATTCATTGAACAGCACTTCAGTCTGTCACACCAAATTTCCGCAGTGTGCGGCTTAAGTGGGTGGAGGTCTGATTCACTTAATGAGTAAAACTGGGTAAGAGACAAAAATGTTCCCTTGAGCATCATCCGTTGGCTTTTGCCATATAACAAGCTATCCCAAATCACAGTGGCTTAAAACAGCACACAGTTGCTATTCCTCCAAATTGATTGTGTCGCTTGTGTGGGCATAGCCAGGATGGCTGGTTTCTACTGGTGTTGCTTACACACCTGTGTTTGGAGGCTCAGCTGGTGCTGGCTAGTCTGGGGTGGTCTCATTTACGTCGCTGGATACTGGCCCCCGGGGGACGGCTAGGCCATTCTTCTCTCGTCATCAGCCAGGTTTGAGAGGCTCCTTCACAGTGAAGTGGGCATAAGTTTTCCAAGAGCAACAAGAGAAGGCACGCCCCAAAGTTCTGCAAAAACTTTTCAAGCATCTGTTGGCATCACGTCTGTTAATGTCCTCTTGGCCAGAGCAAATCACGAGGCCAAGATCAGATTCAAGAGATGGGGAAATAGAAGTTCCCACTGTGGCACAGCCGAAACTTTCACTTCCGACTAGTAACCATGAGGTTGCGGGTTCAATCCCTGGCCTCGCTCAGTGGGTTAAGGATCCAGAGTTGCTGTGGGCTGTGGTGTTTGACCCGTGGTATAGGTTGCAGACGCAGCTCGGATCCTGCTTTGCTGAGGCTGTGGCGTAGGCTAGCAGCTGTAGCTCTGATTCAACCCCTAGTCTGGGAAACTCCATATGCCACAGGTGCGGCCCTAAAAAAAGGCAAAAAACAAACAAAAAGAGATGGGGAAATAAACTCACCTGTTGATGGAAGGAAGTATATGTGGGAATGCAAAGCATTGGTGGCCATGCATACAACCTGCCACACTTCACGACACCAGAGAGAAACTCTCCTTTTACAAACCATGAACTCCAAGCACTTTACAAGCATCAAATTATCTCATGCGGGAGTTCCCATCGTTATCGACCTAACTAGTATCCATGAGAACACAGATTCGACACCTGGCCTCGCTCAGTGGGTTAAGGATCCGGCGTTGCCATGAGCTGTGGTGTAGGTCGCAAACGCGGCTCAGATCCCGAGTTCCTGTGGCTGTGGTGTAGGCTGGCAGCTATGTTCAATTCAACCCCTAGCCTGGGAACCTCCATGTGCCATGGGTGCGGCCCTAAAAAAGTAAAAAAAAAAAAGAGAGAGAGAGAGGCAGGACTACCTCGTATTCAGAGTTTGAACCCTGGGCTCAGGCCAGATTTCCTGCGTTTGAACCCTGTGCTCTGCCACTTGCCAGCTCCGCATCACCAGGTAAGCTTCCTACCCAAGGTACGTATTTGTTTCTTCATCTGTAACAAGGGGATAATCACAGTACCTACATTGTAGGGTTGTTGTGAACATTAAGTGAAATAAGAAACTTAATAAATGTCAGCTATTGTTATTTTTTTAATTCAGCAGTTGCCTGTTACGAAGCAGATACGCATTAACCTGTTTTCTGTTTTTGTCACATCTAGATTTGGATGTGTGGAGGCCAACTATTTCTACTCCCCTGCTCTCGAGTAGGACATATCAATAAGCCTTACTTCACAAATCAAGGTGAAATTAAGAAAGCCATGGCATATAACAACCTCCGCATTGTGCATGTCTGGCTAGATGAATACAAGGTAAAGGTTATGTCCCTGATTTGGAAAGATGAGTGAGACGACAGAGAAGAGCTGGCTCTAAAGAGACCTTCTAGGAGTTCCCCTTGTGGCGCAGCAGAAACGAATCTGACTAGGAACCAGGAGGTTGTGGGTTCGATCCCTGGCCTCGCTCAGTGGGTTAAGGATCTGGTGTGCCGTGAGCTGGGGTGTAGGTTGCAGACACCACTCAGATCTGATGTAGCTGTGGCTGTGGTGTAGGCGGGCATCTGTAGCTCCGGTTAGCCCCCTAGCCTGGGAACCTCCATATGCCACAGGTGTGGCCCTAAAAAGCAAAACAAACAAAAAGAAACCTTCTGCAAGCCATTTCAGATACCAATTTTTGCCTTTTTCTTGGGTTTTTGTTTGTTTTTCTTTTTAGGGGTGCACCTGTGGCATATGGAGGTTCCCAGGTTAGGAGTCTAATGAGAGCTCTAGCCACCAGCCTACACCACAGCTCATGGCAACACCAGATCCTTAACCCACTGAGCGAGGCTAGAGATCGAACCCACAACCTCATGGTTCCTGGTCTGGTTCATTAACCACTGAGCCATGACAGGAACACCCCCTTACTCTTTTTTAAACTCTCTAGAGAAACTCAAGTTTCTTAGCAGTTAGTCAACAAACACAAGAAGTGTTCCCCCCACTGGATGTATTTTCCTCCCCCAAGGATTGCCCCTCTGCTGCAAATGCCTCTCCCTGCCCCCAGTCCCATGGGCAAATTTTTAAATTCTCCTCCTTCACCTACCAGCTTTCCAAGTGATGTGGCTGCAGCTGGTCTGGGGACCACACAGAAACCTTCATTACCTTTTTCCCTAATAGGCAAAGATTTCTACATCAAAGCCAGGCATCTTCATTGGTGCCTCTTCCGGTGGTTTAAGCCCCTCGCCAGGACCTTCAGACTGCACACTCAGAGAACATACAGTTGCAGCTTCATTTTAATTTGAAAACTCAAGGAAATATGGACAGTCACAAGACCTCATTTCCGATACATAGGTAGAACTATGTAAGAATTTCTCTGTGATATTATATGTCCTGGCCTTGATCTAATATTCTTTTATTATTTTAAGTGATGAGAGTAATCATACTCAATTTCTTTAGTAATCAGGGCAATAAGAATTAAAACCTCAATGAGATATTTCTACATAACCACCTCGATTGGCAAAACATGTTTAAAGTCTTGATAGGACTGTGTGTCAGCAGGCACAGGAATGCTTGGACACTGCGTGTGTTACTTTTCACTCAGTCACTTTGGAAAACAGTTTGGCAATATCAAGTAAGAGGTAGGAATACCCCATGACCCAGCTCTTCCGTTCTGTATGTGTGCCACAGAAATAGCTGCTTTTGGAGTTCCCGTTGTGGCGCAGCAGAAACGAATCCAACTAGGAACCGTGAGGTTGCAGGTTTGATCCCTGTCCTCTCTCAGTGGGTTAAGGATCCAGGGTTGCTGTGAGTTGTGGTATAGTTCGCAGATTTGGCTTGGATCTGGTATTGCTGTGGCTGTGGTGTAGGCTGGCAGCTGTATCTCCAATTGAACCCCTAGCCTGAGAACCTCCATATGCCGCGGGTGCGGCCCTAAAAAGAAAAAAAGAAAAAAAAAGAAATACCTGCTTTTGTGCGCCAGAACACATGAATGAGAATGTTTATAAACAGCATTGTTTGTGTTAGCCAAAACTGAATACAACCCAAGTGTTCATCAGGAGTAGCGTGGATAGTTACGTTTAATTAATGTCATTCTATCCAGCAACAAAAATTAAGCAACTTCGGATATACCCACAACAGTATAAGTAAATCTTAGAATGATGAACAAAAGCAGCGAAACACGAGAGAGTACATGCTGTATTTTTCCATTTCTATAAAGTTAAAAACAGGTAAAATTAACCCATAAAATCTATGCATGAATAATTAGATATCAAAGCGAGAAAGAAAAGCAAAGAAATGAATCCACAATCAGGATAGCACTTCGGACTCAGGATTACAATCAGGAAGCGCAAGTCTTCTGAGATGTTGGTTATGTTCTGTTTCTTCACTTAGAGTTACTGGGGTGAACTTTTCAACAGTTCATTAAGCTGCACGTTTATATTTTATGTACTTTGTGTATGTTTGTGGTATTTCCTGATTTTTAAAAAAATTATTATTATTATTATTTGTCTTTTTAGGGCTGTACCCACCGCATATGAAGGTTCCCAGGCTAGGGGTCCAATCAGAGCCGCAGCCACCAGCCTCCACCACAGCCACAGCAACGCAGGATCCGAGCCGTGTCTGCGACCTACACCACAGCTCACGGCAACGCCAGATTCTTAACCCACTGAACGAGGCCAGGGATGGAGCCCATGCCCTTCTGGGTGCTAGTTGGGTTCGTTAACCACTGAGCCACGATGGGAACTCCTAAAAATTATTTTTAAAAAGATAAAGCATACTCGTTTTTTAAAGTCTTACAGTATTGAAGAGCATGAAGTGAAAAGTAAGCTTGCAAAGCCCATGGTTTCAGCCCTCAGAAGTAACAGCCAAATTACTGTCTATAGTTCCTTGTTAAGATGGACATACCTATGAGCATATATCCTTTTCTTTTCACTAACTACATTTGAGCGCAATATTTTGTTTTGCAAGTTTTCCATTTATTAGCATAGTGTAAAAACATACCTTCCAAGTCTTTTAAAATCAGAACATAGAAGCATATTTTTTTAAAAAAAAATTCTCCTTTGAGGGAGTTCCCATCGTGGCGCAGCGGAAACAGTCCAACTAGGAATCATGGTGCGGGTTCGATCCCTGGTCTTGCTTAGTGGGTTAAAGATCCGGTGTTGCCGTGAGCTGTGGTGTAGGTTGCAGACGCGGCTCGGATCTGGCGTTGCTGTGGCTCTGGTGTAGGCCGGCAGCTGTAGGTCCAATTCGACCCCTAGCCTGGGAACCTCCATATGCCGAGGGTGCAGCCCTAAAAAGACCAAAAAAAAACAAAAAACAAAAAAAACTCCTTTGAATAGATCTTCTAAAATTGATCCCGTTAATTAATAGTCCTCCACTGATAAACATTCTGATATCTCGGCTTTTTGTTTTCCTTAGCACTGCCGATATGAACATCCTTTGTGTGTGTGTCTCATATAAATCCAAAGACACAGGCTCGTGGACCACAAGTTAGTGAATGTTAGATCTTGACGAATTACGTCCAAACTGCCCTTCACTGTCTGCCACCTACACTGTCATCAAACAGCTATGAAAGTACCTTTCTCCCCACAACTTTTCCAAGCCTGTTTTTTTTTTTTTTCTTTTTTTTTCAATCCTGGTTTTAATTCAACTTTGTATATTTTGGAGTTCCCTGATGAGCATCCATAAGTATGTAGTTTTGATCCCTGGCCTCCCTCAATGGCTTAAGGATCCAGTGTTGCCATGAGCTGTGGTGTAGGTGGCACAGGTGGCTCGGATCCTGCATAGCCGTGGCCGGGGAGTAGGCTGGCAGCTGCAGCTTCACTTTGACCCCTAGCCTGGGAACTTCCAAATGCCATGGGTGCAGCCCTAAAAAGAAACAGAAGAAAAAAACAACTTTGTATATTTCTTCTAATCTGATAGGTTTAAAAATGACATTGCTTTATTTAAAAATTGCATTTTTTAATGATGAGGGATTTTAAGCTTTTTTTTTTTTTTTTTTTTTTCTGTGACCAGAGGTCACAGATTTAAATGTTTGACTTGAACACAGTTGCGACTGAAGAGTGAACTGAATTTCACGGGGCACCCACCATAAGTTCCATGTCACGTGAAAAGCATGTAATGTTTGGCGTGAAGCCGAGGGATTGCATGACACGGCATGTTGGACCATGTAGTGAGTGTCCTTGCTCCAGACAGGCCTGGGACAGCGGACGCCACTTAAGGTCTTCTTCGGCTTCACCCTGAAAGGATGACACCTCCTTCAGGCCCATTCCTAGGGCACAGGTCTGCCCTGGGGGATTAGGTGGCAAAGACCCAAAGATCCCTGGGGGACCCTAACGGGTGTGCCCATGAAATGCCAATTTGGGTAAGCAGGCTTCTGTCATTCAATAGTACGGCTGTACTATAAACCAGGCCCTGGGAATACACAGATGAAAAGAGAGGGGTTCTGCCCTCAAGGAGGCTTTGGTGCACTTCAGACACCTCTTTTAACATGGGGGAGACGGAGTCTGTCGGACGCTCAGCCTTGGGGCTTCCTTGAACCCGAGTGCCGAAAAGCCTAACCAGATGTGATGAGCATGGCGGGCACTGACGGGACACCTGCTATGGGCCCGTCTTTGGCTTCGAAGAAACTTGCACATATCACGGTGTTCAGGCCTCCCAACGATCTCTCGAGGGTAGAGGGTGAGCTCACATAGTTAATAAATAGCAGAGTCAGAAACTGAAGCCAGGGCGGTCTTCTTCCAGAGTTCATGTGCCCTCACCCACCCCCCCTATGCCCAACTTCTGAAGCCACGGAAGTGTCGCTGGGGACCAGGGAGTGAGGGTGTTTTTCCTTGATTGTCACTGAGAGAGTTGGAGAAAGGGGAGATACTACATAAATAACTGTGATTCTCAGGCCATTGAGCAGCAAGACCTAGACTTCCAGAGTTGTTCGGTGCTACTTTATCGTGGTCTGTTCCAGCATATCCTATGACTACGTGTGGGCTGAGTGGGTCCCAGGTGTTTCTGCCCTCTTCCTACAGAGGAAAGGGGGTTTGTTTTGTTTTGTTTTGTTCTTTGTAGGGTTGCGTCGGCATCTATGGAGGTTCCCAGGCGAGGGGTCAAATCAGAGCTGCAGCTGCCAGCCTACGCCACAGCCACAGCAACACCACATCAGAGCCACATCTGCCCCCTGGCACCACAGCTCATGGCCACGCCGGATCTTTAACCCACTGGGCAAGGCCAGGGATGGAACCCGCATCCTCATGGTTACTAGTTGGGTTCTTAACCTGCTGAGCCACAACAGGAACCCTGAAAGGATTCTGCGGTGGTGGTTTGGTTCCTTTTGTATTAGTTCAGATGATGAAAAATATATACTGCAATGTTAGCTATCATGATTTGATTACCAAAGACTTGTTTGGTTTAATGAAGTGACTCTTGATTTCCTTTCAGGAGCAGTTTTTTTTACAAAACCCTAGGCTGAAATCTCTTGCCTACGGTAACGTTAGTGAGCGTGTTGAATTAAGGAAACGATTGGGTTGCAAGTCATTTCAGTGGTATTTGGATACCGTCTTCCCAGAACTGGAGACAAGTAACAGCATCTGATGAAAGGAAGACCAATCGTTTTTGTTGATAAGGTGGTAAAAAGTCCCCCGATCCTTCACCATAGAGAAGAAGACAAATTTGGAACACGGCGAAATACAGTAAGAAATATAACCCAGAATGGTCTACAGCAGAACTGCCTTTTCTTTCCTCCTTTGATGATACCTCTGTGTGCTTTGTTAGTCATCTGCCCCTAAATTTCTGGCGTGGCAAGACCCTGAACGTTAGACATGCACATGATCACACAGTTAAGACGACCATGCACTTGACAGAGGTCAAGTGTATTATCTCCACTTAGTTGCCAAACTCACTTGGTCCTGGAAAACCCCAAAGACTGCTCCATTCTCTGCCAACTCAATTCCTACCCCGATAGGCGATCTGGGCCAGTGACCTCCCCAGAAAGACATTCCCAGAGAGCCTTGGTTGGACCGTACCAACTTTGGCTCAGCTGCACTGAGCTCCGTGCTTGCTGCCAGTGTAGATTCTGGCCCTGACACCTTGCTTGATTGGGTTCCCAAGTTTCTGATGTCCAGTCACTTGCCTGGGTGTCCTGGTCCAGCTCTCCAGGTCAGTCTCCCTGCCTGTTCCTGTCGGCCCTTCCGTTAACTGGAGACATTCCCTCTTCCCTGCTTCTGATTTTGCCTTTCTTATGTTTGTTTCCTCCTGTCACTTCTTGGACTGCAAGCCTTGTTGATAACCTATGTTCTACATGACTCGAGACCTGTTAGCTGGGATTGGGGCAGAAATAACAAGGTTCGACATCCATTCCGTGGGAACACACTCCTATATACCTAAAGGGCTTCTTTTAGGGTCGCGGGATGGCTATTGCATTCATCCTGGTGAAAATGGCTAGAATAGTGAAATATATTTAATTCACACAACAGAGAAAATGAGGGAAGGAACACATTGAAAGGAGTGGAAAGGAGGAGACTTAGGATCACTAAACATACCTGCTGCTGGAGAAAATTATAAGCTAGTTTTTTACAGAGGGAAACAGCTTCACTGATCTCCCCCTTTGGCTTGGCTGGTTAAGAACCCGACTGGTATCCATGAGGATGCGGAATCAATCCCTGGCCTCGATCAGTGGGTTAAGGATCCGGTATTGCCGTGAGCTGTGGTGTAGGTCACAGATGTGGCTTGGATCTGGTGTGGCTGTGGCTGGCAGCTGTCACTCTGTTCGACCCCTAGCCTGGGAACTTCCAGATGGCACAGGTGCAGCCCTAAAAAAGAAAAAAAGGAAAAGGAAACAACTTCACTCATATATTATGCTTATTCAGTCAACAACTAGATGGTCATCTCAGGCCAGATGTCCGTCCTTCTAGGTACTGTACTGGGATTTGGCAGACAGTGGAGCAGGTAAACCTTCTTCCCTTCATGGAACTTGTGTTATTTGGGTTTTTTGTTGTTGTTGTTGTTGTTGTTGCTATTTCTTGGGCCGCTCCCGCGGCATATGGAGGTTCCCAGGCTAGGGGTTGAATCGGAGCTGTAGCCACCAGCCTACGCCAGAGCCACAGCAACTCGGGATCCGAGCCGCGTTTGCGACCTACGCCACAGCTCATGGCAACACCGAATCCTTAACCCACTGAGCAAGGGCAGGGACCGAACCCGCAACCTCATGGTTCCTAGTCAGATTCATTAACCACTGCGCCACGACAGGAACTCCAGAACTTGTGTTATTTGAATAATAATATGTACAATGTAATGAATAAAGAACTGTTTTATAATCTCTTTATACCCATATATTCAGCAAAATACACTATAAAACCTATTGCTAGAAAGACATGGGAAAAACCTGTGTTCATACAGGTCAGGTGGCTAGGGTAACTTGATTGAGCCTTTAAAAGGTCAATCTAGAATGGATTAAGAACAGAGATCCTGTTGTGGCGCAGGGGAAGCGAATCCAACCAGGAATGATGAGGTTTCAGGTTTGATCCCTGGCCTCGATCAGTGGGTTAAGGATCCAGCATTGCCATGAGCTGTGGTGTAGGTCACAGATGCGGCTTGGATCCCGCGTGGCTGTGGCTGTGGCGTAGGCCAGCGGCTATAGCTCTGATTAGACCCCTAGCCTAGGAACTTCCATATGCCGCGAGTGTGGCCCTAAAAAGCAAAAAAAAAGGACTGGATTAAGAAGATGTGATATATATATATATATACACAATGGAATACTCCTCAGCCATAAAAAAGAACAAAATGCCATTTGCGGCAACATGGGTGGAACTAGAGATTCTCATATTAAGTGAGGCAAGTAAGAAAGAGCAAGACAAATACCATATGATATCACATATCTCTGGACTCTATTGTATGGCGCAAATGAACCTTTCCACAGAAAAGAAACTCATGGACTTAGAGAACAGGTTTGTGGTTGCCAAGGGGGAGGGGAAGGAAGTGGGATGGACTGGGACTCTGGGGTTAATAGATGCAAACTATGGCATTTGGAGTGGATAAGCAATGAGATCCTGCTGTATAGCACTAGGAATTATATCTAGTCACTTGTGATGAAACATGATGGAGGATAATGTGAAAAAAAGAATATATATGGCTGGGCCACTTTGCTGTACAGTAGAAATTGACAGAACCCTGTAAATCAACTATAATGGAAAGAATAAAAATCATAAAAAATAATAAAAAAGGTCAATCTAGTAGCACAAAGTAATTGCCACATTATGATTATATTCTTGGCTCACATTTATACCTTAGCTGCCTCTAGAAAGTTCAAAAATGATTGTCATAAACCTACAAGCCTGTTAGAGTAAAATACAAAATAAAAATTCCGGAGTTCCCATCATGGCGCAGTGGTTAACGAATCCGACTAGGAACCATGAGGTTGCGGGTTCGGTCCCTGCCCCTGCTCAGTGGGTTACCGATCTGGTGTTGCCGTAAGCTGTGGTGTAGGTTGCAGACGCGGCTTGGATCCCGCGTTGCTGTGGCTCTGGCGTAGGCTGGTGGCTGTAGGTCCGATTCGACCCCTAGCCTGGGAACCTCCATATGCCACGGGAGCGGCCCAAGAAATAGCAAAAAAAGACCAAAAAAACCCCCACAAAACAACAACAACAACAAAAAACAAAAACAAAAGTTCCACAGCCAAAGGAAAAAAGAGAATTGGGAATCTTCTTGAAATTAACTTTTTGATATCTGAGTTTGTTTTTTTTTTTTTTTTTTGCAAGCATAAAGAATGATGTCAATATCAGCTTTGCCAAAGGAGAAATATTCTTAGAGCCAGGGGCCTATCATTGAGCCTTAGTTTTTTAAGTAATTGAGTTCAGACTCTAGGTAACGTGAATGAGCCTTAGAAAGGATGTAGAATGTGACTAAAACAATCTCTGAAAAGCAGGGATGCTCCAGGGGTGCAGTTGGTTAACGCGTGGCACTTGTGCAACAGTCTCCTCTTAAATAGTGTTCCAGTTGACTCTGGAATAGAAACCAAATCAAAATCAACATCCAAGTGTTTGGTGTGATTGAAAGGAACTCCATACTTGCCTGGAGGTGGTAATTTTTAGGTTTTGTACGAAATCTAAAAATCTGATTTGTATTCTGGAGCTAGTTTAGAAGTAGCTGCTCATCTGCTCGAGGCTTTTCACAAAACAATTTTTGGTATGACCAAATGCTCAGACAAACCTTAAATTTCCTGGAGAATTTTGTAAGGAAAGCATACTGCCAGGAATTTATAAGACGCACCAATAGGAAATAAAAATAAGAGCTAACGTTTATTGACACCTGTTTCATACCCCCTGCTAAGTACTCTGTGTAGATCATCTCATTTCATCCACACAACTTTATAAGATAGTTCCTCTTGGCAGTTCCTGTCGTGGCACAGCGGAAGCAATCTAACTAGCATCCGTGAGGATGCAGGTTGGATACCTCGTCTCACTTAGTGGGCTATGAATCTGGCATTGCTGTGAGCTGTGGTGTAGGCTAGCAGCTATAGTCCGATTTCACCTCTAGCCTGGGAACCTCCATATGCCGCAGGTATCCTAAAAAAAAAAAAAAAAGATAGTTTCTCTTTTTATTACCATTTCATAGACCAAAATACTGTTAGAACTTGTCCAGAGTTAGTGTTTCCAGATTTACCAAAGAGAAGTACAGGATGCCAGGGTAAATTTGAATGTTGGATAAAAAAATTTTTGTAAGTATATTCCATATATTCCATGGGACATACTAGTAAATTTTTTTTATCTGAAATTCAAATTTAAGGCCATCCTGTATTTCCTCTGGCAACTGTATCTAGAGACAAAGAAACTCACCTCATCAGCCCAGCCTCAAAGGCTCTGGGTTTAACCACAATCCTACACTGCAAAGAGCGTTTTCATGTCATTCTTTCTAATGGTTAAAAAAAACCTGGAAGCTAACCCCAAACTTCAACTTCTAGAATGGTACGATTGTACATTAATTTGGTGGAATAGTATGAACCCAGTTAAAGTAACAGCTCAAAATAGATCTGCTCCATACCCTTCAGAATGGCAAACATTTAAATGACACTCTCAAAGTGCAGGGGAAGGTGCTTGGGGGCGGAGGTCACCGTGGCAGCGGCCTTGGCTCAGACTGCGCTCTGTCAAGCAGGTTCCGGTTCAATTCTGCCCCATCTAGAAGCATGTGGCGTCTGTGCGGACTTCCTACAGGCGGTGAGCAGCGAGAAGGTCGCCGCACCAACGTTACCTGCTCAGCGATTGCGGACGTGGGGCCCAGGGCTCCAAGCCCTCCGTGGCCGTGCTGTGCGGAGATGGGCACCCTTCCCCGCCCAGGAGATGCTCACCGCCTTGGCCTCCCACGTGCGGGCCAGGGCCGCGGCGGGGGGAGCGGGGACAAGCCCCGCGCCAGTACTGGGCGCTGAGAGCGCGGAAGAGACCAACAAGCGAATTTCAACCTGAGACTGCTAAGGACACTCAGCTGAGAAGAACTTAAGGACGCAAATCACTCTCTGGAGGGCCGCGGAGCGCCACGAAATTGAGGCCTGTGACTCCAAATCCAACTGGTGTTTCTGGATGGAGAGAAGATGGGGAGGGGTCTGAACAAACTTGCATGTATTTCACCTTCTTACCTTTGCCACAGCTTAACCCTTTGTTTGTTGTCTTTGTAGGGCCACATCTGTTGCATATGGAGGGTCCCAGGTTAAGGGTGGAATCACAGCTACGGCTGCCAGCCTACACTACAGCCACAGCAATGACCGGTTCAAGCTGGATCTGTGACCTGCACCACAGCTCCCACAAGGCCAGATCCTTCACCAACCGAGTGAGCCAGGGATGAAACCCACACACTCCTGGCTCCTAGCCGGATTCGCTTCCACTGCGCCACCAGGGGAACTCCTGCTTCACCCTTTTGAGTTCGGCTTTCCCTACCATTACCGAGATACCTCTTTTTCTTATTTCAGGTGCCGTTTTCTCAGTCCTCAGCTTTTCACCTTAGTATCATCTGCCACACTTAATTCACTCCCTTGTGGAACTTCTTCTCCTCTCGGGTTCTTTTCTTAACCACAGAGGTGTACTACTCTCCCTCCTTTCTCTGCTCCCTTTATTTTTAGAGCATCTCTGCTCCTGTCATAACTTTGAACTGCCCTCTTGGGTTAAACGCTGCATTTCTGTTGAGCTCTAATCTCAGATTTCTCCTAATTCCACCAACACTCTTTGTCCAAAATAGAACTGATAATCTTACATACTCTGTGCTGTTGTCCCTTGAACAACAGCAGCTTGAATCGCACAAGTCCTCTTACAGGCCTGTTTTTACAATAAACCCGCACTACAGTACCAAAAATCAACGGTTCAGGAGAACGTGGGGCAATGACCGGGCCCTTGCACTGACTGTACTCTAAGACACTGAGTGTTGTGTTTTGTTTTGGTTTTGCTTTTTAGGGCCCTCTTCACAGTATTTGGAGGTTCCCAGGCCAGGGGTCTTATCAGAGCTACAGCAGCCGGCCTACAGCCACAGCCACAGCCACAAGAGACCAGAGCTGCGACTTCGACCTATACCACAGCTCACAGCAATGCCAGATCCTTAACCCACTGAGCAAGGCCAGAGATCAACCCGGCAACTTCATGGTTCCTGCCACGAGGGGAACTCCTGGTTTCTAAACTTTGTGTATAAATCACCTGGAGATTTGCATAAAATCCATAATGAGGTCTGGCACAGGAGCTTGTAGGATGAAAAAAAAAAAAAAAACAACCCAAATGTTGAGAATTATGTTTTATTTGGTGGACAAAACTGAAGACATAACCCTGGGACCCAGCCTCTCAGATGACTCTGAATGGGCAGGAAATAAAGGAGTTTTTGCTACAAAGGCCAGCTAGTCAGAGCTTCAGAGCTTCAAAAGACTCTTAATTAAAGAAAATCAGTATCTCAGGGAATTTAGCACTTTTCTATGTATGGGGAGAGGCCGGAGTCCCATCATTCCTTTAAAACACACCCTAGCCATCAGAGCCAGGATCGTGTTCTCTGCCACCCTGAGAGCGTCCTTGGGGGTGGCTGCAGCAGCTGCCAGCTTGGCAGCTGGCAGCCTCTTTCGGAGCTCCCTCAGGGCTGACGGTGGGGGCGGCTGTATGTAAGGTGATGGCGTGATGGCTGCAACATCCTTTGTGGACGGATACAGGTAGGCAACAGTTTGCATTCACAGGCTGAAGAGTCAGCATTTCTCAGAAGCCCCCAGGTGGCCTGAGGAGGATTCCCGTGGCTGCAACTCGGCAGGAAAGAGGTCCTTTCCCCCCAGCAGCCCCACCTGAGGTTTTAACACAGCTGCTCTGAATTCCCCAGCCTTGACATGTTTAATCTGCATCTCTCTTTTCCTAAGTCCCACACCTTTAAAATGTTCAGGGCATTCGTCTTTAATGAGGCCATTTTTAGACGACTTAGAAACGCCAAGGACATCCCCACCCACCCCGGAGCCCAGGGACACGCGGAGAACCCCCAGAACGTTCTGGACGGCGCCGGCCAAGCAGCTCCAGCTGCGCGGGGAGACGTCACGCGCGGGCGGGGGCGGGGCCGCCCGTCACGTGGCCCCGCGGGCGCGCGCTCGGCGGCGGCTGCGGCGGAGGCGCGGGCACTGGGCGGGCCCACGGGCGCCAGGGCGCCTGGTGCTGCGTGTCCCCGCGGCAGCTCCGCCCGCTGCGGCTCTGCGGCTCTGCGGCTCGGACCCGGGCTGTGGCGGAAGGGAAGATGCCACAGCCCGAGTCCTGGAAGGCCGGGGTCCTGCGCTGCCGGCGTGGGGGTGAGTAGCGCGGCGGCGGCGTCTGAGCCCGCGCGGCCTCCGGCGGCCCCTCGGCGCCGCGGGCCGGCGGCCCCGCGCGCCGCCCCTGCCCCGGGGCCCCGAGCGCCCGAGGCTTCCCCGCGGGCCTGTCGCGCTCGGCCCGAGGCCGCGGACGGGGCGGGAGGCGGCCCGGGAGGCCGGGGGTGGCCGCGGGCGGCGCGGGGCTGGGGGGCCGGAGCCGGCGGCGTTTTCCGAAATGCAGCCCAGGCCGAGCGGCCCGGTCGTGGACAGGAATGCGCGCCCCAGAAATGACTGTGGACATTTTCCAACGTGTGAAAACTGGAGCGAATTGAATAACGCGCTCCCTGGCGCTCAGCCCTCTGTTTCCACAGTGTGCAGGCGGTGTTCACATTTCCTTGGAAGAATGTTTTTAAAGTCTTTTTTTTTTTTTTTTAGTGGTTGCTTTGTGTCCCTCAGGGTTGGACCAGGTCCTCGCGTGGAATTTGGTTGACCAGCATCTTAAGTTTCCCTTTTCTTTTTTCTTCACAATGTTCTTAGTGAAGAAATGGGGTTATTTACAATTTCCCACGCTCATGAACTAGGTGCCGTTTGGGTAAATACTAAAAAAAAAAAAAAAAAAAATCAAATCCCCACCCTCCAATTCTGGTAGATCTCACCCTTTGGGGCGTATCAATATGCTTATGATGGCAGAGCTTTCTTTTTGTCATGGAAGATTTGGTCAGCATTCCTTTTTACTTTGGGTAAGAAAAGCAGGTTGGCTGGTTTTGCGAATTCAAGATGAGATTGTAACTTTGAAAATGCTTCTTATACTGCAGTGCACCAAAAATATATTGTGGTGCTAACTACTCTCGTCCCGCAAATCACAGTTTTAGACCAGACTTTTTTTTTTTAATTGAAATATAGTTGACTTATAATGTGTTTATTTCTGCTACACAACAAAGGGATTCAGATATATATGTATAGGTGTGTGTGTATAGATTCTCTAAGAATGTGTTCTTTTCCGTTATGGTTTATCACAGAATATTGAGTATAGTTCCCTGTGCTAATACAGGACCTTGTTGTTTAACCATTTTATATGTAATAGTTTGCATCTGCTAATCCCAAACTCTCACACCATCTCTCTCCCACCGTCCCCCCAAGCACAGTCTGTTCTCAATGTTTATGAATCTGTTTCTCTTTTGCAAAAGTTGGTTTTGCCATGTTTTAGAGTCCACATGTAAGTGATAGCATATGGTATTTGTCTTTCTGATTTACCTCATTTACTAGTAAGACTTTTTTTAGCCTTCATTCAATTCTGACTTCTTAACCTAGGTGTGTATCATATGTTGAGGTCTCCTCTGCCTGCGGAGAAATCGAAAATAGAAAATCTCTCTCTCAATATTTAACAGTTGAGCTTTGCAAGATAGATGTCATGAAAGAGCAGTTCACGTTTCTTTTGACAGTTTCAGTGCTATTGCTTGCAATTTGGTTTCTATCTTCTTTAAAACACTCATTACTGTGGTAAAATAGATGCAACATGAAGTTTATTGTTTTAACCTTTTTTTTGGGGGGGGGGGTCTTTTTAGGACTGCACCCTCAGCATATGGAAGTTCCCAGACTAGGGATCAAATCAGAACTGCAGCTGCCGGCCTAAGTCACAGTCACAGCAATGCGGGGTCCAAGCTTGGTCTGCAACCTGCACCAGAGCTTATGGCAGCGCTGGATCCTTAACCCACTGAACGAGGCCCGGGTATGGAAATGGAACACGAGTTCTCATAGATACTAGTCAGGTTCATTACTGCTGGGCCACAACGGGAACCCTAGCCATTTTTAAGTGTGCAATTCGGAGATATTAAGTACATTCACGATATTGTGTCACTCACCATCACGACTGTTTCCAAAAGTTTTTCATTTCCCAAAACAGAAACTCTGTAACTACGAAGCAGTAACCTCATTTCCCCTCCCTCTAGCCACTTTGTCTCTCAGCTTGCTTACTCTAAATGCTGCACAAAATTGGAATTATACAATATTTGCTCTTTTGTCTTAGGGTTATTCACCTGGTGTTTTCAAGGTTCATCCATGCTGTTGCCTATCTCAGACTTCATTCCATTGTATGCTTGGATGATATTCTGTCGAGTGGCTATATCACAATTTGTTTATCCTGTCATCTTTCATGGACACTAGAATGTTTTCCTTTTTTTTGACTACTGTGCATAATACTGCGATGAACATGTGTTTACATCTGTTGGGTGTGAATCTCTGTTTTTGGTTCTTTGGGATATAAGCCTAGGAGTTGCCGGGTTATATGATAAATCTGTGATTTTCTGAGGAACTAACAAACTTCACATTTTAAAAACTGCTTCCTTGGAGTTCCCATTGTGGCTCAGTGGGTTAAGGAGCCAATGTAGTCTCTGAGAATTCGAGTTCGATCCCTGACCTCACTCTGTGGGTTAAGGATCTGACGTATGCAGAACAAGTTGATTCTCATCCTCAGTCTGTCCTTAAAATGAATCACCTTCTACTAGCCTTAACCAGCCAATGTGTATTAATTATAGCCAGTCATTTTACTTGCTATTCTTTTTGGAAAACAAATACATGTTGCTGTTCTCCAAACTTGAGCTTTCTGTTTGAACTATTTTGGGATTTGGCCATTGAAATCAATTTTTAAAGTCAGTCTTAGATCTTAACTTCTATAAAATTTCCTTCAAGTTTTTCATACAAAAAAATTTGTCTTTCATATTTGTTTCTATATACCTTGGTTTATACATATCTTTATTTTTATTTATTTCCTTTTTTCTTTTTACAGCCACATCTGCAGCATATGGATGTTCCTGGGCTAGGGGTCAAATTGGAGTTGCAGCCGAAGCTTAAGCCACAGCTGTGGCAACACTGGATCCAAGCCACATCTTCGACCTTCACCTGGATCCTTAATCTACTGAGCGAGGCCAGGGGTTGAACCTGCATCCTCGCAGAGACAATGTTAGGGTCTTAACCTGCTGAGCCACAATGGGAACTCCTATGTCTTTATTTTTAGAATTTGCTTTAGAATGTGCCTGACTTTTCCACCTGATTTATTATTTCTTTAGGATTTTTATTCTTAGAGAAAGTGGGATTAGTGACAAAAGGCTCTGAGCCGTTATCAAAACTGCCTTTTTTTTTTTTTTTTGGGTCTTTTTAGGGCCACACCTGCAGCATATGTAAGTTCTCAGGCTAGGGGTTGAATCAGAGATGCAGCTGCTGGCCTTCACCACAGCCACAGCAACGTGGGATCCTAGCCACGTTTGCAACTTACACGGAATGCCAGATCCTTAACCCGATGAGCAAGGCCAGGGATCGAACCTGTAACCTTATGGTTCCTAGTCAGATTCGTTAACCACCGAGCCGTGACGGGAACTGCTCTGTCACACTTCTTTAAACATTTTTTGGTGTTTACCCTAGAGTTTACAATACACATTTTAAACTAGCCTGAATCTGCCTTAAAGTAAAACCATATTGCTTGATGTGTCGTATAGGTACCTTACGAATAGAGTAGTCCCGATTTCTCCCTCCCATCCCAGTTAAGAATAAGAAAAATAGAGGATTTTATTTTCACTTTATTTTTTCATTCTCCGACGCTCTTCTTTTTATGTAGATGTAGATTCAAGTTTCTGACCTGTGTAATTTTCCTTTTGCTTGAAAAATTTAACATTTCTTGCAAGACAGGTGTCTTGGTGATGAATTCCTCAGGTATTTTTGCCCGAGAAAGCCTTTATTTCTGCTTTGCTTCTGAATTGTATTATCAGTGAATATAGGAGTCTAAGGTAGTACTGGGGTTTCTTCTGTGCTTGAAATATCTCACTCTGCTCTCTTCTTGCTTGCATGATTTTCGGTGAGGGTCCACTGTAATTCTTACTCTTCCTCTTTTTTCTGCCTCCCTGTAGCTTCTTTCAAGATTTGTCTTTTGATTTTCTGGATATGGCCTACCTTGGTGAGGGTTTTTTCTAAGGGTGTTTAATCCATTTGGTATTCTCTCAGCTTCCTGGGGTCTGTCTTAATTTTGGAAAGTTCTTGGCCATTATTTGAAATATTTCTTCTGCTTTCTTTTCTCTTTCTGCTCCTTCTGATATTTTAGTAATGTGTATGTGTTTCTGAACTTGTCCCACAGTTTTTGAATGTTTTGTTTTTTTCCATTCTTTTTCCTCTTTGCATCAGTGCACAAAGTATCTATTGATCTGTATTAAGCTCGCTGCTGCTTTGCCTGTGTGGATCCTCTGATGAGCCTATGGAAGGCGTTCTTCACAGCTGATACAGTGCTGTTGATGTTTAGTATTTCCTTGTGAGTCTTTGTTACAGTTTCTGTAGTCCATCTGTTCTGGCTTTTTTGTTTTGTTTTGTTTTGTTTTTTGCATTAGCGCCCTTAACACATTAATTATACATGTTTTAAATTCCCTGTGCAGTAATCCCCAAATCTCTGTCATCTGAGTCTGGTTCTAATGATTGTTTTGTCTTTTCAAACTGTATTTTCTCTTGTCTTTTTTTATGCCTTGAATTTTTTTTCTTATAATTTTCGAAAGGCTGACGTGTTTGATCAGGTAATAGGAACTTACAGGGATTCGGCTGTGTTTAATGTTTACTGTGGCTGCAGGTGCCAGAGGCTTCAGGTTCTTTTAGTGCCCTCATTTATATCTGCTCTCTTGACTTTGGGGTCTTCTAAGTACTCTCCCCCAGAGCGTGTCTGCATCTTGCAGCTCTTTCAGCTGTAACCCGCTGCTGTCACACTTGGAGCCCCATTGATGCGGTGGTCACATGTGAGGGAGGGTGAGTTCTGTTATCTTCGATTAAATCTCAGCCTGTGTCTCTGAGCTATGACCTTCACAAGTGTTCTCCACTGGTGTAGCTTTTTTCCTCCCTGAAACCTGCTCTTGCCCACCTGGAGTTGCCAGCCTGTTTTCTGGAAGCCTTCACCTTTGAGGTTACTCTTCTCCCTTAGGTTTGACTGGAAGGCTAGGAGGGGCTGGAGTGGGAAAAATGCCCTTTCTTAATCTGGAGAGAACTCTGGCAGTGTCTTTTTCCCTGGAGCTAGCATGCCTTTGTTATGAAGAGGCTGCCTGTCGCGTGATTAGCAGTGATTACTTTTCCCCCTCCCTGCTGTAGTCACGAGGGAATCTTTCTGGGGCCTTCACCTTCACCATGCAAACCTGGTGGGATTGCTGGAGGTAAAGCCCGAAGAAGTGTGCTGCCTGCCCCAGAGACTGCTTCCCTGCACTTTCCCCTTTCACCCAGCTCCCCCTAGCCTCCAGCAGCTTCTTCCCCAGGTAAGCAGATCTCAGCGGTATGTCTCCAGGTTTGGGGTGGTGATTTGTCCTGAAACCTTAGTTCTCTGATGAGTTCAACAATGTCATTGATTTTCAGTTTGTTCTTCTGAGAATGGAAGTGATGGCTTCTAAACTTTTCATGTTGGAGCTGAAAGCATGGTTTTTAACTTAGATTTTATGACTGGTAACCATCTTTTTTGGGGTGGGCTGCTTTTCAGGGCCTCATCAGTGGCATATGGAAATTCCAAGGCTAAGAGTCTAATTGGAGCTGCAGCCAGCCTATGCCATAGTCACAGTAATGCCAGATCCTTAACCCATTGAGTGAGGCCAGGAATTGAACCCACATCCTCATGGGTACTAGTTGGGTTTGTTACCACTGAGCCACAATGGGAGCTCTGAGTCTTTTTTTTTTTTTTTTTTAATTGGAGTATTGCTGACTTAGAGTGTTATGTTAGTTTCAGGTGTACAGCAAAAGTAAATCACTTATATATATATATATACACACACACATGCTCTTTTTTAGATTCTTTTCCTGTATAGGTTGTAATAGAATATTGCGTATACAGTAGGTCCTTGTTAGTTATCTATTTTATATACAATAGTATATATTAATGTATATGTTAATTCCAGCCCCCTAATTTATCCCTCCCCCCTCCGCATTTTCCCTTTGATAACTGTAAATCTGATTTTGAAATCTATGAGTCTGTTTCTGTTAGGTAAATAAGTTCATTTGTATCATTTTTTAAATTAGATTCCACATATAAGTGGTATCGTATGATCTTTGTCTTTGTCTGATTTACTTCACTTAGTGTAATAGTCTCTAGGTCCATCCATGTTGCTGCAAATGCCCTTATTTTGTTCTTTTTTATGGCCGAGTAATACTCCGTTGTACATATGTACTTTGTCTTCTTTATCCATTCCTCTGTCGATGGACATTTAAGTTGCTTTGTGTCTTGGCTATTGTAAATAGTGCTGCAGTGGACACTGGGGTGCAAGTATCTTTGAATTATGATTTTCCCAGATACATGCCTAGGAGTGGACTTGCTGGATCATATGGTAGTTCCACATTTAGTTCTTTTTTTTTTTTTTCTGTTTTTTATGGCTGAACTTGCGGCATGTGGAGGTTCCCAGGCTAGGGGTCCAATTGGAGCTACAGCTGCCACCTACATCACAACCACAGCAACACAGGATCCAAGCCACGTCTACAGCCTACACCACAGCTCACGGCAACACCAGATCCTTAACCCACTGAGCAAGGCCGGGGATCGAACCCGAAACCTCATGGTTTCCATTTGGATTTGTTTCTGCTGCGCCACGGCGGGAACTCCCCATGGTTAGCTCTTTAAGGAACCTCCGTACTGTTCTCGGGGTACCAGTATGTTCGTGTTGGTAAGTGGTTGCACCAGTTTATATACCCACTGACAGGGTTCCCTTTTCTCCACACACTCTTCAGCTCATATTGTTTATGGACTTTTTGATGATGACCGTTCTGACTGGTACGAGGTGACACCACATTGTAGTTTTGCTTTAATTAGTGACGTAGAGCATCTTTTCTTGTGATTTTGGCCCTCTGTCGTCTTTGGAGAAATGTCTGTTTAGATCTTCTGCCCATTTTTAAAAAAATTTTTTTTTTTAATATAAAGCTGCATGAGATGTTTGTATATTTTAGAGATTAATTTTTTGTTGGTTACTTCATTTTGCAAAGATTTTCTCCCATTCTGTGGGTTGTCTCGACTTGTTATTATCTGGAGAGAACTATATGCTTAGGTTCAAGACTTCAGTATTGTATCTAGAGTTGATTATGCAGGCTAAATTTGATATTTCATATTTATCAGCTGATTAAAATGATTTCAAGCTACGTTGCCTGATAGCTTTTGCCTTCCTCCGAAAATCTTATCACTTTGAAATGTTCTTTTTTTGTAAGAATATTTATATTCTTAAGATATCATATATATACCTTAAGATATTTATGTAAAAATGTCTTGCAATCTTCAGAAAAAGTTTTTTGTGGTGTTATTTTATACTTTATAGTCAGCAAAAGCTATAGAAGCTCCGTCTTTTTTTTTTCCCCTGCGCCTCTAGCATATGGAAGTTCCCAGGCTAGGGACCAAACCCACACCACAGCAGTGACCTAAACCACTCCAGTGACAGCACTAGACCCTAACCTGATGCACCACAAGGGAACTCCAAAGCTCCATCTTTATTACATTTTCTATTTAGAAATAAAAAATTAGTACATGTGAGAATTTGTAAAGTTGTCCCTTGTCAGCTGGAATCTGATTTTGTTAGTTTGAGTTCCTCCTGCAGCAAATCCTGAGATATAAATTCAAATACAAATAGTTTGTAAGTAATCCCTGGACAGACACACTGGGAGGGGAATGGGGAAGTCAGGGGTAGGCAAGTTGGCCAATAAAGGGTATGTTTTCAAGCCAGTTTCCACTGTGAGCAGTTAAAACTTAACCTGGGGAAGAGTTAGTTCCCATCGTGGTGCAGTGGTTAACGAATCCGACTAGGAACCATGAGGTTGAGGTTTCGATCCCTGCCCTTGCTCAGTGGATTAAGGATCCAGTGTTGCCGTGAGCTGTGGTGCAGGTTGCAGACGCAGCTCAGATTCTGAGTTGCTGTGGCTCTGGCGTAGGCCGGCAGCTACAGCTCTGATTCAACCCCTAGCCTGGGAATCTCCATATGCCACGGGAGCGGCCCAAGAAATGGCAAAAAGAAAAAAAAAAAACCCCAAAAACTTAACCTGGGAACCCCAGGAGCCAGTGTAGACTACAGGTGTCAGAGCTGTCGTGGATGGGGAGGGTGTGAAGGAGCTGGCTGTTCTTCCACAGTCCACTTTGAAGGCTGCCTCCTGGAAGGGACACACTCCCCTGTGTTTGCAGGCCTGCCCTGCATGTGGGCAGGTGGGCTCCAGAGGCTCGAGATGCAGGTGCTGGCAGTTGGAATTCAGATCTGTACAGGATGGTAAGGCTCAAAGGATGTGCAGAGACACTGCCTGGTGTGTAGATATCGTACAGTGTGATTCACAGGATGAGCTGAGAGGGAAGTTGCTTGTTTGCTTTCTAAACCTCTTGACGAGGTAGACTGTATTCAGAAAATGGGTTTTCTGAAAAAAGCCCACGATTCCGTTACAGTATGATGTGCTGATAGTCTCTTTTTGGCAATTCCTAGCCTGTTCACTTTGAAATACAAAAACAGGAGTTCCCGTCGTGGCTCAGTGGTTAGCAAATCCGACTAGGAACCATGAGGTTGTGGGTTCAATCCCTGGCCTCGCTCAGTGGTTTAAGGATCCGGCATTGCCGTGAGCTGTGGTGTGGGTCACAGACGTGGCTCGGATCCCACATTGCTGTGGCTCTGGCGTGGGCCGGCGGCTACGACTCCGATTTGACCCCTAGCCTGGGAACCTCCATATGCCACAGAAGCAGCCCTAGAAATGGCAAAAAGACAAAAAAAAAAGAAAAAAAAAAGAAAGAAAGAAAAGAAATACAAAAACAGCGGTTTAGAACATAACCCTGGCTTTGTGCTTCTGAAAATGGCAGACTGGGTAACATAGTTGAAGCTAGTTGTTGCTTCTGAAAAGCCTGTGTATAAAGGAGTAAAAGAATTCCTGAGTTGGAGTTCCCGTTGTGGCGCAGTGGTTAACGAATTGGACTAGGAACCATGAGGTTGCGGGTTCAGTCCCTGCCCTTGCTCAGTGGGTTAACGATCCGGCATTGCTGTGGCTGTGGTGTAGGTTGCAGACGTGGCTCGGATCCCATGTTGCTGTGGCTCTGGCGTAGGCTGGCAACTGCAGCTCCGATTCGACCCCTAGCGTGGGAACCTCCATATGCCGTGGGAGCGGCCCAAGAAATAGCAAAAAGACAAAAAAAAAAAAAGAATTCCTGAGCTAAGGTTTTAGGAGATAGTAGAAATCTAGAGAGCTTTCTAGAACACCTTGCTTGGGAGAATAACTGATCTCTTTAATCTTATGAGAAATATAAATTTATGTTAAAAGATCAGTGCATGTCCATGAGGACGCAGGTTCCATCCCTGGCCTTGCTCAGTGGCTTAAGGATCCGGCGTTGCCGAGAGCTGTGGTGTAGGTCTCAGACGTGGTTCAGATCCAGCATTGCTGTGGCTGTGGTGTAGGCGGGCAGCTACAGCTCCAAATCGATCCTTAGCCTGGGAATCTCCATATGCTGTGAGTATAACCCTAAAAAGATCACTGCATGACTTAGTTTTTCTTCTTCTTCTTTTTTACGGCTGCACCTGCAGCACATGGAATTTCCTGGGCCAGGGTTCTCGGAGCTGCAGCTGTGGACTACACCACAGCCACGGCAATACCAGATCTGAGCCACATCCGTGATCTACACCACAGCTTATGGTGACATCGGATCCTTAACCCACTGAGCCGGGCCAGGGATCAAACCTTCATCCTCACAGGGGTGATGTTGGGTTCTTAACCTGCTGAGTCACAACAAGAACTCCATGACTTATTTTTTTTAAAGAGTGGCAAACCGGAAATCATTGGCCTGTTCCTTGACAGGTGGTATAAGGACAGTGGTTAAGGACATAGGTCTGACATCAGATCACTGGAATTCAAATCTAGTTTCTCTGCTTCCTAGCTATGTATCCTAAGAGCAAGATACTGAATTTCTTTAAAGTTAAGAGGGAAAAAGAGAAGAAGCATTGTTCTTTCCCTCCTATCTGTTTTATACCCTGGACTAGTATTTTGTTCCATTTTTTTAGTCTTAATTTGCGTACTTGACTAGTGGTCGTGAGCCGCTTTGTCAGTACCTCAGGAGACTCATGACATGCTAGCAGAATAAAACACTCAATAGCTATGGTTTAAGGGTAGTCCACCCTGCTAGAATGTCTTTGGGCTCTAGGACAGAGCTGGCTATAGAAGGCCGTGTTGACTGACCATGGATGTACGTATGCTTGTATGTATTGGCTGTGCTGAATAAAGCCATTTTAGCTGCTAAGTTATTTGGCTATCTCAGAACACTTATTTCTAGCAATTTCCCCCCCCTTCATTTATTTCATCTTTATCTGATTTGACTTTTGGTTTAATCCTCCTTTAATGGGCGGAAAGGAAATGAGAGATAAGAGGTTTTATGGTTTGGGGGTTGTGATTATGCACTGTTCATTTTATGCCACCTCAGTGAGAAGTTGTACTATGGAGGCTGATCAACTTTCGCAATTTTCCAGTTTGAATTGCTTGAGAAGGGGGACATGCCCTGCCACTTGCCACCACTCTTAGGTTTTCTCTTTCCTCTTTTATCTTCCTGGCTTCTATCTACATTTGATTTTATGGTGCCTGGGTTGACATGACACGGGCCATTTCCTGAGTATGCCTGGCAATCTTGAGCAGACACATGGGGTCAGAAATGAATTAATTAAAGTATGATAGGTCTTAATAAAGTTTAATATATACCGTGAAATATTTAGTTAGGAAGACCTTGAGTGTAATCATTCCATGAAGTGTTTGTTGTGCAGGCTTGTATGAGGCGTGGTTGCTTTCTCCTTACTGTCTCTCACAGGCCTTCCCCCGGGAGAGCTGCTCCTTTCTCCTTGGGTGTTTGATCAGAGAGGGACTTAAAAAGAACAGCCTCTATCAGCCCATGTTCACTGACCAAGCAGGTGTCCTAGGTTTGGTTATTTTAAGTACGTTGTCCCGCTGTCTGTCCTTTTAGTTTCCTTTTCTTTGGTATTTAATTCCGTTTCCTTCTGTCTCCAGTCAACATTACCATGTGGTTTTCCTCTGCATTTGAGGTATAATATGTAGATACTTAGATGTGTTTTTTTAGAGCCACACCCACGGCATGTGGAAGTTCCCAGGCTAGGGGCGGATCGGAGCTACAGCACCCACAGCCCCAGCAACACCAGATCCGAGCCTTCCTTCATGTTCTGTTGAGAGGAGATTCGTAAATGTCAGGGATGTCAAAGAATTGTTCCCAGGGAGCATATGATGTCTGGAATTTGCTCTGAATCTTTCCTAATTCGATAATCGCCTTATTTGGTTTTTTTTGTTTTTTGGTTTTTTTTTGGGTCTTTTTTTGCTATTTCTTGGGCCGCTTCCGCGGCATATGGAGGTTCCCAGGGTTGAATTGGAGCTGTAGCCACCGGCCTACGCCAGAGCCACAGCAACGCGGGATCCGAGCCGCGTCTGCAACCTACACCACAGCTCACGGCAATGCCGGATCGTTAACCCACTGAGCAAGGGCAGGGCCCGAACCCGCAACCTCATTGTTCCTAGTCGGATTCGTTAACCACTGCGCCACGACAGGAACTCCTAATCGCCTTATTTGTAATTATGAAATATATCGGTGGCGATGTTTCCTTCTAGTCTTCAGAGTGGATGAGGAATGAGAAAGAATAGTATGCCTTTTTGTGTTGTCATCACCTGGTAATTTCACAGGGTATGCAGAAGGCACACTGTTGTAAGTCAGTGTTTGTACTTATGGACTGTAACCTCAGTTAAAATATGAACGGGTCTTTTCTATGGAAAAAGCTAACAAATGTTTGCTGTTTGACCCTTGAGAATAAAGAGTATACTGATGAGAAGATAGCTGGACACTACTGAAAGGTAAATACTTAACATTTAAAGATCAACATTTTAAACTTTATTAAGTATTATGAAAATTATTTTGTACTGTAGGAAAATGAGGGCTATCCTGTTTAGTTAAAAGGAATTGTCTCATTGGGCTTGTAGTAAAAAAATAAGACGGATATTCAGAGAGGCATGCCAGTTTCAGAACAGTTAATGATTTATAGAGCAAAAAATAGGTTTTCAAATAATGCTTTTGGAATATTTGTTTAGTGTCCAAATTTTATTCTCAATTTTTTAAACAAATTAATGAAATTAAAATATTTCTTTTTTTAAGTATGCTAAAATCTCTTTGCTGCTGCCTTTTTTTTTTTTTTTTTTAAAGGGCCTTGCTCGTGGCATATGGAAGTTACCAAGTTAGGGGTTGAATCACAGCTACAGCTGCCAGCCTACACCACAGCCACAGCAACACGGTATCTGAGCCACATCTGGACCTACACCACAGCTTATGGCAACGCCGGATCTTTAACCCACTGAGCGAGGCCAGGGGTCAAATCCTCATCCTCATGGATCCTCGTCTGGTTCATTACTGCTGAGCCACAACAGGAACTCCAAAATTTCTTCGCTTCTGAGGTTAAAAGAAAAGGCCATATATTTCATTTGAAGCCTTAAAATATTTAATCCTCTCCAAATTTGTTCTTATATTTTTAAGTCAGGAAATTTTTTCCTAAGAAAAATTTTACCCTAGTTATTAAAGAAATACATATTCTTTGTATTTCTTTTTAAGTAAAGAAAAGTAGATAGGTTAGTGGCATTATGGATAATATTCTGAGTATATTAAATTAATTTTTCAGTAATTGCCAATAGCAGTATAACCTTTTATGGCTAGCATAGAAAGACTAAAGATAACTAGTAGAATTTATAGCAAAACATTAATAGTGTGAGATTTCGGGGGGGGGGGGGTTGGTTTTTAACTTTTGACTCATCTGCATTTTGATGAGAAAAACAACAAAGTTGTTTTCCTGAGTTACTGCCTAGGCATTTCACACTGTGCTAACTCTATTCACCCCCAGAGTCTGGACATTTAAATTAGGACTTGAGTTTAGGATGCTGCCATAAGTTCCCACTTGCTTTTCCCAGGGTGTCTTTTAAAATAGCTATTCAGGAGTTCCTGTCATGGCTCAGTGGAAATGAATCTGACTGGTATCCATGAGGATGTGGGTTCGATCCCTGGCCTTGGTCAGTGGGTTAAGGATCCAGCAGTGCCATGAGCTGTGGTGTGGGTCGCAGACACGGCTCGGATCTGATGTTGCTGTGGCTGTGGCATAGGTTGGCAGCTGCACCTCCAATTGGAGCCTAGCCTGGGAAACTTCATATGCTGCAGGTATAGCCCTAAAAAACAAAAACGTAATAATAAAAGAGCTACTTAGGAGTTCCCCTTGTGGCACAGTGAAAACTAATCTGACTAGTATCCTTGAGGATGCAGGTTCAATCCCTGGCCCCGATCATTGGGCTGGGGATCCAGCATTGCCGTGAGCTGGATCCCCACGTGTAGGTCACAGATGCAGCTCAGATCCTGTGTTGTTCTGTGGTGTAAGCCAGCGGCTACAGCTTTGATTGGACCCATAGCCTGGGAACTTCCATTTGCTGCAGGTTCTGCTCTAAAATGCATGCATGCATAAACAAATAAATAAATAGCTACTCAGATAAAATAGCCTGCAATAAGTTCATAACAACCACCTCAATCAGTAAGTATTAGGTACTTGCTGCCCTGCTCTCTGTCTTCACCCGCTCATGACCGGGGACAGAGGGCTGCACTTCTCCCAGCTTATTGTTCTTGTCCCCCCTCGTCCCCCTTTGTGGGATCGATAAATAATAATATGTCTTACGGAGTTCCCCTTGTGGCTCATCGGTAACAAACCCGACTAGTATCCATGAGCATGCAGGTTCAATCCCTCGCCTCCATCAGTGGGTTAAGGATCCGGCATCGATGCAAGTGGTGTAGGTCACAGACGCTGCTCAGATCCCTCATTGCTGTGGCTGTGGCCGACAGCTACAGCTCTGATCGGGCCCCTAGCCTGGGAGCTTCCAAGTGCCATAGGTGAGGCCTTGGAAATAAAAAAAACGTGTGTGTGTGTGTGTTATGTATATAAATGTCTTATGACTGTTCGTCCTTTGTGGGGGTAAATTGAAATAGTGCCTTCAAACAAAATGACCCCATGGACTTCGCTTCTCAAAAATGAGAGCTCAGATACTGAGGGGAGCTGCATCCTGCCTCCGTGTGGGTGGCTTTGCCTCTTCACTCAGCATTCTTAATTCAGTACACCAGCTCTGGTTTCTCAGCACATATATTTTTAAATTTTTTTATCATAATAGCAAAACTTACATCAATACCTAGCACCTTGCATGGTGTCTGGCAGATAAAGCGCCTCCTGTGTTCCTAGCATTAGCTGTATCTTTAGGATTATTTAGTGATTTTTCAGAATAAAAATGTTGGATTGTTCAGTACATTTAATAGACTATGCCTAGAAAATGGAATGATTTTGTCATCTGTAAAGTGACATTATGTAACAGGCATTGTCTTGGTGAACTTTACATAATTGAACTACTTTATGGAGCATAATTTAGTATGGTATGTACTATGTTCTTTGTTACTAGAAGGTTACCATGAAAATCATCTCAAACGTGTCTTCTTAGTTTCAGCTATTGTGCTGTTGAGAAACAACCTTCACTCTAATCTGATGATGATGCAGGAATTTAAATTGAGTGAGATCTCATGAGATTTTAGACTTTTGTGACCTAAATAGTTTGCCACAAAGAATATTTGATATAACAACAGTAGATGCTGATGGTAGTGAAAATAAGCTTGGTTTTTGAACAGCCACTATGGGAAACAGTATGGAAATTGCTCAGAAAATTAAAAATAGAACCGCCATACAATGCAGCAAATCCACTCTGGGTATTCTTCTGAAGAAAATATGAAACACAAATTCGGAAGCTTGTAGGCACTGCTGTGTTCATTGCAGCATTATTTTCAATAGTCAAGACATGGAAACAACCTATATTCCACTGTTAGATAAATGGATAAAGAAGATCACACACACACAGGAATATTAGTCAGCTATTTAAAAAGAATGAAATCTTGCCATTTGGTTTTTTGGGGTTTTTTTCGGTCTTTTTAGGGCCGCACCTTCGGCACATGGAGGTTCCCAGGCTAGGGGTCAAATCAGAGCTACAGCTGTCGGCCTACACCACAGCCACAGCAATGCTGGACCCCAGCCATGTCTACAACCTACTCCACAGCTCACGGCAACGCCATATCCTTAACCCACTGAGCAACGCCAGGGGTTGAACCCGCAACCTCATGGTTCCTAATCGGATTCATTAGTCACTGCGCCACGACGGGAACTCCAAAATCTTGCCATTTGTAACAATATGGATGGACTTAGAGGATATTATGCTAAGTGAGGTACGTCAGAGAAAGATTTCATTTATTTGTGGAATCTAAAAAAAACATAACAAAATAGACTCATAGGTAGAGAAAACAAACTGGTAATTGCCATAGAGGAATGGGTGGGTAGGTTATGCATGAAATAGGTAAGGAGATTAAGAGGTATAAACCTCCACTTATAAGTCACAGGGATATGATGTACAGCATAAGAATTACAGTCAGTCATGTTGTAATAACTTTGGTGACGGATGGTAACTGAACTGGACTTATCCTGGTGATCGTTGTGTAAGATGTCAAAGCCCCAAATCACTGAGTTGTATACCTGAGACTAATACAATATTGTCAGTTGTACTTCAGTAAAAGTACAATGACGATGACCGTGTCTAATGAAACGATGTTTAGCTGCTTCTGCTTCCTCTCCTCCTCCTCCGAAGTAAACTTTTATCTCCCAGGATGTGCTCTACTTACGTATTACACTCTCAGATTTCTTGTTGCACAGAATCTAAACCATGTCCTGTAACTTCTTTTGGGACAGAAGTACCCTTTAAAAAATTATACAGCTATCTATTAACTGTTAAGATGGGATTCTGTGCTAAACGTAATGAGTTTGAGAAGATGGAAATAATCCTTTTCTCAGTTGGCTTGCTGACAGTAAGTATAGCGATGCTATATTATACTGTAGGCAGGTTGGTCATGGGGCTGTCTCCAGTTCTTGTTTCTGAAAAAGATTCTTCTGTCATTAACTCTGCCTCTCCAAAATCTGAATGTTGGCTTCTCTTTCTGCAGCCACAATCGTCAGTCTTTCCAGGTCACTCTTTCTCGCAGGTAACTCCAGCAATCTCTCAGCCACACCAGCACCTGTGATCCTTTGGCCCATCCATATTTTTTCATCCTGCGTCATTTTTCCTTATCCTCTCATTTCTCTTTATCTGGCTTAAATCTGTGGTCTGTCATTCCAGTCAGCACAGAGCATGCACCTTTCCCTGTGCCTCTTCTCTGTCCCTCCCTGGCAAAACAACAACTCTCAGCTTACAGGGCACCTGTTCCTGAGCAGTCACCAGACCATGACTAGAGGAAAACATGAAACTATACCTTTTCACTGAAAATTCATGTAAACAGGTGGTTGGCCTTTTATTTATGTAAGTTTTGAAAGATATATTATGTTGATATCTAACTGCTAAAGTTTTTGCTTTATTAACTGTTCAAGTTTATGATTGAAAGTGTTTGGTCACTAGTTGTTTTGTATTAACTAACCTTAAATGTTTGCTTTGACCCTCCTTTTAAAGGCCTTCAGCCTTGGATGTTGAAGTCTTGGGTATATAGAAGGAATGGCAAACAGTATGAAGCAAAGACTTTATTGTGTACATGCTAGATTCATTGTTAGTGGCGATTAGATGAAATTTTCAGCTTTTTTTGTTTGGATGTTTTAATTTCTTTCCTTAAGGAGTTAAGGACCTATTATTTTCTTACATAACAGGCATCTGATTGGTTTCCACTTTTTTTTTTTACATTTGGGTGTTAACTTCTTGACTTGTCTAGAACATTTCTGAAGTCTTTGCTTCTGAAGATTTGTGATTAATTATATAAAAGAGGGAGTTCCTGTCGTGGCGCAGTGGTTAACGAATCCAACTAGGAACCATGAGGTTGCAGGTTCGATCCCTGCCCTTGCTCAGTGGGTTGACAATCTGGTGTTGCCGTGGGCTGTGGTGTAGGTTGCAGGCTCGGCTTGGATCCCATGTTGCTGTGGCTGTGGTGTAGGCCGGCAGCTACAGCTCCGATTCGACCCCTAGCCTGGGAACCTCTGTATGCCTCGGGAGCGGCCCAAGAAATGGCAAAAAGACCAAAAAAAAAAGCTCTTGTTCAGAAGCTTACATTCTAGCAGGGGAGAGATGGCAGTAAATGATCAAAGGAATGAATAAGGAATTGTGTAGTTTGTAAGAGGGTTGTAAGTTGCATGGAGTAGGGAAGAGGGGACGTGCTTGTGTTTGGCGGTTGAGTTGCCGTTTGAATATGGTAGTCTAGGTAGAGTTTATTGAGCAGGTAACATTAGAGCAAAGATTCAGTGGAGGTGAAGTTAGCTGGGATGAAAAGTGTTAAGAAGTAGAAAGAAGCAGTGCATAAGACCCATTAGGAGATCTGTGTCTAGGATGAAATGGAATGTGGAGGGAAGTAGTGGGAGATAGAGTCAGACTATTGCACAGGGATGTGTAGGTCATTGTAAGGGACAGAGCGTCATAAATACCTTCCACATTATGTTTTAAATGTAGACCTGATGAGGAGGAGGAAGTTAACACTGAATCTGTACTATATTCTTTCATTCTGCAGATATTTTTCTGCATCTTCTGTGTGCCGTTTATCGTAATAAGTGAAGGGAGTACAGTGAACAGAGAAACAGCAACAAAAGGTAGCCACAGTCTTTATGAAGAGTACCTTGGTCTAGTGTAAATCATTATATTTGCGTGTTAATCATTGTGCCTGTTGCTTTACTATATTATCTCATATAATTCTAAGTATTTCATTGAACTTTAAGCATCCAGTAAGATAGACAATATTTTTTGGGGGGGGGATGTTTTTGGGGGCCGCACCCGTGGCATGTGGGGGTTCCCAGGCTAGGGGTCGAATCAGAGCTGTAGCCACTGGCCTACGCCAGAGCCACAGCAACACCAGGTCCCAGCCGTGTCTGGGACCTACACTACAGCTCACAGCAATGCCGGATCCTTAACTCATTGAGTGAGGCCAGGGATCGAACCTGCAACCTCATGGTTCCTAGTTGGATTTGTTTCCGCTGTGCCATGATGGGAACTCCCATTTGGACATTTTCTTAGTTTTCTAGTTACCTTTTTGCCATCGTTTGGTTTTAACTTGGTTGTCTTGTGATCACAGCATGTGATCGTAGGTGCACTCTTTGACTCCGCTAGGCACATTTCTTCTTGAGGGCGTTTGCTTTTGCTCGGCCCTCTCAGGGACAGCTCTTCCCCAGGTACGTGCAGTGCTCGCTGCTTTATTTCCTTCAGTCCTTGTCTCGAGTATCACCTTCTCAGGGAGGCCTTCCCTAGCCATCTACCTAAAATTTCCCATACCCTTTCTATTTCATATCACTCGTCCCTGCTTTATTTTTCTCCTCAGCACTTACACTTTTTAGTATTATTCAACACCCTTTTCAAAACTGGGTAGAGAAGGAAGTAAAGCCATTAAAAGATGTATGTCTGGGGACAGAAACAAAATAGAAGCTTTAAGAGAAGGAAAAGGTTGAGTGCCTGCAGTGAGATGGAAAAGTAAGTAAGAATAGTGCTAGTAACCCTTGAGCAACAGGGGCTTGAAGTGCCTGAGGCCACTTATATGTGGGGTTTTTTCAGTAAATATGCAGTTATCCCTCGGTATTCACAGGTTTTAAATTCACAGATTTGACCAACCGTGGACTGAAATTGCCTTCTATGGTTGGTTGAATCACTGGGTGCAGAACCCATGGATGTAGAGGGCAAACTGTATTTGTTTGTAATATATACCATTTTATATAAGGGACTTGATACACACAGGAGCCCTTGAAGCCAGTCCCCAGTGGATGCCAGTTGGTGGCTGCTAGTATGGATAGGAACAGCCTAGCTGGGGAGTCAGGATTGTGATCAGAGTGAGGCTTTAATGTTTAAGAAGTTCGTGCAGTTCTGGATGATGGTGAAATCAAGGGCAGGAGCAGTGTGTTAAGGAGAATGTGGGTGAAAGCTATAGGAGGAACATGAATTAAGACATTTTGAAACTAGAGTTTCGCAGGATTCTGGACATCACCCAACATGCTGGTGGGATTTGGGGTATAGAAAAAGGTATGACCCAAGCATCAGAGTATCCACCTCTTGCCCAGAGCTGCTTGATAAAAGAGCCCTTGATGAGCATTTTCTGTCTTCATGTGATTGGAGAAGGACTGGCTGGCTTTCCCTGTTTGCCCCTTTTGTACGGCTCCCTTCTGTGTTTAGGGTCAAAGAGGCAAAGGTCAAAGGGGGAAGAGAAAAACAGTCTATGTATAAATCTCCTTATCTAGTTGAGGAAGGGATTGGCTGCTTCTATTCACAGTTCTTTATGGAGTCAAAGCTGCCTGTGTCCTTAGTCTTAAGGATTTCATGGCCTTTTGAGGAATTAGTGCTTTTGTTTTTGATGCTTGCTTTTTTTTTACCTACCCCAAGTAAATGTTTTGTTTGTTTTCTGCTCTTTTTGTTTCAACTGCACCCAGGGCATATGTAAGTTTCCAGGCCAGGGAATCTAATGGAGCCACAGTTGCAAGCTATGCCACAGCTGTAGCAATGCTGGATCCTTAACTGCTATGCCAAAGGGTGAACTCCCAAGCAAATGCTGTAGGAAGTTATAATGCTTGTTATAGCTGAAATCTAATGTTTCCCCTCAATGAGTCCACACAGTGGTCTCCGTAACATTTTTGTTGCAAAGTTGCAAGTTTCCAGCTTTCTAGTTATTTCATTTGTCTTGATGGCTCCATTCACCTTGCATAGAGAACATTTTCTTACACTTCTAAGTAAGATGGGGTATTTTTGTGTGCACATCTAAGTGCTTTCATTGGGGCCTGACTTTGTTATGGTGATATAGTCGTTTCCCTTTGATGTTACTGTAGTGGGAGTTTTTGTCTGGGTAGTGGTGGTGTTTTCTTTTGTTTTTTAAGCTTTTGAACTAATAATTCTTGGTTGACAGATAGTTAAGGAATTGAGCTGTTTACCGTCTTCTGGGTTTATGGCAAAAGCCAGAAAACAAGGTTTTTTTTTGTTTTGTCTCTTTAGGGCCACATTCGCAGTATATGGAGGTTCCCAGGCTAGGGGTCGAATCAGAGCTGCAGCTGGCCTATACCACAGCCACACCAGATTCGAGCCACATCTGCAACCTACACCACAGCCCATGGCAATACCTTGTGGATCCTGAAGCCAGGGATCAAATCTGAGTCCTCATGGATACTGGTCAGATTCATTTCCACTGAGCCACAATGGGAACTTCCCAGACAGCTTAATATTTGGAGTTTACTGATGCTGTATTGCTTTGTCCAGATTTGGGGGACATGGTAATATTATTTTAAAAATTACTTCATAGCGTAGAAATAAGAAGTAATACGTAAATAGTATTGTTTTGTAGATTTTTTCTGTATGTACATTACTTAAATAGGGTTCCTCTGCCCTAATGTTTGGTGAAGCTATTTTATATGTGTATTGGGCTCTTTATTTTTTTTATTTTTATTTTTTTTTGTCTTTTGTTGTTGTTGTTGTTGTTGTTGCTATTTCTTGGGCCGCTCCCGCAGCATATGGAGGTTCCCAGGCTAGGGGTTGAATTGGAGCTGTAGCCACCGGCCTACGCCAGAGCCACAGCAACGCAGGATCCAAGCCGCGTCTGCAACCTACACCACAGCTCACGGCAACGCCGGATCGTTAACCCACTGAGCAGGGGCAGGGACCGAACCCGCAACCTCATGGTTCCTGGTCGGATTCGTTAACCACTGCGCCACGACGGGAACTCATATTGGGCTCTTTATAAAGAATGCCTCAGGAAGCAGTGGGAGGCCTCTGTGAAGACCAAATGTTATCAGAAAGTTTAAGAAAAAAATGCTGTTAAATGTCATATTTTTTCTGACATCATAAAGAGAGGGAAAACTGAATTATTTGAATTCTTTCAGTTATAAATTTGAAATGTAACTGTTTGATCTAGAGTAGATACAAGGGCAGGTTTAATATTTCATTGGAAAGTTAAACTTGTTTCAAGTTGCTGACTTTTAATAACAGATTTTTATATCTTTTAATAACAGATTAAAAGATTTAATTAGTCTTGTAATTTTACAGTTAGAAGGGACCTTAGATGTACTATCATGACACATGTAGTACTTATATTTTTCTTATGAAAAGTTAGAATCTGAAAAATGTTACCAAACTGAAAGCAGTCCAGAACAAAGGTGAAGAAGTATCCATTAACATGGGCAGATGAATAAGTCAGCTATCTGCTGCTGTTGGTTTTCTGAGCACTAACACATTGGCTTGTGGTTTTAATTGTCGACTGCTTTTATTTTTTTTATTCAGTGGCATCAATATATCTTCTTATATTTGATTGCTGGATAATGCTGTGCATAGGGGTCCTAAGTAAATAGTTTAGAGGTATTACTTGGTGGTTTGGAAAACAGTGAATATAAACTTGGTAGTTGATTTATAAGCGTCTTGAAGTGTCTAACATATCGCTCTTTTTCTTTTAGGAAATTGAAAATGGCCCTTCAGCTATGCTAGGTCTATAATGGGAAGTGTCACAGTTCGGTATTTCTGTTATGGATGCCTTTTTACATCTGCAACCTGGACGGTTTTGCTTTTTGTTTATTTCAACTTCAGTGAAGTGACTCAGCCACTTAAGAATGTGCCCATCAAGGGGTCTGGGCCCCATGGACCATTCCCCAAGAAATTTTATCCCCGTTTCACTCGAGGTCCAGGCCACGTACTAGAATCGAAATTCAAATCAAACAGTATTGATGATGTGATAGATAATCATGTTGAAGATCCAGAAAAAGACCATGCGAAATTCTCTCCTGAGTTGGGTAAGTGTGTTTGATTCTTGCTAGTGGCATGTCAAAGTATCTATAGACGTTTAACTATCTTTTAAGTCATGTGTTGCTCAGAGGATTAAAAATATCACATTTTTTTCCCCACAAATTTATTTTGTTCGTGAACTAGTTGAGGGCCTGTGATTTTTGCAGACTCAGTGGGGAGTTATATTCTGTTTTCTCCAGTTCTGACTTCAAATTTTTTTTTTTTGTCTATTTTTGCTATTTCTTGGGCTGCTTCCGCGGCATATGGAGGTTCCCAGGCTAGGGGTCTAATCGGAGCTGTAGCCACCGGCCTACACCAGAGCCACAGCAACGCAGGATCCGAGCCGCATCTGCGACCTACACCACAGCTCACGGCAACGCCGGATCCTTAACCCACTGAGCAAGGGCAGGGACCGAACCCGCAACCTCATGGTTCCTAGTCGGATTCGTTAACCACTGCGCCACGACGGGAACTCCTGACTTCAGTATTTTATGAGGACTTGGGAGAAACTAATGAGAACCAGATTAGAAATTTAAAAAAAAAGGAAAGAAAAATAAAGTGGTTGGAAAGAAAATAGAATCTGTGGAGGAAGACTTTAATTGCTAGCATTATTTAATAAGGGAAAGAAATTGTTGAAAAGTGACTGTATTTGATACATTTTGAAATGCACCATTAATTAAAACAACACAAACCATTGAGTTTAGATATAATAAGATTTCTAATTACAAGAATTATTAAGGTGCTAGACTATATTTATAAATATAGGAGTTTATAAAATAGAAAATTTTAATTGTTCCAGAATCATATTCTGTTCAGTTTGAAATTAAGAATCTTTAAATTCTGTAATTCTAGAGTCCTGGTTTCAGAAAATTTTATTTGAAGGGATAAATGAGCATTTTGGTTATCTTTAAAACTTTTAAACTCTTTAAGAACTTGGATCTCCTTTGAAGTATCAAAGAGTAAGTAATTTAGGAGTAAAAGATAGTAAGAGATTTTTGAGATTGAAAGAATATAAAGGATGTTAAGAAAAGATTTTTTTTTCATTTAATCATAGTTTCAAAGGATAAAATCAATTTTTTGGGCTTAATCTTTTCCTAGTACGTGAGGTCAAAAGTATTTAAAATTATGTGAGGAAACGAGCTATTACTTTAGTTTTCATAAAATATACTTTCTCATCGTTTTCAAATAGCCTGTTGGATATTTTAAAAGCATTAATGGGAAATATCTATTTTTTATTTATTCATAGTTAATTTTGGTAAAACTTAAAAGAAGTAACATTTGCTTTACCTCCCCCCCCCCCTTTTTTTGTCTTTTTGCCTTTTCTTGGGCTGCTCCCTCGGCATATGGAGGTTCCCAGGCTAAGGGTCTAAGCGGAGTTGTAGCCACCGGCCTATACCAGAGCCACAGCAACGCGGGATCCGAGCCGTGTCTGCGACCCACACCCCAGCTCACGGCAACGCCGGATCCTTAACCCACTGAGCAAGGCCAGGGACCGAACCCGCAACCTCAGGGTTCCTAGTCGGCTTCGGTAACCCCTGCGCCACGACGGGAACTCCTATCCCCATTTTTAATGTTTTACGGAAGCAGAGTTGATTTACAAAGGTTGTGATCGTTTCTGCTCTACAACAGAGTGATTCAGTTATACATGTACACACATCCGCTCTCTTTTGGATTCTTTTCCCACATAGGTTATCACAGAGTATTGGATAGAGTTCTCTGTGCTATGCAGCAGGTCCCATTGGCTGGTTGTTCCATAGACGTCAGTGGGCATATGCCAATCCCAAACCCCAGTGCCCACCCCAACCTGTCCTCTGTGGTAACCATACATTTTTCAAAGTCTGTGAGTCTGTTTCTGTTCTGCAAATAAGTTCATTTGTATCCTTTTTTTTCTTTTTTTTTTGTCTTTTGTCCTTTTAGGGCTGCACCCACGGCATGTGGAGGTTCCCAGGCTAGGGGTTGAATCAGAGCTGTTGCTGCTGGCCTACACCAGAGCCACAGCAACACCAGATCCCAGCCGCATCTGAGACCTACACCACAGCTCACAGCAATGTCGGATTCTTAACCCACTGAGTAAGGCCAGGATTGAGCCCACAACCTCATGGTTCCTAGTTGGATTCGTTTCCGCTGTGCCACTACAGGACCCCCCCTCCCGCTTTTTTTTTTTTTTTTTTTGATTCCACGTATAAGTGACATCCTATGATGTTTGTCTTGCACTATCTGACTAACTTCACTTAGTATGATAATTTCTAGGTCCATCTATGTTGCTGCAAAGGCATTATTTCATTCTTTTTATGGCTGAGTAGATTTGCCGTTCTGAATGAACTTTATGTTTGCCTTTGAAAGCAGTAGTGAGAGAACTGGAGATAATTTAAAGTGAAAAACCCAGAGTTCCCGTCATGGCTCATTGGCTAACGAATCTGAGTAGGAACCATGAGGTTGCAGGTTCGATCCCTGGCCTCACTCAGTGGGTTAAGGATCCAGCGTTGCCGTGAGCTGGTGTAGGTTGCAGATGCGGCTCGGATCCCACATTGCTGTGGCTCTGGCGTAGGCCAGCGGCTACAGCTCCAATTCGACCCCTAGCCTGGGAACCTCCATATGCCGCCAGAGTGGCCCTAGAAATGGCAAAAAAAAAAAAAGTGAAAAACCCAGATTGCCTAACTGAAAAACTGCATTCTTTATAAAAGATCCTAAAGAATACTTAAAAAAAAATTATAGCTAATAAATGAATTCAGCAAAGTTGCAGGGTACAAGATCCACATACAAAAACCAGTTATGGGGTTCCTGTCATGGCTTAGCAGTTAACGAACCTGACTATAAGGAGAAGGGTTTGCTCCCTGGCCTCACTTAGTGGGTTAAGAATCTGATACTGCCATGAGCTGTGGTGCAGGTTACAGATGCCGCTCAGATCCCGAGTTGCTGTTGCTGTGGTGTAGGCTGGCAGCTGCAGCTCTGATTAGACCCCTAGCCTGGGAACCTCTGTATGCTGTGGATGTGGCCCTAAAAAGGGAAAACAAAATAAAACAAAAAACCCAACCAGTTGTATTACTGTACACTGGAAATGAATAGTCGAAAAATAAAATTAAGGGAGTAGTCCTATTCACAATGGAATCAGAAAGAATAAAATACGTAGGACTAAATTTAGCCAAGAAGGTATAAGATTTGTACACTGAAAACTAAAAAACACTATTGAAAGTAATAAAAAAAAAGACCTAAACAAATGGAAAGACATTCTAGGTCCATGTATTGGAATGCTGAATACTGTTAAGATGTCAGTATCACCCAAAACAATCCACAGATTGAAAGTAAACCTTATCAAGATTCCAGTGTCTTGTTTACAGGATGGAAAAGTTGATTTTAAAATTGATAAGGAATTGCAAGGGACTCTGAATATCCTAAACGGTCCTCTTTTTTTTTGTCTTTTTTTGTCTTTTTTTTTGCTATTTCTTTGGGCCGCTCCCGCGGCATATGGAGGTTCCCAGGCTAGGGGTCCAATCGGAGCTGTAGCCACCGGCCTACGCCAGAGCCACAGCAGCGCGGGATCCGAGCCGCGTCTGCAACCTACACCACAGCCCACGGCAACGCCGGATCGTTAACCCACTGAGCAAGGGCAGGGACCGAACCCACAACCTCATGGTTCCTAGTCGGATTCGTTAACCACTGCGCCACGATGGGAACTCCCCTAAACGGTCTTAAAAAAGAACAAAGTTTTAGAACTCACACTTCTCTATTTCAAATTTCCTGCAAAGCTACCGTATTCAGAACAGTGTGATAGTGGCATAAGGACAGATATGTAGATCAGAGTATAGGCTCAGAGTGCAAAAATAAACCCTATGATATCTGTGGTCAGGTAATATCTATGGTCAGTAACAGCTGCAGTCACTTGATTTCAAAAAGAGCACCAAGAGCCGTTAATATGGAAAGAATGGTCTTTGCAACACATGGTTCTGCAACAACTAGACAGAGCCCCGTGCAGAGGACTGAAGTTGATCCCTCACCTCATATCCAGTCCATACGCAGAAGGAAACAGAGACTACATATACGAGCTAAAACCATAAAAGCCTGAGAAGAAATCACAGAGATAAATAATAAGTTGGGGAAACACTGCATTTTCTATTTCATCTCCTTACACCTGGGTGTCCATAAATGGACATTATTAAAGGATTGGAGTTATCCTGTCATTAAAATAAACAAACAAAACCTACTCACTTTTAAAATGCAATATTTCCCTGAATTATTTGTGAAATGTTTTTTTCTTTGTAACATCTGTTAATGTCCAGTGGAATTAGTTTTCCATGATCAGGCTTTGCGAAATAACTGTTACAAGGGGATCATTCTGTGAGGAGCAGCTAAAAGTTTTATGTGAGAAAGAAGAGGATAAAGGAGACTTTATTGTTCGAGATAAAGGTGAGATTTCAGACAATACTAGGGCAAGGAAGTTAAATTACAGTGATTTAGATTAGATCTGTTGAGGACTTTCTTGACTGTGTAGCTGATTAAAGTCTGGAACCAGAGACTCTTATAGAAAGGTTTATCGGTAGTCTGATTTTTTTTAGGAGAGGGATTCATATAAAAACTTACTGCTGGGAGTTCCCGTCGTGGCTCAGTGGTTAACGAATCCGACTAGGAACCATGAGGTTGCGGGTTTGGTCCCTGGCCTTGCTCAGTGGGTTAACGATCTGGCGTTGCCGTGAGCTGTGGTGTAGGCTGCAAATGCGGCTCGGATCCCACGTTGCTGTGGCTCTGGTGTAGGCTGGTGGCTACAGCTCTGATTGGACCCCTAGCCTGGGAACCTCCATATGCCGCAGGAGCGGCCCAAGAATTCGCAAAAAACCAAAATAAAATAAATAAAATAATTTAAAAAAAAAATAAGAAAGGATTTACAAAAAAAAAAAAACTTACTGCTTAAAAAAAAGTTTAGAAAAATAAAACAATGATAAAAACTTGCCATTAATTAGAGGCTTTTAAGGTCCATATGGGGCTCTATAATCTGTTGCTTTTATGGAAAAAATCAGCATCTCGTTTTTCTTGGTCATAGGTAAGTTTTTCTCTTGAAAATAGTCTTCATGTTATGGTTAGAGAGCAAGTGTCATTTATGGTTAAGGTACACGTGCTTTTTGAGTTAAACTGATAAATTGACTTTAACCTTGACTTTTTTGAAAATGGAGACAAACTAGATTTGAGGAACATGGCTATTGCTGGTTATAAGAAGTTATGGTCAAGGTTTTTTTGTTTTTTTGTTTTTTTGCTTTTTAGGGCTGCGCTTGTGGCATATGGAAGACCACAGCTCATGGCAATGCTAGATCGATCCTTAACCCGCTGAATGAGGCCAGGGATCGAACCCATGTCCTCACGGATCTAGTTCGGTTTCTGCTGAGCCACAATGGGAACTCCCAGGGTCAAGATTTTCTTTTTTTCTTTTTTGGCTTTTTAGGGCCACACCTATGCCGTATGGAAGTCCCCAGGCTAGAAGTCCAATCAGAGCTACAGCTGCTGGCCTACACCACAGCAACACCAGATCGGAGTTTCGTCTGTGACCTACACCACAGCTCCTGGCAACGCTGGATCCTTAAACCACTGAGTGAGGCCTGGGATCAAACCCTCATGGATGCTAGTCAGGTTCATTACCACTGAGCCATGGTGGGAACTCCCATGATTTTCTTAAGATCATAATATCATAATGGTCATTGTCGTATTCCTTTCCAGATATAATGCATTGACTGTGACTTCACTGTTTTGCAGGTATGATTTTTAATGAACGTGATCAGGAGTTGAGAGACTTGGGGTATCAGAAACATGCCTTCAATATGCTTATTAGTAACCGCTTGGGCTACCATAGAGATGTGCCAGATACAAGGAATGCAGCGTATGTTCCTTATTAGTTTCTGCTAATCATTTAAATAACACAGTGCTTTTAGTGCCAGTGTAATGTCCTGGGGATGGTGGTAATGTTAGGCTTCATTATTCAGGTTACTAGAAAAACTTTGTTTTTTGGGGTTTTTTGTTTTGTTTTGTCTTTTCTAGGGCTGCACCCACAGCATGTGGAGGTTCCCAGGCTAGGGGTCTAATTGGAGCTGTAACTGCTGGCCTGTGCCAGAGCCACAGCAACGCGGGATCCGAGCCTCATCTGCGACCTACACCACAGCTCACGGCAATGCTGGATCCTTAACCCACTGAGTGAGCCAGGGATCGAACCTGCAACCTCATGGTTCCTAGTCAGATTCGTTAACCACTGAGCCACGAGGGGAACTCCCAGGTTACTAGAAAAATTAAGATACATTTCTACTCTTATTTTGCTTGAAGCCACATTGTCTGAGATTGTACCAACAAAATTCTAGAGCTTGCTGTGTTTCTTTTGAAATTTAAAATCATGGGGAAGAGGAGGGAGGTCTAATAGCATATAATTAAATAAGCTTTTTCTTTCTTTTTTTTCTTTTTGTTTTTAGGGCTGCACCTGCAGCATACGGAAGTTCCCAGGCTAGGGCTCAAATCGGAGCTACAGCTGCCAGCCTGCACCACAGCCATAGCAATGCCAGATCTGAGCTGTGTTTCTGACCTAAACCACAGCCCATGGCAATGCCGGATCCTTAAGCTACAGAGTGAGGTCGGGGATTGAACCTACATCCTCATGGATATTAGTCAGGTTCGTTACCTCCGAGCCACAGCAGGAACTCTGGTAAAAACTTATAAAATATGTATATATATTTTTAATGTAACTGCTGTACCAAAAAAAGAAAAAATTCTAGTTTTTAAAACGTTGACTTGAAAACAGAGTAGCAGGTATTGGTGGGAGAAATTACAAACAAATGTAAAATTCCTTTTTTTTTTTATATTACTCAATGAATTTATTACATTTATAGTTGTACAATGATATAGCATTTCCATCCCAAACCCTCAGCATCTCCCCACCCTGTAAAATTTTTTTTTTTTTTTTGTCTCTTTGCTATTTCTTTGGGTCGCTCCTGTGGCATGTGGAGGTTCCCAGGCTAGGGGTCAAATCGGAGCTGTAGCCGCCAGCCTACGCCAGAGCCACAGCAACGCAGGATCCGAGCCGCGTCTGCAACCTACACCACAGCTCACGGCAACGCCGGATCCTTAACCCACTGAGCAAGGGCAGGGACCGAACCCGCAACCTCATGGTTCCTAGTCGGATTCGTTAACCACTGCGCCACGACGGGAACACCTAAAATTCTTAAATAAGAAACCACATTGTTTTCTTAAATGCTTTTTAAAAAATTGTTGTCTAATGTTGAAGAGGCTGAGCAGTGAACAAGGGCAGTTAGTGTTGAGAGAATAATAACCTAAAATGTGATCTTTTTCAAGTGTCCGATTTTTCCCGTGTTGGTTTTAACAGATGTAAAGACAAGTCTTACCGGACGGATCTGCCAGTCGCTAGTGTTATTATTTGTTTCTACAATGAAGCCTTGTCTGCCCTGCTCCGGACAGTACACAGCGTCCTAGACCGCACGCCAGCCAGGCTTCTTCACGAAATTATCCTCGTGGATGACGACAGTGACTTTGGTAAGGAAGGTTGTAACTGGCAATATGGGATCTCTGCTGCTGTTCGCTGGAGTACTGAGCACATCTGCACAGCTGACCCTTCACTGTGGAGTGGATAGGGGGACCCTCACATACGCAGTTGCAGAGCCAGTCACAATTAAATGCCTGATTATAGGGTAATTTCAAAGAAACTGCATTATCTTTATAATATGTCTACAGACTGTGCCACCCAAATTTGGCCCTTGAAATTTTTCCCTTAGCTTACCTTTAAAAAAAAAAAACTTTGGCATTCCCTGGTGGCCTAGTGGTTAAGGATCTGGCATTGTCATTGCTGTAGCAAGGGTTCGATCCCTGGCCCGGGAACTTGTTCATACTGCAGGTGCAGCCCAAAAAAAAAATCTTTTTATTTTGAGATATCTATGGATTAATAGTAAGTTACAAAGAAGGCTTGAGTCCCCCTTTACCGGCTTTCCTCCATTGGTTACATAATTAAAGTAAAATTAAAATTAAAAATTAGCAATTCAGGTAAGATATCAAAACCCAGAATTTGAAGTTCCTGTTGTGGCTCAGTGGGTTAAGGACCTGTTGTCTCTGTGAGGATGTGAATACGATCCCAGGCCTTGCTCAGTGGATTAAGGATCCCATGTTGGGGAGTTCCCGTCATGGCGCAGTGGTTAACAAATCCGACTAAGAACCATGAGGTTGCGGGTTTGATCCCTGCCCTTGCTCAGTGGGTTAACGATCCGGCGTTGCCGTGAGCTGTGGTGTAGGTCGCAGACGCGGCTCGGATCCAGCATTGCTGTGGCTCCGGCGTAGGCTGGCAGCTACAGCTCTGATTAGACCCCTAGCCTGGGAACCTCCCATGTGCCACGGGAGCGGCCCAAGAAATGGCAAAAGGACAAAAAAAAAAAAAAGTATCCCATGTTGCCCCAAGCTGTGGCGTAGGTTATAGACAGAGCTCAATCTGGTGTTTGCCATGGCTGTGGCGTAGAACAGCAGCTGCAGTTCTGGTTCGACCCCTGGCCTGGAGCTTTCATATGCCACAGGTGTGGCCATTAAAAAAACAACAATAAACCCAGAATTTAACATTGGTGCAATGTGAGTATATGGTTTTTTGTCAGTTTATCCTGTAAGTAGATTTCTGTAAGCACCTCTGTCGTCAAGGCACAGACTGGACCACTCTGTGACCCCAGGGACCTCCCGCCTTACACCTCTGCTCACACCCACCTCCCTCCCTACACCATCTCCAGTGTCTGGCAGCCCTAATCTCTATGATTCTGTCGTTTCAAGAATGTTATATAAACAGAATCGTACATTATTTGACCTTTCAAGATTGGCTTTTTTCTGGAGTTCCCTTCATGGCTCAGCAGTTAATGAACCTGACTAGGTTCCATTCCTGGGCCTGCTCAGTAGGTTAAGGATCTGGTGTCGGCATGAGGTGTGGTGTAGGTGGCAGACTGAGCTCAGATCCTGTGTGGCTATGGCTGTGGCTTAGGCCAGCAGCTATAGCTCTGATTTGACCCCTAGCCCGGGAACCTCCACATGCCACAGGTGTGACCCTAAAAAGCAAAAAAAAGGGTTTTTTCGCTTGGCGTAGTTTGGCTTACATTTATCTGGTAAGTCTGTTACATCAGCTGTCCCAGATAAAAGCGGATTGCATTCGGATAGGTCTTAGGTGATCTCTGAATATCACTACTTTATGATCCAGGACATACTCCACACAGCATTCTTTAATTCAGCATAAATTCTTGCAAGAATGATTTCAGGTACCCACAGCAGGATGGAGGGCTTTTTGTTACATTACTCATTCGGCTGTCCTCAATCTTGTGAGAGAGGTTGTATCCCTGCTTCACAGAGGAGGAAACGTTAAGTAATTTGCTTAGGATCCCATAGTCCATAAGTGGTGGCTGCAGTTAGACCCCTGGTGCACCTAATGCCATGCCTTCTGCTCTTTTTGCTACAGTAAGCTGCAGAGATACACTGATAAATTGTATATCAGTTTTCACAATTCATGTGTTTCTTAAGCACCTCTCATATGTGAACAACAGAATTAGTCTGCCAATATACTTAAGTATACAAAATGAGGAAATGTACACTGAGACCAATGAGAGCAAAATTCTCAAACCTTGATGTTGAAATCTCACGGGAGAAGTAGAAAAAATTTAATTTAAAAAAGAAATGATTTAAAAAAAACAAGAATTTGAATCCTGACCAAGTAGAAGATTGACTAAATATTGTAATTCTAGAATTTACGGTGTTGAATTTTTTAAAAAATCAACTTGTATTTTGTTTTTTTGAGTTGGGTATTTTATCCACCAGGGAAAATTCATGATCATTTAAAGGAATTACTTATTATGGTCTTATATGATCTTTGAAGTTATGAAATTTAAAGGTAAATGAGCTAGAATTTATAAAAAGTATTTAGTGCCCATCTAAAGGTGCTGCTATTATATAATTCCTGGGAGGGCAATAGAAGTTGTTTCTTGGAGTTCCCATCATTACTCAGCGGAAATGAATCTGACTGGCATCCTTGAGGAAAGAGGTGGGATCCCTGGCCTTGCCCAGTGGGTTAAGGATCCAGTGGTGCCGTGAGCTGTGGTATAGGTCACAGACACGGCTCGGATCTGGTGTTGCTGTGACCGTGGTGTAGGCCAGCGGCTACAGCTCGGATTCGGATTCAACTCCTAGCCTAGGAACCTCCATATCCCTTGGGTGTGGCCCTAAAAAGACAAAAAAAAAAAAAGCAGTTGTTTCTCAACTACTCTAAGATGGAATAGGACTTAATAAAGTACTTTGAAACAAAAGACATTTCCATATCATTTTCTTTGTTTTAAGTCTGATTTCCATGCAGTCAGCTGAGCATTCATTCATGATACTCTTCATTTCAAACGTTCTTTATGCAAAGCATTGTGCTAGTTGCTATGGAGAGACAAATGGGTCTCTACCATAAGTAACCATTCCTCTAGGCTGGTAGTCCCGCTCTTACCCCTCATTTTCTTCCTTCCAGGATAACCTATAATCTTTTAAAGTAAAGCAGAAGGTTCTACAATATTTACTTGATAACTTTAGAATATCTGTAAAGTGTCTGTGCATATGTCTCATGTGGTTTGAACAATTAAAGGACTCTTCATTTTCAGATGATTTGAAGGGAGAACTAGATGAATACATCCAAAAATACCTCACTGGAAAAATCAAAGTAATAAGAAATACAAAGCGTGAGGGATTGATTCGCGGAAGAATGATTGGAGCAGCCCACGCAACAGGTAGACCTTCCTATTGGTGTTTCTTGCTGGGTGTTGGGCAACGAGGGCTCTGTCCTTGGAGCCTTTCCTGATCCTGCAGCGTCTGTGGAAAATGGTGTCAGGGTGGGCCTAGCCAGTAGGAGAGATGAGGCTTGTTCCCTTTGGGAAAGGCTTTTCATAACTCCAGCCCTGCTGTCCTGAAGCACAGGAGGCTCCAAGGAGATAAACTCCAGTGTGCTCACTGGTCCTCACTGGTCCGCTTTTCTGGGTTTTCTTCAGATACGTTGTAGCAATTCAAATGTTTTTCTCTTCACGGTTACCTCAGTGGAAGGTTGGAGATCCTGACTTTCTTTTATGATCATGATAAAACCTTTTAAAATACATTTATTTAAACAAGTGAATTTGTTTTAAAATATAAGGCATCTAATATTGCAGGTAGTACCTGAATGTGGTTAAAAAAAATCACGAAGGTGGCTGGAGAATTCGGGTACTTTGATAGGGGCCATTCCCTGGTTGTGCCAGAATCCTGCTTTCCCTACCCCGCCCCCCGCCCCCCCCCCAAGATCACCCGTCACAGGGGGTTGAGGTGGTCGTCCCTGCTTGCTGGCATCACCCTCCTGTATACTTGCCTGTCCCATTCGCAGCATTTAGTCGTGACTTCATTTTTGGAATCTTTCTTCTTCACTCCTTTTTCTTAAACCAGCAGTGAATGGAAGCAATTCACAAAAAATGAGAAGCAGCCCCCACATCCAGTCTGTACTCATGGAGATTGAATTCAAGGCTTAATGATTTTTCTCCTTTGGAGTTCTAGTCAGATAGACTTACTGTCTTGGCTGTTTTGACTTATTGAAGGCACAAGACAAAGAGAAACCTGCGAGGTGTTTGTAGGGAATGGCAAGATCATGTTACAGTGGACTGTTACTGAGAGTTTATTTTTTCAGATAACGGTAGTCACTTAGTTTTTATCCTGTGCCATGTGTAATCTTCACTTACAGTTGCGTTGGCTTTAATTGAAAAAAGTAGCATTTTTAGAATTAAAAAAATTATATTCTCTCCTCCAAAGAACCTTGATCGAATTGACCTCACCTGAATGGCATACAGGCTGAGCATCTTGCCTCTGTCCTTAACCGACAGCTGTGAGCCGCATCCTCGTTAGGTTGTTGCCGGACGTTGAAGGGCACGGCTCACTCACTGGTGTCGTGGAGAACTTCGCTGCTGGGGGAATGAGTGCATCGTTCATTGAGAACAGGATGCACCCATTGCTTTAAGTGCTTCATGTAGAATCTTTATCAATACATTTCATGGGTAAACCTTTAGAATAATACTAATGCTATCTGATGATGAGACTCCACCGTTCAGAATAACCATTAAGTTATCAAATTTGGAATTGTCAAAGAAACTCATTCCTGCTCCCATGTATTAAGAAGAGTTAAAAATCTTTGTGATTTTTATTTTACTAACTAGAAGTTCATCCCCTGGCCAGCAAAATTGGGGAATGAGAAAGGAAAGGTGAGAAATGGAAGAAAAAGCGTTGCCACAGGTTGTGGCATAGGTCGCAGGTGTGGCTTGGATCAGGGTAGGCCGGCAGCTGCAACTTTGGTTCAACCCGTAGCCCGCGAACTTCCATACGCCGCTGGTGCGGCCACTTAAAAGAAAAAGAAAAAGAAATGAGGGTGCAGCAGTCAAGCATAAATCCAAGGAGAGGGGGTGTCACTGACGTCAGGAGAGGAGGACATGCTTCCCACTCCCGAGACGTCCTGTGTCGCAGCCATAACCCAGCCATTGCTGTCATGTCTCTTGAGTCCCCAGTGAGAGGGAGTTACGTTGTCTCTTCTCTGTTTACCAAGGCAGGGGCATGCATGCTAAGCTTATCTCCAGTGCAGTAATCGTCATAGAGAGAGCTGCCCAGCTGGCCGCCTTCCTTGCACCGCACTCAGTACCTGGCTCTAAGTACAAGGATACAAGGAGACTTCGACTCTTCCTCTTCTTCTTTCTTTTTTTTTTTTTGTCTTTTTGCCATTTCTCGGGCCGCTCCCTCGGCATATGGAGGTTCCCAGGCTAGGGGTCCAATCAGAGCTGTAGCCACCGGCCTACGCCAGAGCCACAGCAACGCGGGATCCGAGCCGCGTCTGCGACCTACACCACAGCTCACGGCAACGCTGGATCGTGAACCCACTGAGCAAGGCCAGGGACCGAACCCGCAACCTCATGGTTCCTAGTCGGATTCGTTAACCACTGTGCCACGACGGGAACTCCTTTTTTTTTTTTTTTTTTTTTTTTCCTGACTCTTCTTCTGAGGAGAATAGGAACGGTCTGCATTTTTTCAGGAGTCACGTGTGGTGTTTGCAGACATGGTTCAGGCATGCCAGTGCCCTTTGGGCCGAATTCCTGGCTGACAGGCTTCCAAGGGCTGCTTAACTGGTGGGGCTGGAGGGTGGCAGTGACCTTTCACGCCCCGTAAATCGTCATTCCGTGGACCGGGTGGCGGCACCTCGTTGGCGCCGTGCTGCTCTCAGGGCCCCTGTCGTCTGCCTCCCCAGGTGAGGTCCTGGTGTTCCTGGACAGCCACTGTGAGGTGAACGTGCTGTGGCTGCAGCCCCTGCTGGCCGCCATCCGGGAGGAGCGGCACACGGTCGTGTGCCCGGTGATCGACATCATCAGCGCCGACACGCTCGCCTACAGCGCCTCCCCCGTGGTGCGGGGCGGCTTCAACTGGGGGCTGCACTTCAGGTGGGACCTTGTTCCCCTTTCCGAGCTGGAAGGGCCGGAGGGAGCCACGGCACCCATCAAGTAAGACTTCTCCCGGCGACTGGAAAAACTCCCGGAAGGGAAAGCATGTTGAAAGATCATTTCTTTTTTTTTGCAAGAAGGAAAAGTGTTGGCTTAACTCGTTTGTCTGTTTCGTGTACTCTGCCAAGGCCTAAGGAAAGATTTATAAGTGGACAGTGGTCCACACCCTCACGGAGTTCTTTGTCAGTGAGAAAGGCAGAGGTCCCAACACCCTGGGGTGACGCTGCATAGGACACCCTGTGCTGTGTTGTTTGTGTCAGATCCCACACTCACTGCATTGGTCGCTCACGTATTTCAGTTCTTCGATAATAGGAGTGCTAGTGCTGTGAAGAGCATTTAATCCGTGAGCCTTTTCTATAATTAAGACTTTAGGATGCATTCATGCCCGTATAATCACTAAGTCATAATATGTGAATTCTTTCTTTTTTTTTTTTTCTTGTCTTTTTAGGGCCACTTCTGCGGCATATGGAGGTTCCCAGGCTAGGGGTCTAATCAGAACTGTAGCCGCCGGCCTACGCCAGAGCCACAGCAACGCGGGATCCGAGCCGCGTCTGCAACCTACGCCACAGCTCACGGCAACGCCGGATCCTTAACCCACTGAGCAAGGCCAGGGATCGAACCCTCAACCTCATGGTTCCTAGTAGGATTTGTTAACCACTGAGCCACAATAGGAACTCCTAGAATCTATATTTCTGAAGTTGTTAAAGATGGGATTCTGTATCCGTTGGGTCAAATTTTGGTGTTACTCAAATATTCTACATTTTTAATTTTAAATTCACATGTTCTGTCAGTTATTCATGGTATATTAATTTCCCCGTACAGTTGTGTGTTGTTTCTCCTTGTAGTTCTTTATATATTTTCTCCATATATTTTTAAGCTATGTTGATACATGCATGACAATTTAGAATTATTAAATCTTCTGGTGAATGAAACCATTCATCATTATAAATTGTCTTTCAGGCTGTATTTTTAGAATAATGAAACTTTCACTTTATAGTCTGATATTAATGTGGCTATTCCATCTTTGTTTTGATTAGGAGTTAATTGTATAACTTTTTTGCTGTCAGTCTTTTCCATGGTCTTATTCATTTATTTATTTGTTTATATTAAGGTATAGTTGATTTACAGTGTTGTGCCATTTTCTGCTGTATAGAAAAGTTATTCAGTCATTACACATATTTATGTTCTGCCCTCATGGCTTATGGAAGTTCCCAGGCTAGGGGTAGAATCGGAGCTGTAGCTGCCAGCCTACGTCACAGCCACAGCAATGCCTGATCCTCCACCCACTGAGCAAGTCCAGGGATCGAACCCTCATCCTCATGGATACCAGTCAGATTCATTTCCCCTGTGCCATAGTGGGACTCCACATTCTTTTTAAAAAAATACCATTTTCCAAAAAAAAACCATAAAAATCATTTTCTATCATGGTCTATCTCAGGAGATTGGATAGCATTCTCTGGGCTGCTATACAGTAGGACCTTGTTGTTTATCCACTCTGTAAATAGTTTGCATCTACTAACCCCAAACTCCTAGTCATTCCACTCCCTTCCCTCTCCCCCTTGGTTCTCTATGTCTCTGAGTCTTTTTCTGTTTTGTAGATAGGTTGAATTTGTGCCATATTTTAGATTCCACATATAAATGAGTAGCATGTGGTAATTATCCTCTTTCCAACTTATGACTTTCTGACTGATAATCCGTGGTTGCATCCATGTTGCTGTGAATGGCATTATTTTGTTCTTTTTTATGGCTGAGTACTATTCCATTGTCTATATGTACTACATCTTCCTAATCCATTCATCTGTCGATGAACATTTAGGATGTTTCCATGTCCTGGCTATTGTGAATAGTGCTGCTATAAACATAGGGGTGCGTGTATCTTTTTGAATTACAGTTTTGTCTGGATATATGCCCAGGAGTGGGATTGCTGGATCATATGGTAAATCTTTTTTCTTGAAAAAGATATTTAAAATATACTTGACTTACAGTGTTCTGTCAATTTTTGCTGTACAGCAAAGTGACCCAGTCATATATACATATATATATGTATATGCTTTCTTTTTCTCATATTATCTTCTATCATGATCTATCCCAGGAGATTGGATATAGTTCTCTGCGCTGTACAGTAGGACCTCATTGCTTATACATTCTAAATGTAATAGTTTGCATCTACTAATCCCAAACTCCCAGTCCATCCCACTCCTTCCCCCAATATGGTAATTGTATTTTTAGTTTGCTGAGCAACCTCCATACTGTTTTTTGTAGTGACCACCTTACATTCCCATTAACATATAGAAGGATTCCCTTTTCTTCACACCATCTCCAGCATTTGTTATTTGTAGACTTTGAATGATGTCCATTTTGACCAGTATAAGGTGGTACCTCATAGTTTTGATTTGCATTTTCCTAATAATTAGTGATGTTGAGCATCTTTTCCTGTGCCTGCCAGCCATTCGTATGTCTTCGTTGGAGAAATATCTGTTCAAGTATTCTGCCCATTTTTCAGTTGGGGTGTTTGTTTTTTAGTTGTTGAGTTGTATGAGTTATTTGTATATTTTGGAGATTAAGCCCTTGTCAGTAGCATTGTTTGCAGATATTTCCTCCATTTCGTAGGTTGTCTTTTTGTTTTGAGTGTGGTTTCCTTTGCTGTGCAAAAGCTTGTAAATGTGATCAGTCCCCATTGGTTTATACTTGTTTTTATTTCTTGGGAGACTAACTTAATAAAACACTATGTCAGAGAATGTTTTGCCTATGCTTTCTTCTAGGAGTTTTATGGCGTCATGTCTTACGTTTAAGTCTGTAAGCAGTTTTATTTCTGTGCATCGTGTGAGGGTGTGTTCTAGCTTCATCGATTTACATGGGGCTGTCCAGTTTTCCCAGCACCACTTGCTGGAGAGACTTTTTCCCATTTTATGGTCTTGCCTCCTTTGTTGAAGATTTAAAGACCATAGGTGTCTGGGTTTATTTCTGGGCTCTCTATTCTGTTTCATTGTATGTCAGTTTTTGTAACCATGGTCTTATCTTTATATGAGTCCCTTCTAAGCAACATGTAATTGCTTTTGTTTTTAAACCAGTGTGGAGACCTTTGTCTTTTAATTAGGGCTTATTATTTAATTACATTCAATAGTATGTTTTTGTGTTTATGATTACAGTGGTAGTATTTTCTTTCTATCTGTTCTATTTTCTTTTTTCTCCTCTTATTTTCATTTGATCCAAGGCCTGACTTACTATTCTATTCCCAGCTGCCACCCCATTGTTAGACATTATCCATTCTCACATACTGTTCTGTTAGTGGTTACTTGAGAGAACACAGCCGTCATCATTGGCTTCGCAGAGTGTGATACAAATTGGTACTTTCTCCAGATACTGCAGGGATCTCAGAATGTTCAAACTCCAGTTATCCCCCTCACGTTATATTGCTGAAATGTGTGTGTGTTTTAACCCTACAAGACATGTTTTATATAACCATTGTTTGTTTAGGTTTATCCATATATTCCCCATTTATCCTACCTTTTATCCTTTTTGCATCTCTAAGCTGCCATCTAGGAGATATATATATGACGGGAACTCCTAGGATATATTTTAATTCTGACTAAAGAATGCTTTTCTGCATTTCTTTTGTTTTATTTAAAAAAAGAATTACCATGGAGTTCCTGTTGTGGCTCAGTGGTTAACGAATCTGACTAGGAACCATGAGGTTGCGGGTTCGATTCCTGGCCTCGCTCAGTGGGTTAAGGATCCGGCGTTGCTGTGAGCTGTGGTGTAGGTTGCAGACATGGCTCAGATATGGTGTTGCTGTGGCTCTGGTGTAGGCTGGCGGCTACAGCTCTGATTAGACCCCTAGCCTGGGAATCTCCGTATGCCGCAGAATTGGCCCTAGAAATGGTATAAAGAAAAAAATTTAAAAATTAAGAAAGAATTACCATATGACCCAGCAATCCTACTCCTGGGCATATATCCAGACAAAACTATAATTCAATTTTGTTTGAACCTTCAGGTAATTACTCCTCTTTCTGAAAATGTCTTTATTTCATCATTATTTTGAAGAATAATTTTACTTGATACTGGTAGGTATATTCTTTCAGGACTTTAAAGATAGTATTCCAGAACCTTATGGCTTCTACTGTTTCTTGTGAGAAGTTATCAGCTATCTTATTTTTGTTCTCTTGAGGATAATCTCTTTTTATTGGCTTCTTTACATTTTTTTGTCAGAAGTTTTTCAGATAGGGATAAATTCGGTTTCTTTATTGATGACATCTAATTATCTGCCCAATTCTGTCATATATGTATATATATATATATATATATATATATATATATATATATATATATATATTTTTTTTTTTTTTTTTTTTTTGGTCTTTTTAGGGCCGCACCTGTGGCATATGGAGGTTCCCAGGCTAGGTGTCAAATTGGAGCTGTAGCTTCCGGCCTTCACCACAGCCACAGCAGCGCGGGATCCGAGCCACGTCTGCGACCTACACCACAGCTCACGTCAATGCCGGATCCGTAACCCACTGATCGAGACCAGGGATCGAACCTTCGTCCTCATGGATGCTAGTCAGACTCGTTTCTGGTGAGCCACAATGGGAACTCCACAGTCTTATCTTTCATGCTCGAACATATTGGGCAGTTACTTTGAAGTCTCTGCCTGAAAACTCTGTTACTTGAAACCCTGACACATCTGTTTCTATTGTGGATTGTTTCTCTTTAGTTTTTCCTTTCATGTGGTTTATCTTCCTGATTGCCTAGTTATTTATTAGTTTCCCTGTTTATTTTTAATACCAGACATCCTATATGAAAAATTACAGAAACATTCCTACCAGGGGTGATGTTTTCTCCCTGCAGAGAGTTTTGCTTCTCTCTGGCAGGCAGCTCAGGACACTCGACTCCACAACCCCCGATGCCGTCCCAGGGAGTGAGGTGACAGGAAGCTGGCTTGAGTCTGGGAAGCAGTCCATGTCACATTCTCTCATGGACAGCGTCTCTCAACCGTGGCAGGATGGCCTGACCTTTAGGGCCAGACCGTTCTTTGTTGTGGGGGCTCTCGGGTGCACTTGAGGATATTTAGCAGCACACTTGGCCTCAACCCATCAGATGCCAGTGCAACCCCCCCCCCCGCCCCAGGTGTGATGGCTGAAATGTCTCCAGGCGTTAGTGAAATGTTTCCCTGAGAATCACTGGTCTAACACATTTGAGTCCAGTTCAGAGTGGGGTTTGTCTCGTTTGTCCTTGGCAGGCCCTGGCGTCTAGTCTTTATCCTAGTGGCTCTGAGACTGTCAAAAGGAATTAAATAATTTAGGTGGATTTCTGTCAACAGTAGTTACAATTTTTGAAAAGTACTTTTGATAACTTAGAACAGTAGCCTTCATTTTCCAGGTTTAGTGCTCTGGAAAATTAAGTTATGGAGCCCAACTCATTCCCTCATAAATTAAATAAAATGTTTCATAATAGTTAATCTGGTTTTTATTAGTAATGTTCCAAAGCTGAACTGAATTTTTTAAAAAACAAACACGGTAGATAATCGACTCTAGAATTGGTACAGCAATTGTTTTCCTTTTCTAGGTCACCTACAATGGCCGGAGGGCTGTTTGCCATGAACAGAAACTATTTCAATGAACTTGGACAGTATGACAGTGGCATGGATATCTGGGGAGGAGAAAATTTAGAAATATCATTTCGGGTAATATTTTCGGCATGTTTAATTGTTAACTGTGTACACTGGGTACAATTTTCATCCATCATATTGTATTTTCTATAGATTTTCTTTGACTATCAACAGACTGCCCTCAGTGAGTATCTATTTATCGTGATCTACGATATGAATGATACCCATTCAGAATATCCAAAGCCCAGAGTTCCCTGGTGGCCTAGAGAGTTGAAGATCCAGCATCGGCACTGCTGTGATGCCGGTTCGATCCCTGGCCTCGGAACTTTCACTTGCTGCAGGTGCAGCCAAAGATAATAAGCAAAAATGAATAAAAAGCCTTTAAGAAGCTTTACATTTCTGTAGAAGAATTTAAAAGGTGTAGGAGTTCCCACTGTGGCTCAGTGGGTTAAGAAGCCAACAGAGTATCCGTGAGGATGTGTGTTCTATCCATAGCCTCGCTCAGTGGGATAAGGATCTCATGTTTCTACAAGCTGCAGCATAGGTCACAGATGTGGCTCAGGTCTGGTGTTGCTGTGGCTGTGATGTAAGGCCAGCAGCTATAGCTCTGATTCGACCCCTAGTCCAGGAACTTTGATATCCCACAGGGGTGGCCATAAAAACAAGGAAAAAAAAGTATAGTTGTAATTAATAGTTGGGTATGCATTCAGAAGTCTTAACGTGTATTTAATCTGTGGTTTTGATTTTTGTCCATTTATTAATCTCTATGCCTGTTCTCCTAGAGAAATTATTATTACTTGCTTCTCAGGGCCACACCCGTGGCATATGGAGGTTCCCAGGCTAAGGGTCTGATTGGAGCTACAGCTGCTAGCCTGTGCCATAACCACAGCAACGCGGGATCTGAGCTGCATCTGCAACCTACACCACAGCTCACGGCAACACCGGATCCTTCACCCACTGAGCAAGGCCAGGGATCAAACCTGTGTCCTCATGGATACTGGTCAGGTTTGTTACCGCTGAGCCACGATGGGAACTCTGACCACGGTGTTTTTAAAAGGCAGTTTTTCCTACATAATCTTTAGAATTTGAAAATTGAAAGGTATATTAGTTAAGTCTTATGTTGTAGACAAAGTAATTGAGTCATGTAAAAATTAAAATAAATCTTTAAAAATAACTCAGTCAAGGGCAAAATTTAAACCATAACTAAGACCTTCTAGATTTGAATCTAGAGTTATACCGTGTATTTTATTTAAATTTTTTTTACTAAAAAATTATATTTTATGAGAAAGTACTTGTAAACCTGAGAGTAGAGGATTGATTATTGAGCCTTCTTTGTTCCTAAGTCGTAAAAGCCAAGTACGTTTTAGCCAGGGTAGTGCAAGAGTATTACAGTGTTGTAGAGTTTTGTTTCTTTGGGTTTTTCTGTTTTCTTTTTAATCGTAAAGACACATAATTTTGAAAGATACACACTCTAACTTTTATTCTGTTTGAGCAATTATCATGTAATAAGATAAAACATCTTGCAAGGTTTCACCAACATCTGTTTAAGAAGATTAATTTCACGAAAATTCCTACGTTGATTTCATAGCACCGTGAGGAACTGTTAACCCATGCTCTGCTTCTGACCAGATCTGGATGTGTGGAGGGAAGCTCTTCATCATCCCCTGCTCTAGAGTCGGACACATCTTCCGGAAGAGGCGACCGTACGGTTCTCCCGAAGGCCAGGACACCATGACGCACAACTCCTTGAGGCTGGCGCATGTTTGGTTGGATGAGTATAAGGTGAGGTTGAATTTCCCCTGAGCGGGTCGGATGGTAGGGTCAGGCCAGTCACTCCTTGGGGAGTGGCTTTGGTTGCTTTTCTCTCTCGCCTGTTTCTCTTTGATGACCTTCGCTTGAGGGCCATCTCTTCCCAGGTTTCTTTGCTCTCTTCGCTTTGCCCAGTTGTTCATTCATTTTTTTGTTCTGGCCCTTTCTAGTTTTCCAAATGTCCAGTCTCCAAGAGGTAATGTAGCCAACATCAGAAGGAATTCCTCCTCTCAGTTTGTCCCTCTCCTCTGAGGCCCACAGGACCTGGCTCCTCTTTCTTGCTGGCCTTTGCTCTGACCCCGTCCCACTCCTTCCCTGTAGGGCTCTGCACACGTCGTATCCCTTCCTGCCTTACGCAGCATTCAGTGTTTCCTTTGTAACTGCTTTCTCGAGATGTGATTCACAAACTGTTTCTAGAACGTTTTATCATTCCCACCCCCCAAAAGAAACTCCATATCCTTATCCTTCAGCCCTCCCCTCCCTGTCTCCCTCAGCCGTAGACAACCACTAGTCTACCTCCTGACTCTAGAGCTTCCCCTGTTTGGGACCTTCTGTGCAAATGGAATCACACGGTTTGTGGTCCTTTGGGACCATCTCTGATTGAGCATGTACTTTGGTCCTTTTTATTGCGGGATAGTGTTTCAGTGTGAATATACATTTTGTTCATCCAGTTGTGAGTTGAGGGACATTTGGGTTATTTTCACTTTTTGATTATTATGAAAATGCTGCTGTGAACATTTGTATACAGTTAATTTTATTTATTTATTTATTTATTTTTGGTCTTTTTGCCATTTCTTGGGCTGCTCCCTCGGCATATGGAGGTTCCCAGGCTAGGGGTCTAATCGGAGCTGTAGCCGCCAGCCTACGTCAGAGCCACAGCAATGCGGAATCTGAGCCGTGTCTGCAACCTGCACCACAGCTCACGGCAACGCTGGATTGTTAACCCACTGAGCAAGGCCAGGGATTGAACCCGCAATGTCATGGTTCTTAGTCAGATTTGTTAACTGCTGAGCCACGACGGGAACTCCTACAATTAATTTTTTAAAAACTAGCTTTCACTGAGCACCTGCTCTGTGTAGGCTATACTGTGTGAGGTTTGGGCAAGACAGAAATGAGCAAAGGAGGTGCAGTCATTTTAACCCTGCAGTAAATGCAAGTGGAGGTGTGTACTGTGCTCAGAATAACGAGGATGGCGTGACTGGCTGTGCCTGGGTGTGGACATAGGGATGTCACACCTCGTCAGCGTCCTTTACCCTCTTCCTTCCCCTTGCTGCACTGGGAGCTCCTCGAGGTCCAGCTCACACTTGTCACCTTGGAGTCGTTACTGTTTAACCCAGCAGCTCTCAGAAGGTGTCCACAAACCCACAGAAGTCGTGGCCATGCTTTCAAGAGATTGCCAGGTCAGAGCTGTTTTCACAGGTTGATTACCATAGAGTTGGCCATTTCCACTGTGTAAGCCGTTGCTTTGATGGTACAGAAGCGGTGGAGTATAAATTGGTGACTTGGCATAAATCAGGGCGTTGGCACCAAACTGCACTCTTTATGGCCAACTCATTTAGAAGTTAAAAAAGAAAATCCAGTTTCATCTAAAAATGTCATTGATGAGGTAGTAAAAATGATTCTATTAAACCTCATCAGGCCTCTTAGTATTCTGTGAGTATGCATATCACACAAAGCGCAATAGACTGAAAGCACTTTGACTTTATACCGAGGTACATGGTTGCTCCAGGCAGAAACATTTGTGCCGTCGTGAGCTGAATTAGCCATTTTTCTCCACAGAACACTCTTTTTTATGTAAAAGAATGACTCATAAATCACGGTTATCATATTTGGTAGACATTTTCTGAAAATTAGAGTTTTGGAAAACTCATAGCTACTACCCTGAGTTTAGTCGTTTGCCAGTACTTACAGTTCTTTCTGATGAGATCAGTAGTGATATTTATAAATAATATTTTTTGGATTTTGTCGCTATTTGGAAGAACATCACAACCCAGGGGACCAGATTTTATCCCCCCCCCCCTTTTACCTTTGGATCAGTATGTTCTAAATAACTAATGTGTGATGTTAAAAAGTCTTGCATGGGTAAAAAAATCCATCTGAAGAGCAAGATAGAACAGTAGATTTTAATGCAACAATATGAAAAGCTCAATGATATGATTTCATATTCCACACTGTGTCTAATCTTTTGGGGTTTTTTGTCTTTCTGTCCTTTTAGGACCGCACCCGTAGCATATGGAGGTTCCCAGTCTAGGGGTCGAATCGGAGCTGTAGCCACCAGCCTACGCCAGAGCCACAGCAACGCGGGATCCGAGCCGCGTCTGCAACCTACACCACAGTTCATGGCAACGCCGGATCCTTAACCCACTGAGCAAGGCCAGGGATCGAACCCACAACCTCATGGTTCCTAGTCGGATTCGTTAACCACTGCGCCACGACGGGAACTCTGAGTTTGTTATTTTTAATGAATTATTTCTCAGTTTTTAACTTCTAACATAGTATATACATAGATTTAACTCATGGAAACAGAACCTCATTAGAGTCTGCAGTAATTTTTGAGAATATAAGAGTCCTGACACCAAGGAGTTGGAGAACTGCTAATCTCATATGTAGTTTGTTCCACTGATTCTAAGTGCACATTTTTACACATTTTTCCATTTCTGAAATTGGGGTATATCTTACAGTTTGCGGTGTCTTTTTTTTTTTTAAGATTTTTTTTTCATTGTCAGTGACAGACCTAATTGAAAACTTTCCACTGACATCTTATGGCAATATCAGGAAAACTGGTATGGAGGTCCCATCATGGTGCAGCGGAAATGAATCCGACTAGGAACCATGAGGACACAGGTTTGATTCCTGGCCTCGCTCAGTGGGTTAAGGATCCGGTGTTGCCGTGAGCTGTGGTGTAGGTCACAGACACAGCTTGGATCTGGTGTTACCTTGGCTGCAGCGTAGGCTGGCAGCTACAGCTCTGATTCGACCCCTAGCCTGGGAACTTCCATATGCCGAGGGTGTGGCCCCAATTTTTAAAAAAAAAAAAAAAGAAAGAAAGAAAACATTGGTATGAAAAATATTTTTGCTCATAATCCATTTTTTTCAGTTCTTTAAACCTCTGATATAATTATGTTCATTTTAAACAAACCCATTCTGTTATTTTTCGTTTTTCTTTTTTAAATTCAGGAGCAGTATTTTTCCTTAAGACCTGACCTGAGGACCAGGAGCTATGGGAACATCAGTGAGCGTGTTGAATTGAGGAAGAAGTTGGGTTGTAAATCATTTAAATGGTATCTGGATAATATCTACCCAGAGATGCAGGTATCTGGGCCCAATGCCAAGCCCCAGCAGCCCATTTTTATCAATAGAGGGCCGAAGCGCCCCAAGGTCCTTCAACGTGGAAGGGTAAGAAAGTGATGTCATCAGAGTGTGTCATTACGTGCTGTGTAATGTCATAAATGACAGTGTAGACCGAACAAAACATTTAAGGAGAGGCTCTAGCTTGCCTTCCACTTGTTCTTTTCAGAAGAATTCCCCTCCTCAGGTGTAAGACCCGAGACATTTTCATATCTGTGCTGTTTACGTTAAGGTCCTCTAATATAAATTGGTGACTTCTGCCAGTGTTAGAGAATGTGGCTTCTGTACGTAATGTGCCAGCTTCAGAGAGAACAGGGACGTGAACACACAAATGGAGGCAGTATGAGTGAGTGCAGAATTCACTTGGCAGAGGCGAGTCCTAAAAGCAGAGGAGAAACGCAGCAGCTGTGTGCTCTTGACCTCAGCTCGAGAACCGACTGGGGACAGGCGGTGAAAGACGGTAGTTAGGGTCGTAGTGGTGTCCGAAGTCAGAATCGACCCCCGGTGTTCCGAGCAATCATCTGAGCTTCGCAGAAAACCCACCGATCGATCAACCACACTTCTTTAGATAGTCCTTTGTTTCTTATAAAATTTCTTGTGTTATAATCACACTCCAGGTTTCGGGGTTCAGTCATAAAATCTTACCTTTTTCTTGAATCATTTGCTTTCTGAAAGTATCGATTTTGTAATCAGTGCTGGGATTTCTCCTTTGTGCTGTGAAGAAGGCGTGCCTCTCGGGGTTCTTGCACAATGCTAGTGATTCTTAAGTGGCTAGCAGTAAGCCTAGAGCTTTTTCCTACTTTATAAGATTTTAACAAGTCATCAAGATGTTTTCTATTAGGTGTTTCTCTCTCTCTCTCTTTTTTTTTTTTTTGCTTTTTTTTAGGGCCACACCCACAGCATATGGAGGTTCCCAGGCTAGGGGTCAAATCAGAGCTGTAGCCCCTGGCCGGTGCCACAGCAACGCCAGATCCTTAACTCATTGAGCGAGGCCAGGGATCGAACCTGCAACCTCATGGTTCCTAGTCAGGTTCGTTTCTGCTGGCCACGACGGGAACTCCGGTGTTTGGTCTTTAAGTAAAAATCAGCAGCAGTGTATGTCCCTATAGTTGAAATCCTTTATCATTATTTTCGCCTTGCATATCTAATCTCATTTGATATTTAATCATTTTACCTGCGCTGGATACTCTGCTGCTTTTCTGTATCTCTCCCTTGGAATTCCTATGGCATTTATAATCTGTAATTATCTCCAGTTTAATATGTTTACTCCGTTTAATTATGTACTATCTAGTTTGTATCCTTTGTTCTTACTTTCTCAGTTTCACTAAGGTTCTCTAGTGGAGAGATGGTGTTTAATTCCGTTCCTCTCCTTTAGTAAACTTGTATCTTTAGGTACAGTTTCCATTGGACACTGCCTGCATGTATTGTTAAAATTGCTTATGACTTTGAAATCTCTATTGCGATGCACCTAGGTACTGAAGCTAGAATTCAGTAATTAAAAAATTGCATACCTTTTTATTTAATTCAAAACCTTCTTTTCCAAAAAAATTAAAAAATAAAAGGAATTCCCGTTGTGGCAAAGTGGAAGCGAATCTGACAAGGAACCATGAGGTCACAGCTTCGCCCCCTGGCCTCACTCAGTGGGTTAAGGATCCGGTGTTGCCGTGAGCTGTGGTGTAGGTCGCAGACGCGGCTCGGATCTGGCGTTGCTGTGGCTCTGGCGTAGGTCGGTGGCTATGGCTCCGATGAGACCCCTAGCCTGGGAACCTCCATATGCCATGGGTGTGGCCCTAAAAAGACAAAAAACACCTTCTTTTCTAGCATTTTAAGGTGTTTTCTGAAGTTGGTCTTTCCGTACATGCCGGATTGTTAAGGGCGGTCTCTCCTCTTGCAGCTCTACCACCTCCAGACCAACAAGTGTCTGGCAGCCCAAGGCCGCCCAAGTCAGAAAGGAGGCCTGGTAGTGCTGAAGGCCTGTGACTACGGTGACCCTGATCAGGTGAGTGAGGCCTCTGGGTTCCCAGGCCGTCCTCGGACAGTGTCCTGCAGTGAAAGGATGCCACTGGCGTTGCTCTCGAGGAGGGAGGGCAGACATCAAGATTCTAATCTGACTTGACCTCTGCTTATTGTTTGTCGTAGTAGCATTTCGTTTGTTTAGAGCATTATCCGTACTTGGCAGTTACGCAGATTGATTTGAATTACATTGAATGAATTGAAAACTGTGAATTTGTTAGACATGGCAGAGGAGTGCACCCTCTCTCTGGCCATGAACACTAACTCTGCATTGGGCCGGATCAGTCAGAATATCCTCTGTAGAATTTTTTCTGAAATGAAGTTTTCTTGATTTTTAGTAGTTCATCAGAAGAACCACACCAAAGTTTCAGTTCATTTTACTCACGTGATTTATTCTTAGATTATATGTGTCCTTTCAGTGATACGAAATGAATCTAAAAGAAAATTTATTGTAAACTGTTTTTTATCTGATGAAGTAGCATACATGGCCTAACAATGGTATATAGTTTCCTAGTTGTAGGCGACTACAGTGCCTCAAACTGCAGTGCTCAAAACATGCCATAAGTAAGCAAGCTTCATTTACTTACTTTTTTTTAAAAGATTTTTATTTTTTCTCTTATAGTTAATTTACAATGTTCCGTCAATTTCTGCTCTGTAGCAAAGTGATCCAGTCATACATACATACTGATATGTGTACATTCTGTTTCTCACATTATCCTCCATCATGTTCCATGACAAGTGACTAGATATAGTTCCCTGTGCTATACAGCAGGATCTCCTTGCTAATCCACTCCAAATGCAATAGTTTGTATCTACTAACTCCAAACTCCCAGTCCATCCCAGTCTATCCCAGTCCATCCCCCTCCCGCTTGGCAACGGGTTCTCCAAGTCCATGAGTTTGCTGCTTTTCTGTGGAAAGGTTCCTTTGTGCCCTATGTTAGATTCCAGAAATAAGTGATACCATGATATTTGTCTTTCTCTTTCTGACTTACTTCCCTTAGTATGAGAGTCTCTAGTTACATCGGTGATGCTGCAAATGGCATTATTTTGTTCTTTTTATGGCTGAGTAGTATTCCATTGTGTGTATATACCACGTCATCCTTTTTTTTTTTTTTTTTTTTTTTTGCTTTTTAGGGCCGCACTTGGCAGCATGTAGAAGTTCCCAGGTTAGGGGTTGAATTGTAGCTGCAGCTGCCAGCCAAGGCTACAGCCACAGCAACGTGGGATCTGAGCCCTGTCTGTCACCTACACCACAGCAACGCCAGATCCCCAATCCACTGAGCAAGGCCAGGGATCATACTCGTATCCTCATGGATACTCATCAGATTAGTTTCCGATGCACCACAATGAACACTCCCTGTAACATATGTTCTTAATCTGTTCATCTCTCAATAAACATTTAGGTTGTTTCTGTGTCTTGGCTATTGTGAATAGTGCTGCAGTGAACATAGGGGTGCATGTATCTTTTTCAATGAAAGTTTTGCCTGGATATATGCCCAGGAGTGGGATTGCTGGATCATATGATCGTTCTATGTTTAGTTTTCTGAGGAACCTCCATATTGTTTTCCATAGTGGTTGTACCAATTTCCATTCCCACCAACAGTGAGGGAGGGTTCCCTTTTCTCCACACCATCTCCAGCATTTATTTGTTGATTTGTTAATGATGGCCATTCTGACTGGTGTGAGGTGGTCCCTCATTGTAGTTTTGATTTGCATTTGCTCTAATAATTAGTGATGTTGAGCATTTTTTCATGCGCCTGTTGGCCATCAGTATATCTTTGGAGAAATGTCTGTTGAGGTCTTCTGCCCATTTTTCAATTGAGTTGTTGGGTTTTTTGCTGTTGACTCATGAGTTATTTGTATATTTTAGAGATTAAGCACTTGTCAGTTGCATTGTTTAAAACTATTTTCTCCCATTCCATAGGCTGACTTTATTTATGATTTCTTTTGCTGTGCCAAAGCTTATAAGTTTGATTAGGCCCCATTGATTTTTTTTTTTTTTTTATTTCTATTGCCTTGGGAGACTGACCTAAGAAAACATTTGTGAGGTTAATGTCAGAGAATGTTTTGCCTATGTTCTCTTCTAGGAGTTTCATGCTGTCTTGTCCTACATGTAAGTCTTTAAGCCATTTTGAATATATTTTTGTGCGTGGCATGAGGGTGTGTTCTGGTTTCATCAGTTTACCTGGAGCTGTCCAGTTTTCCCAGCCCAACTTGCTGAAGACACGTGTCTTTTTCCCATTTTATATTCTTGCTTCCTTTGTCGAAGATTAATTGACCATAGTTGTCTGAGTTTATTTCCGGATTCTCTATTCTGTTCCATTGGTCTGTATGTCTGTTTTTGTACCAGTACCACACCATCTTGATTACTGTAGCTTTGTAATATTGTCTGAAGTCTGGGAGAGTTATGCCTCCTGCTTGGTTTTTGTTGCTCAGGACTGCTTTGGCAATTCTGGGTATTTTATGGTTCCATATAAATTTGGGGGTTGGTTGTTTTTGTTCTGTGAAAAATGTCATAGGTAATTTGATAGGGATTGCATTGAATCTTTTAGATTGTTTTGGGTAGTATGGACATTTTAATGATATTCTTCCAGTCCAGGAGCATGGAATATCTTTCCATTTCTTTGAATCCTCTTTAATTTCCTTGATTAATATGTTATCGTTCTTAGCATATAATAAAGTTTCACCTTCTTGGTCAGGTTTATTCCTAGGTATTTAATTTTAGGGGGTATGATTTTTTATTGTATTTTTATATTCCTTTTTTATTATGTTAAGGTATGTTCCTTCTATACCCATTTGGTAAGAGTTTTGATCATGAATGGATGTTGGACTTTGTCAGATACTTTTTCTGCATCTGTTGAGGTGATCATGTGTTTTTTGACTTTTGTTAATGTGGTGTATGACATTGATTGATTTGTGTATGTTGAACCATCCTTGTGAACCTGGGATGAATCCCACTTGGTCGTGGTGTATGATCCTTTTTACATGTTGTTGAATTTGGTTGGATAAAATTTTGTTGAGAATTTTTGTGTCTGTATTCATCAATGATATTGGTCTATAACTTTCTTTTTGGGTAGTATCTTTGTCTGGTTTTGGTATGAGGGTGATGGTGGCTTCATAGAATGTCTTTGGGAGTGTTCCTCCTTCTTCACCCTTTTGGAAAAGTTTAAGGAGGATGGGTATAAGTTCCTCTTTGTGTGTTTGATAGAATTTGCCTGTGAAGCCATCTGGTCCTGGAATTTTGTTTGACTTTTTTTTCCTCCTCTTCTTGGTAAGTCTGGCCAGAGGTTTGTCAATTTTGTTTACCCTTTCAAAGAATCAGTTCTTGGTTTTATTGATTTTTTTATATTGTTTTTTGAATCTCTATTTTATTAATTTCCTCTTTCATCTTTATGATTTCCTTCTTTCTGCTGACTTTAGGTTTTGTTTGTTCTTCTTTTTCTAATTCTTTAGGGTGGTAGGTTAAGTGGTTGATTTGAGATTTTTCTTCTTTTCTGAGGAAGACCTATATCGCTATGAACTTCCCTCAAAGAACTGCTTTTGCGGCATCCCATGGATTGAGATTGGTTGTGTCTTCATTATCATTTGTCTCGTTATTTTTTAATTTCTTTTTTGATTTCCTCATTGACCCATTGGGTTTTTTTAGTAGCATGTTTTTTAGTTTCTATGTAGTCAGTTTTTTCTCATTTCTTTTCCTGTGGTTGATTTCTGGTTTCATCTCATTGTGGTCAGAGAAGATACTTGAAATAATTTCTATATTCCTACATTTGTTGAGAATAGTTTTGAGCCCCAGTATGTGGTCAATCCTTGAGAATGTTCCATGTGCACTTCAGTGTTTACTGATTTTTTTTTTTGGATGTAATGTCCTGAAAATGTCAGTTAAATCTAACTTTTCCGTTGTGTCATTTAGATCTCTGTTGCCTTGCGGATTTTCTGCCTAGAGGATCTGTCCATTGATGTGAGTGGGGTGTTAAAGTCACCTACTATGATTGTATTTGCATCAGTTTCTCCTTTTATGTCTGTTAGTATTTGTTGGAGGTATCTGAGTGCTCCTATATTAGGTGCATGTATACTGACAGTTGTAATACATCTTCTTGAATGGGTCCTTTTTACCATTAAATAGTGTCCTCCTTTGTCTTTCTTTATGGCCTTCATTTTAAAGTCTATTTTGTCTGATACGAGTATTGCAACCCCTGCTTTCCTGTCTTTCCCATTCACATGAAATATTTTTCCATCCCTTTGCTTTCAATTTATGTGTCTTTTCCTCTAAGGTGAGTCTCTTGTAGACAGCAGATTGTAGGCTCTTGCTTTTTTATCCAACTGCCACTCTGTCTTTTGCTTGGAACAGTCAGTCCATTGACATGTAAGGTAATTATTGATATGTATTTATTGCCTTTTTAAACCTTGTTTTCCAGTTGATTCTATGTTTCTCCTTTGTTGCTTTCTTTTTTTGGTTCGATGATTTCCTTTTATTTTATGCTTGTGTTGTCTTCTTTTTAATTTCGTGAATGTGTTGTTTGGTTTTTATTTGTGGTTGCCCTGTTTTTCAAGTATGGTAACCCCTTCCTATATCTGCTTGCTTTAGCCTGATAGTCATAGAGGGTCAAACACATTCTAAAAAAAAGAGTCTAGGTTTTCTTACTTTCCTTCCTCACAGTTTATGATTTTGAAGTCCTTTTTCAGCGTCTTCGTGTTTGTCCTGCTGCTCTTCCTTGTGTTTATTGTCACTTTAACAGTAGGGTTTTGTTGTTGTTGTTGTTGTTCCTTTTAGATCTGTATACTGGCTTAAGTGGTTCTTTCCAGTTGTGATTTCCTCCATCCTATTTATTCTTTTTTATTTAGAGGAGTCCTTTCCGTCTTTCTTTTATTTACTTTATTTATTTTTTTCTTTTTCTTTTTAGAGCTGCACCCACGGCATATGGAAGTTCCCAGACTAGGAGTCCAGTTGGAGCTGTAGCTGCCGGCCTACACCACAGCCACAGCCACGCCAGATCTGAGCAGTGTCTGTGACCTACACCACAGCTCACGGCCACACCAGATCCTTAACCCACTGAGCAAGGCCAGGGATGGAACCCGTGTCCTCATGGATGCTAGTTGGGTTCATTAACCGCTGAGCCATGGCAGGAACTCCCAGTCTTTCTTTTAGAATGGGTTTGGTATGGCTGTACTTTTTGTTTTTGTTTGTTGGAGAAATTGTTTATTTCTCCTTCTATTTTAAATGATAATTTTATTCTAGGCTGCAAATTTTTCTCTTTCAGAAGTTTAAATATATCTTGCCACTCTCTTCTGGCTTGTAGTGTTTCTGTAGAGAAATCAGCAGATAGCCTTATTGGGGGTTCCCTTATAATTAAGTCTTTGTTTTTCTCTTGCTGTCTTTAGAATCCTCTTTTTAACTTTGCCATTTTATTATAATGTGTTTTGGTGTGGGCCTGTTTATGGCCCAAGATTTGGAAAGTTTTCAGCCATAATTTCTTCAAATATATTTTCAATCCCCTTCTTCTTCTCCTGGAATCCATATTAGGTGTAGATTGGCCAGCTTTATATTATCCCACAGATCTCTTTATATTGCTTTCATGCTTTTTCATTTGGTTTCCGTCTGCTGTTCTCATTGGGTGATTTCCATTATTCTATCTTCCAAATCACTAATTCGTTCCTCTGCATTATCCATCTGCTGCTCTTCGGTGCCTTTAACTCAGCTTGCTTGTCTCTGCAAATGAATTTTCTAATCTGCCTTGGCTCCTCCTTACATTTTCTAGTTCCGTTCTAAAGGAGTCTGCATTATTGTTCATATCTGCTCTTAATTCCTTCAGTATTTTCACTATCTCCTTTTTTGAAATCAGTGTCTGTTAGACTACAGGGGACTGTTTCACTGTTTGCTCCTTCAGGGAAATTCTCCTGGTCTTTTAACTGGGAGTAGTTCCTGAGCTTCTTCATTTTGCTTGTATTTTTCTTATTCTTTGAGTTTAGGGAAAACAACTAATATAGTCTTGGAGGGCTGTTTATATGCGTGAGCACCCCTGGGTGTTTTGGGAGAGCTTCCTTTTTATTTCTAGGGTGCTGTGTGTGCTTCCAGGGAGATGGAGGCAATGGGCAGGGCTAGTAGCCAGTGCCTGATTGCTGGGCCCCTTGCCACTGTCAAGGACCACAGGAAAGTGGCACAGGCTGCTCCTAGTTGCAGGGCCCTGGGAAGTGACAGTGATCAGGCAGGCGTAGGTGGCTTCAGAGCATCTGGCCGGGGCAGCAGCGGGGCGGGTGTGTGCCTGGGGGACTGAGAGCAACAACGGGTGGTGCTCAGTTGCAGTGCCCTCTTCTTTGCTGACCTCAGCGGTGACTGGGGCCGCAGGTGGTGCCTGTTCACAGACCCTATGGTGTCGGGCCATGCCCCCCTCTGGTGTCTGAGAGCACTGCTGTGGTTTGCCCCTGCTGCCTGGAGGCCACCACGCAAGGGCAGCTTAGCCCCCTGCTGCCTTAGCCCGTACAAGAGGCACCCCGTTGCCTATTGTCTTCCCCAGAGGAGCCCTGCCCTCGGACAGGCCTTAGGTGCATAGGGGAAGCTATTCCCGTGGCGGGCCATCCCTCCTGCTCTTGCCCTCCCCAACAGTGGGCCTTGCTTCTCCTGCAGGCCCAGACCTCTTCCCAGGTTTCCGCAGCCCCTGGCACACCGCTCCCTAGCCCCTCAGGCTGTCTTCACATAGCCAACCCTGGTCCTCTCCCCAGAACGGACCTCCAGAGCCTGTGTCTCAGCATCCCCCCCCCACCCCCCCGGCCGAGCATCCCAGGCTGTGGTGTGGATGGGGGTCGTGGTGTGGACGCGGCCCTCGCTCTGCTCGGCCTCCTCGGTCCAGCTGCTGTGCTTTTTCTCTGCAGCTTTGAGGGCCCTCTGCTCACTGGTCTCCCTGTCGGTTAGGTGGCTTCCCAGGCTCTGGGCTCCCTTCCCCTTTCACAGCGCCTCTCAGAGGTGCTAGGCCCATCCTGATTCCTTGTCTCTCTTTTTTCTGCCTTTGTTCTGCCCAGTCAGGTGGAGGGTTTCTTCCCTTTCTTGGAGGCTTAAGGTCTGCTGCCAGCGTTCAGGAGATGATCTGTGTGAACCGTGCTACGCGTAGGTGGTTTTGATGGTAGTGGCAGGAGGCGAGCACCGTGTCACACTCCCCCCTCCCGATCCGTCTCCGTGTACCATGTGCGTGACGGGTGGGCTCGTTCATGAATGAAAAGAAGACAGGCCCTTTTTGGATGGCGCGTGTCCTTTGGAATCTCATCAAGCACATCTTTGTTCTGGGACTGGTCATGCCCACTATCTAAGATGCTAACGTATTGGGAAGCGTGGTTTAAGAAGGTTTTTATGCCACAGCTGGTGCGAGAGCTGACGGGTGGTAGACACCAAAGTGGGCCTTTTAGTGTCATTTTGGTGGTTGAGGCCGTGGTGAGATGGAGACGTTTGCGCCACCTTCCTGTCTGCGCAGTGATGTGACCGCACAGAACCGTACTTGGACCCTGGCCACTCGCCACATGTGGCTGTTGAAATATATACTAATGAACAGGAAATAGAATTAACAGTTAAGATCCACGGCCACACCTGGCATGTTTCCGGGGCTCATAGCCACGCGTGGGCTGGGGGCTCCTCTGTTAGCGGAGGCAAAGTTCTGTGGCAGACTTGCTGGCGCGGCGTCTCCTCGTGTTTATGGAGGGGCTTGTAGGTGGAAGTAGGAGTGCATGAGGTGCCCCAGAGCACAGGAGAAAATGTCCTCCTTTTGCACTTAGTGCTGGTGCGTGCTGGAGAATAAATTTATTCATGGCACTCGTCCAGTTCAGACGATTTCCGTCCTTTGTTCTTAAAGATAATCCGAGAGCCCATGAGGAAGACTATCCTGGGAGGCCACTTGGGTGTTGAAGGAAAACCCTGCTTTAGGGCCGTCACTTAAATCGTAATCTCAGTCCAGAGGTTATCAGGAGCTGGGACGGTTCCTGCACACCCTGCCTGCCCCACCGTGTGGAGAGGGGAGATCAGGGCCCTGCGTCCTCTTTCTGCAGAAGGCAAACCAGCAGCCTTGCTGGACTTCCGCAGTTCCTAACACCGTTTGGGAATGAAGAGCGTCACTGTGAAGCAGATCCTAGAATTGGAAGATTTACACTCATGGGATCTTTAAATCCAGTCGATTCAAACACTGCTCACGTTTCTTCCTGGAATCACACCTTCCTTTCTCAAGTGTTATTAGTTCATTCCATTTTCAGATAACTCAGCTGATGACTGCTGCCAGGTAGATCTGACCCACTGGTCTGTTCCTGCCGCATGAGATACAAATGAGGTCCCTTCTTCTGCAACCTGTGTCAAGGGTCATCTGGTCTGAATGTCAGAATCTGAGGCAAAACTTGGGGTTTCGATCTTTGTTTTCTTCCTTAGATCTGGATTTATAATGAAGAACATGAACTGATTTTAAATAATCTCCTGTGCTTGGATATGTCAGAAACTCGGTCGTCAGACCCACCACGACTCATGAAGTGCCATGGGTCAGGCGGCTCCCAGCAGTGGACCTTTGGGGTGAGCGGACGGACGAGGCTGGGGAGGGAGCATGGTGGACGGAGCCCTGCTCTGCCTTGTACGGGGCTGTTCTGAGTTTGTAATATCCCATAAGTAAGCAGGGAATCTTTAATGTTCCACATCTCGCCTAGACTTCTGTCTCTTCTTTACCATGTTCTAGCAGTAAGGCTTTTAAGTGAAAGCAAATAACTGGTGGTCTTTTTTCTTGCTACCACTTTATTTTCAGAGGAATAATCGGCTGTACCAGGTGTCTGCTGGGCAGTGCCTGAGCGTGGTGGATCCACTGAGCCCCAGGGGCTCTGTGGCCATGGCGATCTGTGACGGCTCCTCCCCACAGCAGTGGCGTTTGGAAGATTAAGGTGGATGCCGTGGCTGGAACGGGGGTTGTCACGCTCGTCCCCACCATGGAGACGCCTGGGGAGATGGGCAGAGGTGAGCGAGCAGACGCAGCAGAGACTGGAGCCCCGAGCGACGACCGTCCGGAGGTGAAGACCTTGTTTGACCAAGATGTTGGGGTCATTTCTGAACTGCTGTGGAGGAATTTCTTGCTTACGGTAGGAAACCAGAATACTGTTTTCACTCCTTCTGAGGAGTCAGGTTTGTACAGAAGGATAAAGCCCAGGAAATTGACGTGTCTCTTCATATTTATTTCTGCTTCTTTTAAATCCCCTGTAAGAATGGGGTGGCATTTATGTGATCAGGAACTTGTCATGATTTCCTTTCTTAGAAGACTTCATCGGTGATGGTTAATTTTTTTTTCTTTTGGTCTATTACCATGTTCTAAATAGATAGTTTTAAATAAACTGATTGAATCCACATTACTTGTAACTTCAGAAGACATCATTTATAAGATTATATTTAAGAGGCAGTTAACTATTTTAAATTATTTTGATGAATTATGGTACTATCTACATTTACAATAAAGGATTCTTTTGATTATTTACCTCGGATTGTTGCCTGCTCACTCTTCTGTCTTGGGCTGGGTCCTGTAGTCTGAATTATCCTGTGTATGTGAAACGTGGTGAGAGATACACTGGAAATCAGCCGATAACCAATAAGCTAAGTCGCACCCTCTCCTCAGAGGGTGTTTCATTTTCTTAAACTATGTGAGGTTGAAGGGGAAGGTTGTGAGCTTGGATTCTTTACATTAGAGTTGCCTGTGAAACACCCAAGTTGTTAAATAGACATTTGCATGTGGAGGCCAGGATGTCCGAAGCTGTATCTCAATTAGAGATACACATTTAGGAAGCATCTCCATATACTGCGAATGTCCTAATAGAAAGGAGATTTTTCCACCAAAATTACTTCTCAGAGGAGACATGGTCTCAGAGTATTTTCTTAGCTATTTTATCTTGAAACACAAAGTAGTTTAAGTACCACACTTGAAACACGTTGGAGACTAGCATACTCTTGTTACATACATACTCAACATTTTATCTGTCATTCTCCGGCAGAGACCAGCTAGAGGGTGGTACCTACAGAAAATAAAGAGCAAGGCGGTAGATGTAAGCACAGCAGAAGCGTCAGTCGCAGCAAATGGGGGCGGTCCAGTGGACCCTGGCTTGTGTCCGAGCAGCCTCACCACGTGTTGGCAGATGAGCAGCAGAGGCCCTCACCTCTCGGACAGGAGGTCCAGGCCTCGTGGACACTTGGAAGCTGCAGAGTGAGAAGAGATGGGCCAGGATGACGGAGGAGCGCTGCCTCCTCTCACGGGCACACCCAAATCACTACTTTTTGCAGAACTGGCATCACTCATCCATGAAAAAGACCAGAACCTAGCAGAAAAAATCTTCTACAACTCAAAATATAGGAGAAGGAACCACAGCCCAGACAGATAGGAGGGGCCGAGTCACAACACCGTCAAGTTCCATCCGAAGGGAGAATAATTCCAACCGCAGAGGTTCCTCCAAAGGAGCGAGGGGTCCGAGCCCCACATCAGGCTCCCCAGCCTGGGGCTCCTGCGCTGGGAAGACCAGCCCCCAGAGCCTTCGGCTTTGAAGACCGGAGAGCTTTCTCTCGGGAGTCCGCAGTGCTGGGGGAAATAGAGGCCTCCGTCCTCAAGGCGGCACGCAAATGGTCCCGCTCCGGGACGCGGGCCAGAAGCCGTGGTTTGAAAGGTGCCTGCATCAGAGTCACCTGCTGATCTTGGCGAGCCTCCCAGAGGCAGGAGGCCAGGGCGGCTCGCCCAGGGGCCACAGGCCCTGGTGCAGAGCGTGTGCTGCCACATGGTCGCTGGTGCTGGCGAGGCCCATTTTGGACCTTGTGGACATTTCCCCTCCACCTTAGTAGCCTCAGGACCCAGCCCCACCCTGGGCCAACAGCATGTAGCCGCCCGTGCTGGGACGCCTCGGGCCAAGCAAATAAGTGGGCCCAGACTCAGCCCTACCCACCAACAGAGGGGCTGTCTTAAAACCCCCTGAGCCCACAGCTGCCCCTGGACGTGGCCCTGCCCACCAGTGCACAGGCAAGGACCTGGGTCCCAGCTTCACCCACCCGTGAGCAAGCGTCAACCTGAGAACCCCCGGGGCCCTGCCCCCACCCATCAGTGGCACTGGCTCGCCTCAGGCCCAGCACCACCCACCAGCCAGCAAACTAGTCAAAAAAAAAAAAAAAAAATCACAGCCACACAGCAGGCAGACTCGGCCCTGCCCACTAGCAGCAGGATGTCTGTACCCTTAGGAACCAGCCCTACCCACCAGCAAGCCAATGCCAGCTCTGGGACCCTTGGGCCCTGGAACCAGACCCCAGGACCAGGCTCCGCCCACCAGTGGGCAGACAACAGCCCCAGATCTCCAGGACCCTAACTCAGCCCACCAGTGAGCCAGCACTGGCCCCAGGGCCCCCTGGGCTTCTGCAGGCTGCCAACTGTGACCCTGCCAAGCAGCAGCCAGCAGCCTCTGCACAAGGCAGGGCCAAGCCAACCTGACTGCCCACAGCAGTCACCCCATCACAAGAGACCCACACAGCCCACTGGGCGGGACCCCTGGAGCACGTAGCTCTGGTGATGAGAGGGGAGTGTGGTGCTCGCAGAGGGCGTCTCCTGCGAAAGGCTGCTTCAAGGCCAGGAAACAAAACCAAGCTGCCAAAGGCAAAGAAACAGCCAAGTCAGGCAGAAGGAGGGGCCAGAGGATCATGTTCCAAACAAAAGAGGACAATAAAGCCCCAGAACTCAGTGAGGTGGCCGTGATTAGCCGTCTGCCCAAGAGAGAAGTCAGCCTAGTGGTGGCAAAGGTGATCAAAGACCTCGGGAGAAGCACGGACGACACAACAGCAAGTTAGAAGTTCCGCACAGAGCAGAACGACAACCATGCCGCCAATGACTAGGATAAGCAAGATGGGAAATGCGCTGGAAGGACTCGGTAGTAGACTAAATGAGACAGAGGGACCACCCGCGAGCTGGAAGACAGTGGCGAAATCACAGGCGCTGAGCAGAAGAAAGAGTGAGAAGTGAGGCCAGTTGGGCAGGCCTCTGGGACGACATCAGACACGCTAATCTTCTCACCAGAAACCATACAACTCCTAGAACAGGCAGAACACTCTTTCACATAAATCATAGCAATGTTTTTTTGGATCTAGCTCCTGAAGCAAAGGAAATAAAAGCAAAAATAAACAATGAGACCTAATTCAATTTAAAAGCATTGGCACCGCAAAGAAAAGGTGAACAAAATGAAAAGACAACTTACCGAATGGGAGAAAATATTTGCAAATGATACGGCCAATAAAAGGTTAATATCTGAAATATATAAACAGCTCATAGACCTCACCATCAAAAAAACAACTGGTAAAAAAAATGGGCAGAAGGTCTGAACAGACATTTTTCCGAAGAAGAGAAGCAGATGGTCATTAGTCACATGAAAAGATCAACATTGTTACTTGGAGAAAATGCAGATTAAAACCACAGTGAGAGATCACCTCATACCTGTCAGAATGGCTGTCATCAAAAAGAACATAACAGCTGGGAGTTCCCTGGTGGCTCAGCAGGTTAAGGATCCAGTGCTGTTGCTGCCGTGGCTTGGGTCACTGCTGTGGCGTGGATCAGACCCCCGGCCCAGGAACTTCCACGTGCCCTGGGTGCAGCAAACAAAACAAAACAAAGCAAACAGATGTTGGTGAGGAAGCGGAGAGGCAGGAACGCTCCTCCGCTGGTGAGGCGGATGGGAACTGGTGCAGCCACTGTGGAAAACAACGCAAGTTTCTCAAACTACAAACGGAGCTACCATGTGACCCAGAAATTCCCCTCCTGGGCAGGTATTTATCCCCAAAACAAAAACAAAACACCACACACCAAGTTGGAAAGCTAGGTGCACCCCAGTGTTCACAGCACCATTACCTACAGTCACCAAAATGTGGAAGCAATTTAAGTGTCCATTAATTAATGAACGGAGTATAAAGTTTCAAAAACGGTGGATCACTGTGCTGTGCATCCGAACTTTATATAATATTGTATGGCAACTGTAACTCAATTGGAAACATTTTTTAAAATGTAAATGGGCCTAAGTGCCCCAGTTAGAAGGCAGAGATGATTCGATTGGATAAAAATGCAAGCCCTGACTATATGCCGCCTAAAGAAACTTTAAATACGAAGACACGAATAAGCTAAAAATGACAGGATGTGGGGTTCCTGTGGGGGCTCAGCAGATGACGAGTCCAACTACAATCCATGAGGATCCGGGTTTGATCCCTGGCCTCGCTCAGTGGTTAAGGATCCGGTGTTGCCATGAGCTGTGGTGTGTAGGGCAGCAGCTGCCACTTCTGAAGACCCTGAGAACTTCCATGTGCCACACATGGAAGAGACAACAAAAAAGGGGGGGATATATGTGCATTGAAACCAATTTGAAGACATCTATCTATGTTAATATTAGATGAAGGAGATTTCAGAGCAAAGAACATTCCTAAGGGTAAAGAATGTTGTTTTATAATGATAAAGGGGTCAGTTCATTAAAAGGAAATAGTCCCAAACATTTATATACCTAATAACACAACTTCAAAATATGTACTGAAATTGTTCCATCAGAACTGCCAGAGAGGTAATATCTACCTTTAGAGTAAGATCAACACCCCTCTCAATAACTGATAAAACAAGTGAACAAAACAGTAGGACATAGAAAACCCGACTAATACAATCAACCAACTTGACATAGAACATAACATTTTTTTAAGGACACAAGAAATATTAACCAAGATCCTATTTCAGGCCATTAACAGATTTATACAAATTCAACTCATGCAAATTACACTAGAAATCAATAAGAAGAATAACTAATACAAATTAATAATAGGAGTTCCCGTCATGGCGCAGTGGTTAACAAATCCGACTAGGAACCATGAGGTTGCGGGTTCGGTCCCTGCCCTTGCTCAGTGGGTTAACGATCCGGCGTTGCCGTGAGCTGTGCTGTAGGTTGCAGACGCGGCTCGGATCCCTCGTTGCTGTGGCTCTGGTGTAGGCCGGTGGCTATGGCTCCGATTCGACCCCTAGCCTGGGAACCTCCATATGCCGCGGGAGCGGCCCAAGAAATAGCCAAAAAAAGACAAAAAAAAAGAAATTAATAATAAAAAAATACCTGGAAAATCTCAGTTATTTGAAAATCAGGAACATACTTCCCAGTACAATAATCAAAATGCCATTTCCACCAACAAGCGCATGAAAAAAATGCTCCACATCACTGGTTATTAGAGAAATGCAAATCAAAACTGCTATGAGGTACCACCTCACACCAGTCACAAAGGCCATCACTAATAAATCTGCGAAGAAGAAGTGCTGGAGAGGGTGTGGAGAAAAGGGAACCCCCCTGCACCGTTGGTGGGAGTGTAAATTGGCACAACCACTATGGAGAACAGACCTGTGGTTGCCGAGGGGGAGGGGGAGGATGGACTGGGACTCGGGGGTTACAAACTATGGCTTTGGAGTGGATAAGCAATGAGACCCTGCTGTCTAGCACTGGGAGCTATATCTTGTCACTTGCGATGGAGCAGGATGGAGGATAATGTGAGGAAAAGAATGTGTGTGTGTGTGTGTGTGTGTGTGAGATTGGGTCACTTTGCTGTACAGTAGAAAATTGATAAAACACTATAAATGAGCTATAATGAAAAAACTATCATTTAAAATTTTTAAAAAAGGAAAAAACCCAAAAAACAAAAAGGCTACTTCCAGCTGCCAGAAAGCGAAAACATGTCAAAGCCTGCAGGACGTAGCTCCTCCAGGACTTGGAAATTCTATAGCACTAAGCTGCGTTAGAAAAGAAAAGAAAAGGATAAAAGTTTAAAATCAATGACAGGCTTCTACCTTAAGAGGAAAAGAAGAGCAAATGCAGAAGAAACATTAAACATCAGGATGGAAATAAATGAAATAGGAAGTAAAAAATTCATGACACCAAAAGTTGGATTAAGAATATTAATAAAGCTGTTAAGCTTTTAGTCAAAAAAAGAAATAAAAGGCAAATTACCAATATCAGTAATGAGTGGCAAGCTCACTGGAGATTCTACAGAGGCTAAAGATAAGAAGCAACCGGACATCCAGTGCTTGTGGGAATGCGAAGTGGCACAGCTGCTTGGAAAGGCAGTCTGGCAGTTTCTTACCCAACTAACCATCCTCTTACTAGATGATCAAACACCTGCACACGAATGTGTCCAGCAGCTCTCCTGGTAACTGCCAAGGCCGGGAAGCAACTAAGATGTCCTTCAGTGGGTGAGCGGGTGGATAAACTGGCACATCCAAAGTAAAATTAATGCTAAAAAGACATGACCTATCAAGCCATGAAAAAAGATGGCGGAATCTTCAATGTATGTTACTTAGTGAAAGAAGCTGTCTGAGATCTACATACTGTAGGATTCCAGCTCTGTGACATTCTGGAAAAAGCCAAACCGTGGCTATAAAATACCATTGGTTACCAGGGGCAGGCGGGGGTGGGGTGGGGGGGGGGAGACAAATACACAGAGCACAGAATTCTTTTTAGGCAGTGAAACTACTGTGTGTGGGATATTATGACAGTGGATACGTCCGTCAAAACCCACAGACTGTACAAAACCAAGAGGGAAGTGCAATGTCAGCCATGAACTTCGGGTGACAGTGGTGTGTCAGGATGGGTTCCCTGATTATAACAAAGGTGCCGCTTCGGTGCCGGGATGTGCTGGTGGGGGAGGGGCGAGTGTTCCTCTCCACTTGGTTCTGAACCTGAGATTGCTTTAAAAAAATAAATTCTATTTTCCACAGGGGTTGTACCAGTTTACTTTGCCACCAACAGTGCAGGAGGGCTCCTTTTCCTCCACACCCTCTCCAGCATTTGTTATTTGTTGACTTGTTAATAATGGCCATTCTGACTGGTGTGAGGCGGTACCTCATGGTAGTTTTGATTTGCATTTCTCTAATTAGTGACTTTGAGCATTTTTTATGTGCCTGTTGGCCATCTGTGTATCTTCTTTGGAAAAATATCTATTCAGGTCTTCTGACCATTTTTTAATTGGGTTGTATTTTTTTGCTGTTGAGTTGTGTAAGTTTGTATATTTTAGAGATTGAGCCCTGGTAGGTTGGAGGTACCTCAGAAAACTAAGTATAGAACAACCAAATGACCCAGCAATCCCACTCCTGGGCATATATCCAGACAAAACTTTCATTGAAAAAGATACCTGCACCCCTATGTTCACTGCAGCACTATTCACAATAGCCAAGAGACAAAAGCAACCTAAATGTCCATCGATGGAGGAATGGATAAAGAAGACAAAGTACATATATACAATGGAATATTACTCAGCCATAAAAAAGAACAAAATAAGTTCATTTGCAGCAACATGGATGGACCTAGAGACTCTTCATACAAAGTAAAGTAAGTCAGAAAGGGACAAATACCATATAATACCATATATCTGTGATCTAATAAAGGACACAAATGAACCTATCTAAAGAAAAAAGTTCATGGACTTGGAGAACAGACTTGTGGCTGCGAAAGGGGAGAGGGAGGGAGTGGGATGGACTGGGAGTTTGGGGTTAGTAGATGCAAACTATTGCCTTTGGAGTGGATAAGCAATGAGATTCTGCTTTATAGCACTGGGAACTACATCTAATTCCTTCTGATAGAACATGATGGAAGAAAATGTGGGAAAACGAATGTATGTATGTATGTGTGACTGGGTCACTTTGCTGTACAGTAGAAAATTGACGGAACACTGTAAACCAACAGTAATTTAAAAAATTTCTTTAAATAAATTCTAGTGAGATCCCATTGTGTCTCAACTGGTTAAGAACCCGACATAGTGTCTGTGAGGATGTGGGTGTGATCCCTGGCCTTGTTCAGTGGGTTAAGGATTAGGTGTTGCTGCAAGCTGTGGTATAGGTCACCGACGTGGCTCAGATCTGGCATTGCTGTGGCTGTGGTGTAGACCGGCAGCTGGAGGTCTAATTCGACCCCTACTCTGGAAACCTCCATATGCTGCAGGTGCAGCCCTAAAAAAAAGGAAAAAAGAAAACCAGTGTTAATTATGATGTTGGTAACACAAGAGGAAAGGCGCATGACCTTGCATGGAAAACGTTTGACAGAATTCAACACCCATTAACAATAAAAACTCAGCAAACTAGGAATGGAAGGTAAATTCCTCAACCTGATAAAGACAGACTCTGAAGAACTGTTGATGGCATTATTCAAACAAACAAACACACACACGGGGTTGGGAACAAGACAAGGATGCTGGTACTTACCACTTACGTTCAACATTTGTCCTGAAAGATTTAGCCAATGCAGCAGACCAAAAAAAAAAAAAAAAGAAAGAAAAAGAAATAAAAGGCATATACATTGGAAAGGAAAAAGTAAAACTGTCTATTTGCAGACTATTATGAAGTGTGTAGAAAAAAATAGGAAAATTATAAAAATACTAAATATATGAGTTTATCAGGACCACCAAATAAAAGCTCAATATAAAAATGAATTGTACCTGGGAATCCCCGTCGTGGTTCAGTGGAACCGAACCTGAGTAGTGTCCATGAGGATGCAGGTTTGATCCCTGGCCTCGCTCAGTGGGTTAAGGAGCTGGTGTTGCTGGGAGCTGTGGTGTAGGCCGGAAGCTGCAGCTCCCATTTGTTCCCTAGCCCTGGTAGTTCCATATGCCACAGGTTAGGCCGTAGAAAAAGAGGAAAAAAAGGAAAATATAAAACATTGCTGACAATAGATGAAGAACTATACTGCATTCGTGGATTGGAAAACTCAATATTGGAGTTCCTGTTGTGGCTCATTAGTCATGAACCCAACTAGTACCCATGAGGTTTCGGGTTCGATCCCTGGGTGAAGGATCCGGCGTTGCTGCGGCTGTGGTGCAGGCTGGCAGCTGCAGCTCCAATTCAACCCCTAGCCTGGGAACCTCCCTATGCCACGGTGCATGCACAAAAAGGCAAAAAAAAAAAGTCAAAGTCATGAAAAGCAAAGGTGACCAGGGACTCTGTCCCCAAAGAGAACTAAAGAGACACGGGGGCCGGATGCAATGTGGTGTCCTGGACAGGGTCCTGGAACAGAAAAGGGATGTTAGCGAAAATACTTGCAGGGAAATCCGAACAATGCCTGAAGTTCCGGGAACTGCTGGTGAATGAATGTCCCTGCAAGATGCTAACACTGGGCGAGAGCGGGCGAGCGGTTCGGGGACTCCCTGGGTTATCTCTGCAACTTTTCTGTTAATCTCAAATCATCCCCAAGTGAAAAGCTTATCTGCAAGTCCAGTAGGTCTAATGCCGCTACTAGAGGTACAGAAACGACAGTCCGTCACAGCATTATTCCTGAGGAAAAACTGTCAACTACTGAAACATCTTTTAGAGGTTTTTTGTGGTTGTTCCCCCTCCCTCCTTTTGTTTTTAAGGATAAACAGGGACATTTTGTGTGTGTCTGTAGGTGAATGTGCTTGACTATGCATAGGATCTCTCTGGAAGGATCTGCAGGAAAACAGTAGCAGTGGTTTCCAGTGGGTCTGGAAAATTGCAGAAGCAGGTCTCATTTTTTTACTATGTGCTTTTGGGGTATATTTTGAATTCTTAGCATGTGCAAATAGTAACATTTAAGTAATTTTGTAAATGTTCTGTTGCTTGAAAATATTGGAAACCACTGAGCTGCATGATCTCCCGGTGATGCTTAGTGATTCCATTATGCCAACACAAACTTTTTTTTTTTCATTTTTTTATTACTCAAATGAATTTATCACATCTGTAGTTGTATAATGATCATAACAATCTGATTTCACAGGAGTTCCATCCCACGGCCCAAGCACATCCCCCCACCCCCAATGCCAACATTTTTATTAAACTAAAAAATATAAGGCAGTTCTAATCCCGTAACAGCAAATATCTTTACACAAGTATTAATTCACACCGTCAAGAGCCCTGGATCACATTCCTTCCTCTCTCAGCGGGTCTGTTAGGAAGTAAAGGCGCCTCGCTGGGACCTGAAGGGCCTGCTGCGGGGACCGTGTCCACACTGGGCCTGTGCCTGGGACAGGCCGTGTTCCCGGCACGCTGGGTGCCCTGCCCTCCCCGCAGCCTCCCATCTGCCCGCCTGAGCCTGAGCAGGAGCCCTTGGTCAACTCTTTGGACTCAGCAGGGCAGAGAGGCTGCAGGGAGGGGAGCGGTGACTGCAGACACTTTCTTTTCTTTCTTCTCCTTTGCGCTGGAGAGAAGGCTGGAGCTGCCGGCCCTGCCAGCCGCGTATTTGCAGTTACAGTGACCATTGAGTAAAACTAAAAGGAAAGTGCACCTGGCACTCACACGTGGGCACGACAGCTGGGAGGTCAGAAGCCTCACCGGGGGCAGACCAGGGCTGCAGGCGCCCGGAGGGAGCAGAAGCTTTAGCAGGTGACTGTTTCCTGGCCGGGGCACCGGGATGGAAGAACTGGTACCTCCAGGGTTAGGAAAAGAGAATCAAGCCTGAGTCTTTGAAGTTTCTATGGTAACAGAAGCTGTTCTAGGACAAGCGAGAGGGCTAAGGACTGTCCCTGGCTTTGGCCGTAAGGCGGCAGATGTCTGCAAAATTGTAACCACATTGGATCAGGTGGTGGTTTGGACGAGGTTGCAGAGTAAGAGGACGGGGGGAGCTGGGGGGCGCTCATGCTGAAAAGGCAGCCAGAGTGCTGAAGCCACCACAGTGGGATGGGGGTGGGTGTAGACAGACCTGGTGCGACAGTGAGCATGCTGCCACCAAAGAAAAAGCAGCAAAACCCTTGACGTTTCCATGGTTGGGTAAGAACGTGGTTAAAAGAGTTTCCAGGAGTTCCCGTTGTGTGGCGCAGTGGTTAACGAATCCGACTAGGAACCATGAGGTTGCAGGTTCGATCCCTGGCCTTGCTCAGTGGGTTAAGGATCTGGTGTTGCCGTGAGCTGTGGTGTAGGTTGCAGACATGGCTTGGATCCCGCGTTGCTGTGGCTCTGGCGTAGGCCGGCATTTACAGCTCTGATTGGACCCCTAGCCTGGGAGCCTCCATGTGGTGCGGGTGCGGCCCTAGAGAAGCAAAAAGAAAAAAAAAATTTCAGGCCCCGGAAAGCAGCCTTCAACTGCACGGAGAGAACTTCAGAAGCCAAATTAGGAGCCGCATGCAAGGGGCTGGCCCGGCAGGGAGGGCTGGCCCGCTGCTCAGAAGCGACGACGTGTCCTCCGGAACAGAGGAGCCCGACCCTGGAGGCCTCCGCAGCCTCTGCGTGGAGGAGGCGCCAGGGGACCCTGCGCTGCGCGGAGCCGTGGGAGACCGGACCTTAGGGAGAGGGAGCTCGGTTCGCCTCAAGTACAAGCGGGTTCCCTTTCAGCAGATCACATTAGTATCGAGAACCTTATGGAACCACAGATGAGGGGTGTGTGGTCGTGCGTGGCTTCGTGGCAGGAGCAGGCTGCCCGCCGCCGCCTCCCCCAGACGCGCTCTCAGCCCAGCGTCCTTCTTTGTGGTGATCGCAAAAGGGTTAGCGCCAACCCGAGATGGACTCACTTCCTATGTATTTAAACAGAAAAGAGCTGGAGCGCCTGTCGTTTCAGAGCTGCTGCGGGCGAGCCCACAAGGGGCAGAGGGGACGCGGGGGCGGCGGGCGCAGGCGCAGCGGAGCAGGCGCCAGGCGCTGGGGGCGGAGGCGGCGGCCTCGGGTGTTGGGAGGCGGACGGCGGAGGGGCTGTGGAGCGGGGAGCTCAGGACCTCGGCGCCTCCTCACGCGGCTCCTTCCTGCCCGCGCTCGGCGCCTGGTGCGGCCACGACCCCCTGTGCCGGGACTCGGGGCCCCTCCTGAGCCCCCAACCTCCCCCCCCCCGCCAATTTTCGCCTGAAAAACCAGGGCTGTTGTCATCGCCCCAGGACAGGGCAAGCTCGGCGACTCCAGCGACCAGCAGGCTCGGGCCGGCACCTGCTGCTCCCGCCCCTCCGCGGCCCCGGAGCGGTGGAGTGACGGGCCCTCGCCACGCAGGGCCCTCCTGTGTCCCGCAGCCCCTGGATGCCCGGGTGTGGGACGCGCGGGGCAGGAGGGCATCCGGGCGGAGAGCGGCCCCGGGCAGCGCGGCTGAGGCTTCCTGCCTCGAGAGTCCGAGGGCGAGAGGAGCGGCCCCCGCGGCCCACGGGGAGCGGCTCCACAACCGGGCTTCTGAGCGGTTGAAAGCCCCGTAAATGTCAGATACACGCCACGTGAGAAGCATCAGAGTGTGTGAGTGTGTGTGGGGGCTGCTTCACACACTCACACACACACAAATCCAAGCCCTACATTCAGCGAGTAAATAAGGACGCCTTCAAACAAGGGGGAGCTCCCATCCTGGCGCAGCGGCCACGAATCCCACTGGGAGCCAGGAGGGTGCGGGTTCGGTCCCTGGCCTCCCTCAGTGGGCTCAGCGTCCTGTGCTGCCGTGGGCTGTGGTGTAGGTCGCAGAGGCGGCTCCGGTCCGGGGTGGAGGCCGGCAGCGGCAGCTCCGATTGGACCCCCAGCCTGGGAACCTCCACGTGCTGCGGGTGGGAGCCTAAAAAGACAAACAAGGGAACAGGCAGGCGGGGGACTGTTTTTGACTTGGGCGGCGGTCAACACCCGCAACTTTCCACCTGAAAAGATCCGAGCTGACGGCGCACAGGGGTCCCGAAAGGACAGTGGGGCGGGGAACAGAGACCCGAGCAGCGGCCGTAGATGTAAAATATTTTATTTGTAAATGGTGATCTTCTAAATCTGTGTCCACAAATTCCAAAACCCATAACACTCTGTATACTTCAAAAAATTCAATTTTTGCCAACATTAGATACTATTATACAGAACAGAAAACAGAACAAAAACCCGAGGACAAATACTGGTAGGATGTCAGAATATTGTACAAGAGAAGAAAAATATTCAAGAAACAAATTTCATACAGCTATTTATCAAGAGAAAAATATATACAATTGATTTATTCTGTAAGATAAAAATACATCATGCCATATACATTACAAGTTCAGAACTGCATCACTGAACATACCGACAGCTTACAGCCCACTTGAATTGTGCACACGAAAACTTCATTTTATACTCAGCCTGCGAAGTGTCAGTACCAGAAGTTTAAGTACAAAATAAAAAGCTAACCTGGTTCAAAATGCTGATTAAGTTTCTACAAGCAAACACAAAACAGTGTTTTTTTATCAAAGAAATGTAAACAAACAGTTCCTACCAACACCTTTTAAAACTACACCTTCCAAGACCCTACTGCCGGGTCCTGCAGCTGCTACTGCCGGGTCCTGCAGCTGCTACTGCCGGGTCCTGCAGCTGCAAGCATAATCACGTCTCGTCTTTTTTTTTTTTCTTTTTCAAATTTTTGTGTTAAATAGAAGGCTATGGAGTTAGATTTCAGTTCCTGCTACATGATCCTAGCAATGTTTTACATGATTTTTTGTGGCTTGAAACAAGGTTCTAATCAAAACTACTTTTGCTGAAGAAAAATTCAGCCTCCATTTGGGTGTATTTTTAAGCAGTTATTCACAGTTATCACAAATTGTAAGCACAAAAAAACCTGACTGAAGAAGTAGGGATGCAGCAATATAATATGAAAAAGTTAGTTTAAATTACCAAAACGGCTATAAAAGTTGTAGTCATAGCATACACTCCGTTCTGTCAGAAGTAAGGTGTAGAAAACAATTAAGTACTAATAGATCATAATTTGCAAAAAACCCCAAACACTCTAGGTTGAAATTTTGGTTATTACATAATTATAATGGCATATTTAATAACAAAATTATATTGTAACACCCCTATGAACATTTTATAAGCACCCGAGCTGCTGCAGAGCCTGGTAGCATTTGGTCAATAACTATTTTTATACTGTAATTTTTTCTCAAAATATTTACATATTTGTACAAAGTAACAGGTTTGTTAGTTTTGCAGGTAACAGCAGCAGCTTGGCTTTCTTCTAACTTTTATTTAAAAATAGCTTCATTCACTTATTCAATAATAAATACAAAAAGTTTCTCTTATTTTACAGAAATCAAAAACTACAATAAACTGACTCATGGAATCAAGTATTTAAATGTATTTTAGTGCAAGTTATTATCCCTTAGCTCTATCCCTAAGGAAGTCATTTCAGTACATTCCTTGTTCAGTGGTGTCTACTTTATTTAAAAACACTTTAAATTAGAGGGCCTGCCCCTTTTGCAAATAAGGCCGTGGCCAGCACTTAGGACGACTCCCTTTCGCTGGTGATTTCAGTCTTACATTCATAGGAAGGCCCCCGCCCTGGGGCAGGGCAGCCATCGGCTCTTTGCCCCAGTAAAAGTTTCTCCTTAATGAGACTAAAATTTAAAAAAAAGAAGAGAAAGAAGAAAGAAAAAGAGAGACCAAAACAAAACCCACCCACGAAAAGGAAAAAGAAAGCAAAAGAAACAAAAAGTGCTGGACCCTTCTGGGGTTCCGCTCTAGCCCCAGCCCCCGGGGAAGCTGCTGCTTCGCTCTGCTCTCTGCAGGTGCCTCCACCCGACCGACCGACTGACCGACCGACTGACTGACCGACTGACCGACCGACTGACCGACCGACCGACCGACCGGCTGAGGCCATCGCGACGCCCAGAAGCTAGTTTTCGAAAAGTCATCAAACAGAAAACAAAAACACCTTTCCGTCTGCGAAATTCAAATGGTGTGTGAATCGCTTCTTCCTAGGGACAAGCCGCCCTCTGAGACAGCCGGGAATATGCACTCAGTTCATCCACTTCCGGCAGTTCACGGCGCCACAGTGACAGGGGATCTTGTGCTGGTCGTCCTCAAAGTCAAACTTATAGTCATAGCAAAGCTGCCCACGGCAAAGACACAGCGTCAGCAAGGCCGGGGCGCGAGGGACCTGGCCGCGCGCCTCCCGGGGACCCCGAAGGCCCAGAAGCCAGCCCCTCCCCGCCGAGCGGGCGCCAGGCCCGCAGGGGCCGCGGACGACACCTTCCTCCCCCGAATCTGCTCCCGTGAGAGCGTCTTCTCAGGCCCACAAACCCGCTCCGTCCTCGCGGCCCTGCCCGCATCCCTGCCCGCGCCCGCGGGAGCCCACGGGGTAGGCGCCCCCGGGAAAGCGGACACCGCCGAGGGGCTCGCGGGCCCGTGCGGCGCCGCTGTCCCTGCAGCTGCGGCAGAGCCGCTCCCGCCGCAACCAGGCCACGGTCCCCTCTGCGGTCAAATGCAGCCGCGGGGGAGGGTGTTCCCGCCGCAGATGCCCGGGCGGGCCGGGGCCTGGAGCCCGAGGGCCTCCGCGTGCCCCTCACCAGGGGTCACGGCCACCACGAGGGGACCTCACTACTTTCTCCTCTCTGCTCACCAGGAGATGGAGATGCGCGAAAGGGGCCCTGGGTGTCCGTTCTTGCCTTAAAAAGCACATCCCCAAGAGAGGCCCCCCAATACAAGAATAATCCCAAGGCTCTGAGGCCCCAACAGGTGAAGACCCTCAGGCCCCACAGAACCCGCAGGGCTCGGCGGGTGTGTGTCCCTGGACGCGGCACCGCCCAACGTGTGCTGATCACGACTGAGACAGCGTCGGGAAATGTCAACCGAGGCGACAGACTAACAACCTCACAGGGGCCCCGCTGGACCAGAGCACTCTGCGAGGCCCAAGGGGAGAAACGAAAAATAACGAAGGAGCCGAACTGCCTCAAGACATGTTCGGGAGCCCCTGTGAGCCCGGGCTGGTCCTAAGTGTGAGCGGGGGTGACCGGCAGCCACGGGCACCCCTGAACGTGCTGCCACGGGGACCTCGCCAGAGCTGCCAGCTCCCGGGAACCAGAGGCAGGGATCCCGTGATGCTCTTCGGCCACCAGCTTGAGGATGGGCACAGCTGTTAAAGGCGGGTTACTGACCCAAATGCCAGGCTGGGATCAAGGGGAGCCAAGGCCCAGGAGGGCCGCGAGGTGAGACACGACCGGGGCGCAGGGCCCGACCACCAGGAGGGCTTTTCCAGCAACAAAGGATCGCGAACCAGAGCACGTTAAAGTGTGCAGGAGCGAACTGCCGCCCACAGGGCTGGAAAATCACACACACACGCACGCACAACCTCCACGCTCACCTCCTCTCCTTTCTGGATTCTCCGACTGGAGCTGATGATGATTTTGTGTCCTCTCTCGAAAGTCACCACTTCAGCCACACAGTTAGGTGCACATGAATGGTTGATGTACCTGCAAAGCCACCGTTTCAGAAAACGACTTGCCGTAAAGCAACTGGAAGATGCTTTAAGAAGCTTTCAGCTCCCAGAGAGACCTTTTTCCTAATGACATTTCTATTTGCCCACTGACAGAAGAGGGTACAATTTCAACCAAAGACTCTTTCCGTGAGGGCGTCTCTCCAACGACTCTCAACACTGACGGACCACAGAGAGCCACGGGCGCTCGAGCCCAAGCCTCACCTCGCAGGCCCTCCTGTGAGCGTGGCGTCGATGACGTGGTCGTTGTCCATGCGGAACATGTACACGCCTCGGTTCTGAAAGAGAAAGAGGTCAGAGCCCGCTCCGCCGGACGTGGACCCGCCACCCCGGGCAGCCCACCAGCCCGTCCCTCTCCAGGCGCTGGGAGGCTGCTCACGAGGCCGGGCCCGTCCATCCACAGCTACGACCTTGCAAAGGACAGCATTGACCCCAAAGGACGAGACCGGCAGGGGAAACCAGAGGAAAGTCCAAGGACACCCAGGTGCGGGTCTCGTTCGGATGGAACCGGCCGGCTGCGGGGCGCGGGGCCGCCCACGCTCACCTGCGACTCGTAGAGCTTCTCCTTCCTGTTGGCGACCTCGTTCCGGATGATGGTCCCGATGTACTCGATGACCATGGTGTGCTTCTCGATGTCCCGGGCGGCGTAGAGGCCCAGCCCCTGCGGACGGCACCAGGGGCTCAGCACCGCGGCCGCCCCGGGGACTCGGGCCTGTGCCGCCTCCCCCGCCCCGGGCCACAGAAGCCCTTCACCCGAAGCGACCAGATCTTGTCCACTGACCGCAGCACCAGCGGCCTTACCGCGCAGAGCGATGCGATCCGTGCCTCGTTTCTGTGTCTTTCTTGCACTCAACTCGGAGGCGTGTGAACAAGCCACACTGCTGCCCAGTCGAGCGCTTGCATCCGGATGTCCTACCTTATACGGAATAGCTCGCTGAGTGAGAGCCCGCTATTTCTTTCTTTCTTTTTTCCTTTTTAGAGCCGCATCCTTGGCGTGTGGAAGTTCCCAGGCTCGGGGTCAAATCAGAATTACAACTGCCGGCCTACACCACAGCCACAGCAACGTGGGATCTGAGCCGCGTCTGCGGCCTACACCACAGCTCATGGCAATGCCAGATCCTTAACCCACTGAGCGAGGCCAGGGATCGAGACTGCATCCTCATGGATACATACTCGAGTTCGTCAACTGCTGAGCCACAAAGGGAAGGCCTCCACTGCTATTTCTAAAAGGACCTGACATAACAGTAAACTTACAAAGCAGACCGAGGGCTAAGTATGAGGATCGCTCTACCTGCAGCTCCTGCATTTCTCAACCGAAACTGACAAGCCTCATCAAGCACGACCTGGAGCACCCAGTACGGGGCTGCTGTTAGGAGATTTGGTATGTGAACTGAATTATCTCCTGGAAAAAACATTTATGCAGTTTGTCTCTTCAGTCCCAGAGGTGATGCAGTTGTGAACAAAAACCAGAACACACAAAAGGAAACTGTATGGACATCAATAGAGTTTGGTGTAAGAGACAAGAAGATCAGTGGAAACAAACAGAATCCAAACTGCCCCAAGTACACACCAACACTTCAGGTACCGCGGTTTGGTGGTCATTAAAACTGAGTTTAATATGGCTGGGTTATAGATTACTAAATGGTAACTGCATCATCAATGGAAAAAAAAAATTTCTTAAACATAAAATATACAATTCTTAAAAGAAAAAAAATTAAGAGACGATACATGTACACTATAGCCTGAGCCAAGAAGAGAAGCTACAGAAAAGCATGCATGTTTGACTATGTGAGAAATTCCTCCACAAAGTATCCTTTGCCCAATCATACAAGTTCTCGTAAACTGAAAAACAGAAACAGGACGTGAACGCAGTTCACACGAGAGCACACCCCAAGGGCAAACACTACAAGTTGCAGCTGAGGCAACAGTGGCGGGGTCTGTGCTTCGGAGGCTGGCGAAAACACAAAAGGGTGTTAACACTGCAAACGGGAGAATAAGAAACAGCCCCCACGGTGAACACTACAGGAAGACGCGTGTGACAACAGCCTTTCTAGAGAACAGGCAATGGCCACTAAAATGAACAGCGAACGTACATGCAGAAATCTCACTTTGGGGCAAACTCCCCACAGGAGTGATGCCATCGAATACACAGGGATATCTGTACAAGATGCTGATGGCAACAGTCTGTTTAGGTTAAAAAAATAACTGTAAACAAAGTAAGATGCTCATCAGCAGTGGAGCTGTTTGTTTAATCACAGCTCATCAACACTGTCGACATCGGGGTGAGAGCCAGGTGAACAAGGAGTCTGTGTGTTGGTGAAAAAAGGGACGCAGAAAATTATAGAGAATGTGACCCCACTTTTACACACGCACATAGCTGTGTGTGTACCTGCAAGAGAGTAGCGTGGCAAAAATACAGGCTCTGCACCAGGTCACTGACATGGCTACCTGGGAGGGGGGTGGAGGGAGGAAGGAAAAAGACGGCCAAACACCCAAAACCCTGCAAAGTGCTTCAGGCTAAGGATGACAGACTCGACAAGGCAGCTGTGAAACCACTTGCACGGAAGTCAGGGGCTGACACCCACACCCAGGAACAGGATGGCTAATGCGTGCTCAGAAGGGATGTCTGGAAACCTTCGAAAAGAGAAGCAGCTGAACCGAGGAAACACCCCTGCCGGGAGCAGAGCTGGACCCCATCTCCCGGGAATCTCAGAGCCTCCATTCTGGAGGCAGCGGCAGACAGACCAGGCCAGCATCGTATGTGTGACACAAAGACGTCAGATAGAGAGATGCAAAGCAGAGGACAAGGCCACAGCACAGGCAACCTTCTCTGGTTGGGCTGCACCAAAACCCACCATGGGCCCCACCTCGGGGGCCAGATTCAGTGAGGCTGGGCCCCCAACCCTGCAAAGCCCCAGGCAGTGCTGGTGCCCACGGGCTGGGATCCCAGGCTTCAGGGTCCGATTTTGCGTATGGAGCCAAACAGAGGTCAAACGTGGACAAGAACAAATGCAAAACCAATTCCCAGACCTGCTCAAGGTCATGCTGCTTCAGGTTGAAAGGGCTCATCAAGTGAGGAAAGGAACAAATAAAAAGGATCCCAACGCAGGCTCATTTTGGTGAAAAGAGCAAATATCAAGAATCCAGAGGGGATCCCTTCAGGGTGGAGGAAGGGGCACCTGAGTGAGTTCAGCTCTGGAGAGCAGCTCAGGTCTACACCTGGCTTCCGATAGATAGAGACAGGCAGGCCCGCGCAGCTGCCTACAGGTGAGATGGGCCGGCAGAGCAGACGGCAGGGCGGCCAGCTTTTGAGAGGACTTTTCAGAATAGAAGGCAACCGAATCCCTGGACGCTTTGGATCTGAGGGTGAGGAGGCTAACGCCCAGGACCAGTGGGCAGCTGCGGGGCTCAGGGACCAGGAGGAGGAGGGCCTCGTGGTTCCGTCCTAAGGGAGTGGTGGGCAGCCGTCTGGGTCCTGGGCCGCTCGTAGGAAGGGGGAGCACAGGGAGGCTCTCGGGGCTTAGACGGCTATGCCGCAGGCCGCAATCCATCAGAAGATGAAAAGAAGGCTCCCAAAGGGTAACTTCCAAAACTGGGCACCTTTGGAAAATCGTGGCATCTGTATCCTTCACAAGGGCCTTCAAATAGCTCTGGGGAAGGCGCCACAGAGCCGGTGGGTGGAACGTCCACGGTCCCTGCCCCCTGTGAGCTCAGCGGGACCCAAGGAGGTGGCGGCGGTATGGCAGGCGAGCCACAAGCCGGCCCCACGGGGACTCCTCTCGCGCCGGCCACCCCCTCTCCCCGGAGCCGCAGCTGCCCTCACCTGAATCCGAGACCGGGCCAGGTACACGTTCGACTTCCACTCGGTCTTCATCTTGCGGTACTGGGACGACTTGGAGTGGACAAACTGCTTGCTGTAGGGCGCGTTCAGCTCCCCGGTGACGGTGCTCTGGAAGGACTTGGACGTGCTGGTGCTGTTCAGGGTGTGAGGCCTGCGGACGCGGCAGCCGGCAGGAGGAAACAGAGGAAAACTGAAGCGACCCCTGCGGGAGGCCCCGGGCCAGGCTGGTTCGAGTGCTCAGGGAGGGACACACGCAAAGCCGCCTAGCAGAGCCACACGGCGGGGCCTCCGAGGCGGGCGGCACGGACACAGCCAGAGACAGCAGGGTTTGTAAGCAGCAGACAAATCCAGCACAGAAAACCACTAATACGCCTAGAAACCCTGGGCTGTACTATGTGAAGTTAAAACAAAATACCTTAACACAAACCTCTTGACATGGGCACTCATTTTAGGTTCAGAACGGGCACAACCTGTGGGGTTGACGGCAAGAGGAAGCTCCATGAGCGGGTTGCGGCCGTACCGGAAGGTGTAGTTTTCACACGCCTCAACCCCAGGGAGCTGGAAAGAAGGCAGATAACGCAGGGGTCACTCATCCGACCGAGACCACAGGGAACCTGGGCGGCCCAAGGATGGCCTCGCTCGAATCACTGCTCAAGTGTTTGTTTTCTTTTTGTCTTTTTAGGGCCGCGCCCTTGGCGTATGGAGGTTCCCAGGCTAGGGGTCGAATCAGAGCTGCAGCCGCCGGTCTACACCACTGCTCACGGCAATGTTGGATCCTGAACCCACTGAGCAAGGCCAGGGATTGAACCCGTGTCCTCATGGATACTAGCTGGGTTCTTAACCCACTGAGCCACGATAGGAACACCTAACTTGTCGACATTTTCAAGCTGCTGGTTACAGGACGCTCCTCTAACTTGCTAACACAGCAGCCTGCACCAGAAGCTGACTGTGATGGGCTCATCGCTGCCAGGGCCCTGGGAGGACAGTGGTCACTTAGGCTACTCTGTCTCTGGACTTTCCTAGGCTGTACGTCCGGGGACACAGTCCCCTGGAGACGTAACAGCTCTGTATGGTCCAGGCAGGTCTCCACCAAACCAAGCAGCTGGTACTGTACCCAGGGCCCCAGGGGCCTCTCCTTCTCCGAAGAAAACCCATGCGTGACTTCCTTCTGGAAAACAATGCCTTGTAATCATGCAATTTTCCAGAAGCACTGGGTGCCGACTGGCAAACAAGAGTGTGATCTCACAGGCTTATTAGGAGGAGGCATCAGAGAAGATGGGCTCCTGAAACCCACCTGTCCTCGGTGACCAAGCCCAGGACGCCGGGTGCAGGGTGGGCGCACCCGCCTCCCGCGGGGCCTCCCAAGCCCGGGGAACCCGGGACAACAGCGCTGGTGTCCTTCCCCTGCACTGACACTAGATCTGCGACCCGCGCCACTGAGGGAGCACGAACACAGACATCCACGGGGTCTCCCACCTCCTGGAGGCCTCGATTTCTTTAAGAGACAGGAGTTCATCTCCGGCAAAGCCACCACCTTGGAGGGCCGGGAACCTAAGGGCTCGGTGCTGAGCTGTGCAAGAGGACAGCGACCCCCAGGTCACACGCGCCCGGGCACTCACTGATTCGGCGATCCGCGCCACTGCAGAGACCGTCAAGCCGAACAGATCCTCTCCTTTTAAATAGGCTGGGAAAAGCTGGAGCATTTCAGATTTTTTTCTCACACATGCCACAGGCTCCAAAATTTTATCCCAGACACCTACATATGGACAAAAAAGAATTTTTTTGGTGACACACTTGCTCTTAGCAGAACAGTGAGGAAAACAGGAGGCGGCATCCAAGCAAAAGGGCAAAAGAGACCGACCAGGCCCATGTAAAGCCAGAGAGCAGCGCTCTTAACATGCCCGCTGTTGCCTGCTGATCAGATGGCAGCCTTTTTAAAGACCTGATTGGAGTTGCCGTTGTGGCTCAGTGGCTTAAGAATCCAACCAGTATCTGTGATGGCACAGGTCTGATCCCTGGCCTCACTCAGGGGGCTAAGGATCCGGCGTTTCCGTGAGCTGTGGTGTAGGTCACAGATGCAGCTCGGGCCTGGTGTTGCTGTGGCTGTGGTACAGGCCTGCAGCTGTGGCTCCGATTCGACCCCCAGCCTGGGAACCTCTATATGCTGTGGGCACAGCCCTAAAAAAAGCCCACCCCCCAAAACAAACAAACAAACAAAAAAACCTGATGAAGTTTGGGAGGAAACGATATGTTACATTAAGGAAAAGTGGGAAGATCCTTTAATGTAACTGAAACTCACGTAGGTAGTTAACTCACTTTCATGTTGGCCAAGCTGCGTATTAGATTTTCAAATGATTAGTCCAATTAAGTAGCATCAATAAATACGTCCTTTCCTCTCAGCATTAAATTGAAATATTGAAATTTCTATTCCCATTGGCATTATCTTCCTTTCATTTATTTTCCTTATCAGCCAGACCCATGGCATACGAAGTGCCTGGGCCAGGGTCGAATCCGAGCCACATCTGCGACCCACACCACAGCTGTGGCAACACCAGACCCTTAACCCCCTGTGCCGATCGAACCCGTACTGCCAGAGACAACACCTGGTCCTTCACCAGCTGAGCCACAGCAGGAACGCAGCGATTATCTTTAGAACATGTTCATACACTTAAAAACTAAATTTTAGAAAAGCAGTTGGACAATACATTGTACACCCGTAAAAATGACAATCCAGGCTTAACCCCAGAGGCCAAAACTGTATGTGCCTGTTTTCTGACTCTACACGTGTTTAAGATCTGAGGCTCCCGGAGTTCCCGTGTGGTGCAGCAGGTTAAGGACAGGCGCCATCACAGAGGTGGCACAGGTCACAACCGCAACCTCCACACGTCTCAGGTGCAGCCACACACACAGAAAAAGTACTATCCGATATACCTGAGACAACACACATACTGTGCTTTAAACACGGTTCCCACCTTCTAGGTGCCACTGACAAGAGAACGCCAGGGTAAGCGACAGGCAACTTCTACCAAGAAGTGCCTCACCTGCTCGCTTCACACACTCTGCTGGGGTATACACCCTGACTTGGAGCAAGTCCAGCACGTGTTTGGGAAACAGGGTGGCAAAGACCGCGAGAGACGACAACACAAAGACGTCAGGACTGACTGGCGTTTCCAAGTGAAGCCCCCGGGCCCTGCTGCTATAAAGGATGAGAACTAGGAGAAGGCACCCAGGGGGACGGACGGCAAACGCTCAGGCACCCCGCCCTGGAGTGACCAGCCCTGCCCAGCGTCCAAGCGGGGCCTCACCTTTCGGCGACGTGTCGCTCAGGACCAGGTCTTCGTGGCCGTGCTCCACGATCCTGATCACGAACACGGGGCGCCCGTCCTTCTCCTCGATGGAGCACAGGTAGCGGCAGCGCCGGTTGGCGTAGCGCGTGCTCCAGTAGAGCCGGCTGGCCTCGTAGCCCACGGGGAAGAGCGCCTTGGCCGAGTGGAAGGCCTGCATCTGCTGCGGGAGCAGCTGGCCGATGGTGTGGAAGATGAGGCTGCCCACTCGGAAGGTGTGGTCGCGCTCCCCCCGCTGCACGATGCTGGCGATCTGCCGCACCTCGTCGCGCTGCACGTAGACCCGCCTGAAGACGGCGAAGGAGCTCAGCTCCTGCTCGTGGACCCCCTTTGGCTTGTGCACGGGGCACAGCGTGGTTTTGTCTCGGAAGAACATGCACTGCGCTTTCACGGCGCAGGTGAAGTGGTAACTGTTGGTGCATCGAAATCGGTGGCAGCCGCTGGTGGCCCCCATCTTGTGGCAGAAGACACACTTCATCTGCAGGCCGCGCCTGAGGGCGAGCTCGACGTTGATCAGGGCGCCGGCCTGGGTCTCGTAGACCTCGGTGGACCACAGCGCGCAGTTCAGGTGCACCCACAGGTCCAAGTCGAGGTTGAGCAGCCGGGCCGGCCCGTCTGTCAGGCCGTCGCCTTCTTCGTGGCAGAAGCAGCACTTCCGATAGTCTTTGGGCACAGGGTCGGGCTTCAGGGACGTGCCCAGTTTCTTCAGAAACTCATCGATCTCCTCCTCGCAGGGGGGTCGGAACGCCCCCTTGGGGACCACGATGTGGATGCTCCACTTCTTCCACTTCATGCCCCGCCACTTCTTAGCGCTCGGCCGGCAGTCCTCCAAGCCGCCGTGGACGGTCCTCAGCCGAGGCTTTAACTTGACGGTGACTTTCAGCTCATCGGGCTTTGCCTCGACCTGGGCGGCCTCAAAAGCAGGAGGGAACGTGATGGGAGGCGACGCGGGGGGCGAAGCTGCCTCCTGGAACTGCGGCAGACAACGCACATCCAAAGTGGAGATGTTGGTGCTGTACTGATGGAAGGCTCTGGAAGGCGTCTCTCTGACCGGTGACTGTGGCAACGAAGCCATGCAGTCCTGAGCAATAAAGAGAAGCACGAAAACAAGGCATTCAAGAGCCCGAGCAGCAACTGGCACTAGAACAAGGCAAAACGAGCAACAGGGTTCTGACCGTCTTCGGCTGGGGCTCTGAACCTGAGTGGCGAGGACTTTTGGGGCAGCACGAGTCGGTGCTCAATGTCCAGTATTTACAGAGCAACAGGGACAGCGTATTTTGCTTAAGCTTCCATGGACACTCACTTGCAAACCATAATAGAGCCAGAAAAATCAGTACTGTCAGTGCCCGCTGAATTTACACGACGCAACTTCAGCTCACTCTCTCTCTCACAAGCTCACCCCACCCTCCGAAATTCCCGTTTGTTAATCTCAGGCTTAGTTAGTTGGCAGACGCGTGAGGGAGGGGAAGACGTCCCCTGCCAGCAAACGGGGCACAGTGAGTGAACTTTTCTCAGAGGCGGGGGGTTGGGATCCAGCTGGTGAAAGGGCTGTGCTGAGAGAGAAGCTCCCTTAGTTTCTCTTTGGATTCAAAGTGTCACAAACAAGTCGAAGAGCAAACCCACAGCCTCTCCTCACACACCCCTTCCTATGTGGTTCTGAAAAAAGATAAGCCTCACATAAAGTCCAGAAGCAGCCAGGCACTGCGTACCCCTTCAAAAATTATTTGGTGAAAAAACAAAACCAAAACCAATTCCTTCTCTCATCTAGGCAGATACAGTTTAACGTCTAAACTTACTGCACTTGGGAAAACCACCCTTCACGTCGTCCGCGTCACCTTCACACCCAGACGCACTCAGAGAACCACACAAAAGCAAGCAGGCCTTTCCCACCGCAGCATGAGAGAGGCACTTTCCCCCCAGAATACATGAAGAGCTTCCAAATGTGTTTGTGAACAGGTTTTGCCATTGGGATAAAAATCAATACAGCAATCTTTCATAGCTGTAATTAAATTATTTGTAATTAAATAAGATTTCGGATTTTAGTATTAGGGTTTTACTCAATTCTGAACTTTTAAGACATAATTCAGATCTACCCGCTCTTGCCAAAGAAGCTAAACTTATTTAACCGGCAACAACAACCTGGACCAGTTGCTCTTTCTCAACCTGGCTACCAAGCAGGTGAGTGGCACCTGCTCCCACTCCCCGGGAGAGCTCTGCGTGGGGCTGGGGCACATCCCCAGACATGCAAGCTCCTCCGCACAGATGGAGACGGCCGAGTTTTACCTTGCTCTCCGAGTTTTTTGCTTGGGCAGCTGACGAATAGAGAACAAAGCAGTTGTTACTGCAGAAGACAATGTCCTTTTCCACCCTACTGGAGCTTTCTCGGAAATCCTGAAAAGCAATGAGAAATGTGGGGGGAGCTCAACAAGTCAACAGTTAACAGAAACAAGATCTTTACAGAGTTGGTTTTTATGTTCTGCTACAAGTGAAAAGTAGCCACCTTAGAAGTACACAGATAACTGCGAGCTGATATTTAGCATGTAATGATTTCGCCACAAAGATGCATTTACAGAAATAAACTTTACTTTCCATATTTCACTGAACTTAAAAACACGCCGTTCTAACAGCGTCCACCGTAACAGCCAGCTGCGGTAATCTGGTTTTAAGCTTAAGCACAAGGAACATATGTGGAGGCTCCTTCCCGCAACGGATGTCCCATGGGTGCGGGAGCAGGGCCCTGCCCAGGCGGCCGGCGGGGGCGGGGACACCCACACCGACACCCACCCACACCCACACTCACATACCTTGTTCACAAAGGCCAGGTCTCTGACCGACTTCCTCACGCCGCTGCCCAGAATAACCACTTTGCAGTGGCAGCACCACTGTGGTCTGAGGGCCGCACTTTCTGCGATGCCATGACCAGCATCCTTGTATCCAGAAAGACCTAGAGACAAAAGACTTCCGTCAGTGGCTAAACCTGACCAGTCGCACAGACAGTACATGACGACCAGCTATATACCGTATCAATCTACTGCAACGTGGTTCATTTAACTTACCGTGTATTAGTCTCTGTTAAGTAATAAAAGCCTAATCTGAGCAATGGCTACGGGGCGCCTCTTGCGTGCACGACCCTGGGGTACAAGCAGAGGAGCCCAGCTCACACGGCTGAACGACAACTGGGCTGCGAGACGTGTGGGGGGAACCGGGTCACCCGCTGGGCCGTATTCAGCCTACGTGCGAGTGGCCGGGGAGGGAGACCACGTATGCTCGAAGATGACACGAAAGGCCTCGTGGGAGGTGAGGAGGGCGTGCATGGGCGTCTTCAGTGGGTGTGATTTGGAAACTCAAAGAGGGAGCGAGGCAGGCCCGGGGCCAAGAGGAAAGTGTATGGGCTCAGACCCCAGAGCACGAGGTCCCCTCAGAGCACATCCTCCGTGTGGCCGAGAAGCCACAGAGGGAGGAGCAGGGGAAAAAAACCCATGTGACAGAAGCAGCCCAAGGCTAAGAACTCCCCCTCCAATAGCAGCAACTCTCGGGGAGGTTCAGGGATGGGCACTGGGAAGCTGCGGGGCTACAAGAGCAGGTGAGGGCAGCAGGGGGCCACCCCACACGGGGGGTGAGTGCGAGATGGGGCAGCAGGGTGAGGGCAGGCCAGTCAGGCAGACACACAGGAACGGACGTGGCCCAGGAGAGAGGAAACGGCAAGGGGGGCGAGGGGAGCGGGAGCACTGCTGCGGGAGGAGGGGAGAGGAGAGGAGCACCGGCCAAGCCGCCCGCCACGGTGAGAAGCGAGCAGCAGGTGGGGCGCAGGAGAGCAAGAGGGGCCCCGGCGTCGGGGATGGGCGCGCACCCCCGCGCCTCCGGGCTGGCAGCTGGATAGAACAGAAAGCTCAGGCAGGCCCGTGAGACACAACACCCAGAGCGTTAATCCACCAAGACTCCACACCAACACGTTCCCTGGACGTGTTCAAAATTAAGGTGAGATTTTTAAAGAGAATAAGCTTAACTTTGGAATCAAGAATGAATCTGGGGTTACCGAAATGTAAACCAGCTCACCGTTGCTCGCTGGAGGAAAAGGCACATTAGGCTGCTTCAGGTGGTAAGAGCTGGCTAATCTGGGTGGGTTTGCAGGTCCTGGTGGAGGCCCACGAAGAAATAAGCGCTGTCGATACTCCAAACCTGGGTTTACTCTGTGGCTACTGACCACACCCACGGATGGACCATCTGGGGCATTACTAACCTCATAGCTGTTAGGAATTCGGACGTGGAGAAGGTCGGAAAACGCAGCCACAACACTGCTAATGTTCTAAAACAAAATGGCAAACGCGGTGTTACCCACCCAGACAGCAACCGCGAACCACGGAAGGTCGCCTGCGGGACACACGCAGGCTGCACATCCAGTGACGTTCTTCAGACTAAGAGGGGATTACGAAGGGCCCGACCCAAAGCAAGCCTCGGCGGACAGGAGTCCTCACCCAGGCAACCGTCGGTGCCAAGCATCCGAAGAGCAGTAAACTCTCGCAGACACTGAAGACACGGAATGAGCCAAACCGTGTCCCCGATGGTACAGCTGGTCGTCGCCTTCTCCAAGGGGGCCTCTGCCCAGCTCTGGACGAACAGTCCAGGAGCCCACGCTACTGCTACGTTCTGCTGACAACGGCAACACCCCATCACTGGACTATGAGCTTGGCCACCACCATCGTCAAGAAGTGAGTTAAAAAAAAAAATCCCAGCCACGGGCTAGTGTTTGGCATGAGCTGCTGTTCAACATTCATACCCCTTCTGGAAAACTTCCCTCGCTGACCAAGTTCTTTTTCACGGCTTTAATTTTCTCTGTGCAGACAGTTATCAAAGGGGTTCTCTTTCTCTAAAGAGTTCCCTGCCATACACACCCTTGAATAAAAAAGGTCACTCTCCCTCTTTGCCCTTTGCCCTGATGTGGACCCATCTGTCTGACGCTTGGTCACAGCCGTCACGGCAGCAGACGTCCGAAGTGACCCCCGAGCCTACCCAAACTGGAATCTTTCATCCGCAACGACCCTGCTGTGCGTGCCACTGACACACCCTAAAAATGGGGACATAGCCCATAACGTCAAGAAGCCATTTCATCTTTACCTCAGCAGCTGTCGGATGCAGAGTAATTGCCACAGATATGAGACCCGATCTGGGACCATTTGGGGAGGAACCAAACGGTGATGTGAAAAATAAAGTGCCTGGTTCAGTTTTGATGTCATTCCTTCTAGATTCCAAACCTTAAAAGAAGAAGGATTAACTGCGTGTTAACCACTTTTCAAAACCCGAACGGGCGCGGACCGGCAGAGGCAGACAGCAACTGGGTGGTGAGGCCCGGCCCTACCTTTCCCGGGATGGCTGGGAAGGATCGGGATGATGGGGGATGGCACCGGCTCCGGAGGCTCCTCTTTGACCAGTGACAGATCCGGGTACCTGCTGACTTCCATCCCGACCACGCTCTCCGGAGAGGATGAAGGAACAAAGCTGTCAGGGGTGTCCCGACCACCACCGTGGTCCTGGATCCTAAGAGAGAGGCAGACACGGCGCGTCAGCCGCGCACACCCAGCCCTGGGTGCTTCCCACACCAACCCGGCCCCCGCTATGTGCGTGACCTCTGCACAACAGCAGCAGCCCAAGGAGCCAAGGATTGGGGCCAACCAGGAAATCTCTTGGGGAAAAAAATAACAAATGTGTTTAACTATAAGGTAATCTAAAGCTTTAGCATCCGAGTGTAAAGACCTGCCAAAGAAGGAAGATGACTGATGGGACTACTACGCGGCATGGAAAGGATGGATGCTCACACCTCGGCCAAGTTCCAGATCACTGAGCCTAGGGCACCCTCCCGCAGCTGGAAAAGAAAGAGCCGGCCCCCATCCGCAGTCCCACGCGCACAGAGCTCTCCGGGCTGCCGCTCACGGACAGCGGCAAGGCGGGAACCTGCCCCTCGTGGCCTCACAGGCCTTTGTTTTCAAAACGATGAAGTAAGGTGAAAAAAGAGGAGGTCCAGGCCAAGAAGCTAGAGGTTGCCAAGGCAGCTGGGCTAAACGTTGTAGCGCAGCCCAGGAACCTGGGTCTGGCGCTCCTCCCCGGAAGAGAGGCCGTCCCGCTGAAGGCCGCTGAGAGAAGCGGCAAGAGAGGCTTCCAGGGCGTCCCTGTAAAACCCAGCAGAGGGCACTCAACACGCACGCCCAGAGGCCACCTCCCTTCCCGCGGCTGCTCCTGAGTCACCCAGCTGGCACCACTCTAGCCGCCGGGTACAAGAGAAAGAGACCTGCTCCTCACTCCTCCTCCCCCGCAGAGTTCTCTCATTAATACAGTAAAGAGACTTCGTCCAAAGGACAGCGCATCAAAGGGGGGCCACCAGATTCTCTGAGGAAGAGAGTCACTTGATGAGGTTTGTAAGAGCCGCTCCTGGACCTGACCAGCCGGTGTGATTATCTACTAGGGGATGCTCTTCTCCCCATTCCGAATCTTGGGCTCCAGAACTGATACCAAGAGCACGGTGGTACCCGCCATCTCTTCCGCAAAAGCACTCACCGATCTCTCTGACTGCTGCATCTGCAACCATCAGTAAACCCAGGAAATCAAACGAACAGCTTATAAAGGACAATGATCTTTGGGGTTTTTTGCTTCTCATTTTTGGCCGAGCCTGAGGCAAGCACAAGTTCTCAGGCCAGGGATCCAAACAGAGCTGCAGCAATGACAACGCAGGATCCCTAACTGCTAGGCCACCAAGGAACTCTCGACAATAATCTTTGAAATATTTTGCATGGAGAGTCCCACTGCCTTAATGTTCGATTACTATTCTGTTGAACTTCCTATATAAGATTTTTTAAACACACAAATAAATTATATTCAATAGCGTGTTTCATGAACTTTAAATTCTAAGGAAAATCATTCACCAAATTTTACCTTTCAAGTGTTTGCTATTCCTACAAACATTATGCTATACATACACATATATAGTTTTGTGTTTTTTTTTTTGGTCTTTTTGAGGGCTGCACCCTTGGCATATGGAGGTTCCCAGGCTAGGGGTCGAATCAGAGCTGTAGCCGCCGGCCTACGCCACAGCCAGAGCAACGCCAGATCTAAGCCGCGTCCATGACCTACACCACAGCTCACGGCAACGCCGGATCCCTTAACCCACTGAGCGAGGCCAGGAATCGAACCCGCAACCTCATGGTTCCTGGTCAGATTCGTTTCCGCTGCGCCACGATGGGAACACCTACATTTTTAAGTAAACAACTAGGAATCTCAGAAAAAGGAACTTCTACCTTAATTCCTCCTGATTGTTATGAGGTGGTGTTGGGAGTGAAGCTGGAACATCCACTGTCTTTGGGCCTTGAGCAATCGCTCTGGCTAACAAGTCATCCTGTGGTCTGAACGGCAGCTGAAATGGTTTAGGTCCCAGACTTTTGGTAACTGGAAAAGCAGAAACACAAAATCATGAATACATTTAGTCAAGGGATGAGCAGGCAGGCCCTTACCACCCGACCGGCACTGCACCCCCACAGACCCGGCACGGGACCGGGAGGCTCGCGTCCTACCTTCTTGGCTCACTAACACTCCAGCTTTTCCAGCCAGCTCTTCAGTTGTCGCAAAACCATTTGCCATCTTCTGACAAGCCATAGGAGGTGGTGTAGGAGGAAGAGAGGCAGGGGGTGTTGGAGGATTACTTAAATTATTCTGCTGCAGGAGACCAAAAGATTTTAAATTATATGCTACTGAGCAAATATGCCATGACCTTGCTAAAACTTAGTTCTGTGAATGTTTAGTGCAGGGAGGCAAGGCTACAGAAATGTAATCAGAGGCATCTTCCTTCCTAAAACGTTCACCGAGAAGAAGAATAAACGCATAGGCCAGGAGGCTTTTTGATGGAACAAAGAGTCATCATCTCATGGACATTATTACCCATTTGCTCACTTTGCACAGCTTGAGTACTCGGCTTTGAAATTAAGAAGCAAATTTACATTATGCCTGATTCTATTCAAGTTGCACTGTTAAAGGCAGTGAGGGGATTGCTTTTAAAATTCAACCGATAAATTGTAAAAAGTTCTCCAAATTTTCCTTTACTCATTCTCATTAAGATATGCCCCAGTCCTACCAAAACTTGAGAATTTAAGATCCTAATCCAGTAACTGCAACTCATGTCTCAGGTATTAGGTATCTAGATTGTCCAAAATCTCAAAAAGAAGCAATACAAGTAGCAATACTACTAAATCGACTGCATCATTAACAGACATAATTTCCCGTCAAACATTTCTCCCTGCTTAACATGTGTCACCAGTTTGTCATTTATCGATTGGGTCGCCTCTCAGGGATTGTTGGAATCTACCGATAATATCATGTCAAGTGCAAGGTAAAATTACAAATCTTGCAAAGAGCTAGGATTTCAGGAAGAGGATGAAGTTGTGTGGAGAACAGCTTGCAGCAGAAGAGAAGGCAGTTACAAGAGTTAGGAGAGGTTCTAACTGAAGAGAAAAGCCAACAATGATAATAAATGGAGCATCACAAGAGACTGATTTTACTATTAAAGAAGAGAAGCCCTCAGGAAAACTGATGATACTCTGAAACATTTTTGCAAAAAAGATCACTTTACACAAGTCAGATGTGAAGTAAAGAATGTCTAATAAGCCTATCAAAAAACTTTGTTAAAAAAATACCAAAAGATAAACTTGGTGTAGTTTGATACTTATTTTAGCAGCCTAAGGATTCATGCCTAGTTGTAATTAGCGCCTAAATTATTAGACAAAACACGTTTAAATTTTTTTCATGTTATTTTTCAAGGCAAATTCCTAATTTTTTATTCTATTTTCTACGAATTTGGATTCATTTTAATTCTTAAAATTAATAGAGATTAAGAATTAAAAGAGATTATAGGAAAATAACATTTTCCCTACCACAGAAATTCTATAATGGATGTTTTTCACCATTTGTATCCTGGCCCCTACGAAAACTTTTGAATGTTCATATTAGAAACACTTCCCCCAGTAAAAATGTTTAGCTTTTAGTTGAGCAAAAGTTTAAATGACACTTGGAAGATGCGATGTAAACTCGATGGAAAACCAAGACAAGCTCTACCAATTCTGACATGGCATCCAAGAGGAAGCGCGGTGACACCTTGGCAAGGAAACATACCTTGTAGATCAACTGAGAATAGTAATCCGAAACCCCTTCAAGGGTAGCACTGCCAAAAGCTCCTAGAAGTCGATTCCCACTATTAAACGGGCCACTGCCGTAAGGAAGAAAGTGGGCAAAGTTCACTCCAATGACTGGTTCCATTAGAGGGAGCAGAGAGAGCTGCTATTGAAAAACACATTTAAGAGTAATGTACATGATAAATAAAACAAAGGTTTCTCAATTTTTCTAAGACCCGAGGCCACTTAGTCAAATAAGGTTTGAGAAAAATAAAGACTTAAAAATCTCAAGTATCAAAATGCTGGAATAAGTGAGAGAGACTATAGAATCTTTGAGATATACTTAAAAATGAGCCTTGTTCTCATCTGTCTTAAAGGGATGCTGCCAGGCATCTAACAAGAAAAGCACCTTCCTTGTCTTTGCTCAGCAAGGATCAGGGCTGAACTCAGGCTAGGTGCCCCACCCCCCACCCCCCCCAGCACTCTCAGCGCCGTCTCCCACTTTCTGTAACAGCCACAGAGGTGGAAGAATGGAGTTTGCTACGGGGAGAGACCGAAGGCTGTGTTTCTCCGCATCCAGAGTCACAAGTAATGCAGACAGATTTTCCCTGGTGCTGAGGCTGCTCCTTTTTGAACCTAAGTAAATCTTGACCATTACCAGCCAATCCATCTATTTTACTGCAACTCTGTGGGGCCCACAGGATAAGGTGCAATTTTGCTTGCAAACGGGAAAGCTACTAGGTTCCTCGACGACTCTGACCCTGTGACACTCTACTTTCGGAAATGATGGCAACAAAGAGAAAGTCTCCGATTAACAGGGTTGAGGAAGCATTTGACATCTTACTTCCTTGGATTTTTAAAGGGGCTGCCATGAAGAACTCACCTGTTTCAGGTGCGTAAAGGTCTCAGTGGAAGAGTACATAGCTTGCTTCTCCTCTTCTTCCTTTTTCCTTTTCTTTGACCGAGGTGCTGCCTTCTCCCCAGTCCTCTGCGTCCGTTTGCTTCGCTGCTTCTTGGTTTCACTTCCTCCGTCTGTTTTTGGCAACTGGTTGTTACCACATCCAAAACCACCTTGCATTTGAGCCCCCAAAGTTGGCTAATGTAATTGGAAAGGTGAAGAAATAAGTGAACTCTTCACATGTTTGATTTTCAGCTCATGCTAATCCAGTTCCATCCTAAGACACATATTCTGAACACGGGTACCAAAAGTTAAGGAGGGAAGATGGTGGCATCAAGTGGCCTGTTTTCTGAAAATCGCATCCCTTTTTTCAACCATGATTCTCAGGTATAGGATCAGTAAGTTGCCAGGCTTGAGGAAAGAGCACTTAAGAGTGCCATCCATCTTCCCTTTCTGAGGCAGCGTCACTCCCCACACTGGTGCCAGGGCCAGACTGGAGCTCATTATTCCTGCTCACTGGAGACTGAGCTCCAGGCATGCTCCCAAGCCAGACGGCTGCAGTGAACTTGGTGAGCTATCTGGGCTCCCTTTAGGAAAAGCTGAAACAGAGGTATGTAGAACCACTGACAGGCTCCAGAAAAGCTTCACAGTCTATGCATCTCAGTTCCTAGATGTCTAGCCTGAGAGCTCAACAACAAAACACCCAACGCTGCTTATTCAAATTAGTTCACGGTCATGCTTTCGACTGAATAGTAACTGCTACATACTTAAAGTCAATGAAAGAGGACCTGTATGACAGCAAAGAAGCCTTTTATTTTTTTCTTTAAGGATAAGAATAAATCGGTCCTTAAGAAGGTTTTTGAGGGCAGTGCTATCAACACCTAAAAATATGGGACTATTTTTAGGGGCCATTATTTCTAAACTTGACAGCTATTCTTTGCTATAGGCAACTACAGTTGCTGAACTTATTTTAACGTGCTCTGCTCTGCCTTGAATCTTTGAGGGTTTGTAGATTACAGTTTCCATTTATATGCATCTAAATGATTTACAAGATGAATGGCAACACTTTTCTCCAAAAAGACAAAGAGTAAGGAGTTTGGGTTTTAGACCACAGAGCATCTGTTACAGCTACTGACTCTACCCTGGTGCCGGCAAAACCAACCACCAACAACTCACAAGCTAATCAGCTTGGCTATGGTCTCATAAAATGTTTTAAATTCACGGGACACTGAACCTTGAATTTCATGTAATTTTCACAGGTTGTGCAATATTACTCTGCTTCAGATTTCCTTCAACTATTTAAAAATGTTTAAAAAGCAACTATGTAAAAACCATCTTAGGAGTTCCCATTGTGGTGCAGTGGAAACAAATCCAACTAGTATCCATGAGGATGTGGCTTCAATCCCTGGCCTCGCTCAGTGGGTTAAGGATCTGGAGTTGCAATGAGCTGTGGTGTAGGTTGCAGACACAGCTCAGATCTGGTGTTGCTGTGGCTCTGGCGTAGGCCAGCAGCTGCAGTTACAATTTGACCCCTAGCCTGGGAACTTCCACATGCTGCTGGTGTGGCCCTAAAAAGCAAAAAAAAAAAAAAAAAAAAAAAAAAAAAGAGAGAGAGAGAGAGAAAGAAAATCTAAAAACCATCTCAGCTCATACAAAAAACAGAGGAGGTGGAAGTAGGCACGAGGTGCTCTTCCCAGGGTGAGATCAATGGTTCTCAAAAAGTGGTCCCCGGAGCAGCAGAATGAGGACCAAGCCCAGTTAGAAACAAATGCACATTCCCTGGTCCCACCCCAGCCTAATGAGCCGGCCTCCAGGAGGGAGGCCCAGCGCTTTTTGAACTCGCCCGCTAGGTGATTCTGATACATTCAGGAGAACCCTGGCCTAGAGCTAGCCTCTCCCGTCCAGACGCAAGGGAAACAGCTCGGATCTTTGTGAAAAAATACATTCTGATGGGTCTGTGCCAGGGCACAAGATTCTGCTTCTTAGAAAAAGCCCAGGTAAGGCTGGTGCTGCCGATCCCCAAGACGGTACCGTGAGTCGCCCAGGGCGAGGCTGGCTTGGACGAGAAGGAAACGGCAACCGCTTGTGGGGTCAGGCGCTGTAAGGGCGCCATCCGCCACCCCTCACAACCGCCCTCGAAAGCAGGCATCGCTACAGTTCACCTGATACGTAACAGTTCCAGAACACAGATTAAAAATCACCCAAACCATCATCTACGCCTGCATGTCATTTTGTGAAAAACCTCATTTTGGTCACGGCTTTCGAAACCTGACGTGGTTTGCTCCCCCTGACGTGAAACACTCGCACTCGGTGTCCATTTTAACGGCTGCAGACCCCTGCGTGTCTCTGAGGTACACCTGCAGACAGAGACGGCCACCGGGAGACCGAGTGTCGCTCTGGCCCGCGGACGCGGCGCTGCGGCGACGGAGGCCCTTCCGTTCTCTCGCCTTTCTCCCTCCGTCAAGACGAGGCTCCTCGTGAGCTGCGTGCCTGCTCACATCCGAGCGCGCAGCCCTCCCGCTGGCCTCCTAGGTGGCACTGAAGGTGCCGGGTGGGCGCCACCTTTCCTGAGGGCCGCAAACCAGGGGTGCTCTAAACGCTCTCATCCCCGCGGCCACCCAGCGAGGGGCGCGCTCCCGGCCCCGTCTGGCGGAGGGGGACCCGAGGCGGAGGAAGCCTTCACCACCTGCGAAGCCCTCACCGCTGCGCCCTGACGGGGCTGCGTCTGGGCGGGAGCGCTCCGCTCCTCACCCCCACGCACCTGGGAGAAAACAGGGGTCCCCGGCACGGAGGCAACACGGGCCCGTCCAACTCTTGCCACAACAATTTCACCCGACGTGAGACGAGGAAGCCAGCGGCGTTCAGCGTTTATACAACGGGGCTAACGAGACCCTGCCCGCCACGCCGTTAAGCGGTACCCACGGGCAGGTGCTCAGCACAGCGCTGGCCCCTGGGAGGCGGTGGAGAAGCATCATCCGTCACATCCTTCCGGGGGGAAATGAGAACATGACGCCGTCCAAACATGTAATCCATGCACGGCTGACCGCATTCCTTTTTCTAACGTAACAAGTGATATAAATATTTTCCATGTATAATGACCAGTATGAGGATTTAACGTCCATCTACTAATGACCAACCCTGTGCTAAGTACTGTGTTGGGTACAGAGGACACCATGCAGCCCGCGGCCTTCAAGGCACCACCTGTGTTAAGTGCTGCCACAGACACTGTTACCTGAGCACAAAGGCACCGACACTGACTGCAGACTGGCTGAGCTGAGAAGGGTCCTGGGGAAGATGATTCCAGAGCGGAATTTAGAAAGAGAAAGATACGGGCCAGGTGTGCAAACGGAAGGGAGAGCGGCACAGGCAGAAACAGCAGCACGTGGCCGAACACGGGAGGGTGAGATGAGAAGGGCATTCGGGGACTCATGTGGCTCAGGAGCCCCAGGGCACAGGATGCAAAGGACAGACTGGCTAGAGACTGGGCCTATCTGCCAATGACAACTACGACCGAAAAAGTGTCACCCCAAAATTCACAAAAATTACACGAATTAGCACTCAACCTCTACTGAATCAGACAGACAAATAAGAGAAAGCAAAAAGTAAGCCACCAATTGCAAAATCAAAGACTTCATTAATAATCTGAAAACTGCAAACTTAAGGAGTGCCCATTACGGCTCAGCACTAATACATCCGACTCGTACCCACGAGAATGCATGTTCGATCCCTGGCCTCGCTTCATGGATTAAGGATCCAGTGTTGCGTGAGCTGTGGTGTAGGCCGGCAGCTGTGGCTCTGATTTGACCCCTAGCCTGGGAACTTCCATGTGCTCCGGGCACGGCCCTAAAAAGACAAAAACAAAAAAACAAAAAACCTGCAAATTTAGACGGCAAAACATTCCACTCCTTCCTTCAGTTAAAAAATGAAAATTTAACAAAAACCTAATCTGAGAAGCGTTGTCGAGGCAGTTTTATGAATACACTAGCAATGGCACTGCAGCTTCTGAAAGATAAGTGGACCCATGTCTACAACCTAGAGAACCCCAGTCTGGGAAAGAGCTCAGGGCAGTGCATTCAAATGCAGGGGATGGAGTCTTGTAAAGGTGTATTTATACAGAAGTTCTCCATAAAATGAAAAACAAAAGCAAGTCCAATGTTTTATAGCTTAAAAAGGGCAAAATATTGGAGTTCCCGCCGTGGCACAGCAGAAATGATCCAACCAGGAACCATGAAGTTGCGAGTTCGATCCCTGGCCTCGCTCAGTGGGTTAAGGAGCCAGTGTTGCCATGAGCTGTGGTGTAGGTCACAGACGTGGTTTGGATCTGGCATTGCAACAGGTGTGGTGTGGCCAGCAGCTGTAGCTCCGATTTGACCCCTAGCCTGGGAACCTCCATATGCCACAGGTGCGGCCCTAAAAAGCATAAAAAAAAAAGAAAAAAAAAGGGCTAAATATTGATTCATGGAAAACTACAGAGATAAAAGAGACTACATCTGCATGTAAGTCTGCGTTTGTGTAACATGAAGCATTAATACACTGCAACAGAATGAATTCCCAATATGAGGTAATCCTGAGTGTCCCCAGGGGTATTCACTGGGGTGCTTGTGACTTTCTGTATTTTGAAGAGTTGAATGGAAACTGCATGCTAGTTGCAATAAAGACACATAGATGTTTACTTCTTTGCTTTAGTTGGATCAACTCGATGTGGTAATAACTAGCTGATAGGAACGTGTTGCTTATGAAATGCATTAATCTACAAATCTTTGATTTTTGAAAAACACAGTGAACAAATTACGCCTTGATGTAGTTTATGGATATAAGTTATGGATATAAGCTCAACTAGTACTGAAATGAACACAGTGGTTGGCACAAATCTGCTGTAACCATAATGTCAAGCAAGAGGGGAAAAGGAGGCTGCAGTTTTGCTGAGCCACACTTACCACTTCGGCTGGGTTCTGCCTCTCAGTTAGTTTGTTATCCTTCGCACAGTCATCTTCTGAGCAAAATCCACCTTCGGGCTTCTGATTTAGAAGGGAAGATGCCTTTTTATTTTTCAGCAGGTGCTTCAGAAGCTCATTGCCCGAATCGCCTTTGGCAGCGGGGGTCCCTGCAGGTCGGGGTGGGCTCTGCCCCGTGGGGGCGGCTCCGGCTGCAGCCTTCTCCTGGGCCTGACCCCCAGGGCGCTCCTCCGCCTCAGCTCCGTCTTGGCCGGGGCTTGGCTCCCGCTCCGCCGTCTCCAGTTTAATCTCTTTGATGGAAGCAGGGGTTTCGATGGGGAGCTTATCCACCTCTGGACTTGCATAGGTCTGCTGTGAGAAGTCACTGCCGGGCAGCTTGTTCTCTGGCTCCGCACACAGCGGGCCTGCTGCCGTGTCAGGAGTCGACGGGCCGCCTGGTTCCGCCGGCTCGGGGTCTGCTTGCTGAGGAAGCTCGCTGGGCGTGTTCACCGTGGGCGTGGAGGTAGTTTCGGAGACGCTCGGCGTCGGCGGGGCAGTTATATCCGAATGGGGGGTGGAGGGAGCCTTGGCAGACTCCGCATCATCGTCCTTCTTCTTCTTCCTCGTTCTTTTCTTCTTCCCCTTCTCCTCTGGGATGATATCGGAGTACAGCTGAATGAGGGACTGGGCGGATCCTGGGTAACTCTGTCCATGAGTCACGGCAGGCTCTTGGCCACACGGAAGGCTGTTAGAAGCCACTGGAGGTGCTGGGGGTAAAGCAGGTGTAAAAGGAGGCCTCGCGGGGGACGGCTGGAAGCTGGCCCCGGGAAGACCACCGTGGACCTGCTTCACAGCATGGAAGTTCGGGCTGCCACCGGGAACTGACGGAGAATCGGGAACAAAGGAGGGAGGTCCTATCTGCTTTCGCTCGTTGGTTTGCATGAAATTTTGGGTGGGAGGTGAGTTAACAGATCCCTGCTGTATATTCTGCTGCTGTAAAACCTGCCCCATTGGCTGTTGGTGCTGCGGAGACTGCTGGAGGGGCCTTGGAGGTTGCATAAAATCACAAGGCAGGTCAGAACCGTAGAATGGGATCTGGGACACAGGAGTCCTACCACTGAGCTCAGGGCCCATCATGCTGTGCTGCTCCATTTCCATCCTCTGCTGCAAAGCTCTCTGTCTGTCTACTTCCTGCATGAGCTGGATGCGCTGTCTTTCCTGCTGTTCCCGTAAACGTTCCTTGCGTTCTCGTTCTTGAAAACTTTCACTGAAGGGGTTGTTGTCATCAAATTCCACCCGTGGTGGGGGTCCACTCTGTGGATTTGCATTTGACACGGTCCCTGGGGCTGGTGTGCAAGCTTTTATTGGTAACTGGGCAACTGGAGGCGGAATCCTAGGAGGATTGAGGGGGAGGTGAGAAGGAGCATTGGCAGGCTGCCATCCAGGTAAACTGGGCATTCTGGCAGGGCTGGTGTGGCCAGAAATAGCTGCTGTGTGCTGTTGGTGCTGCAGCTGTGGTGGCACCAAGGGAAAGCTGGGCTGGCTCATGGAAGGGGGGGGCGCGCCTGGAACTAGGGGCGGCTGGGGTGGGACGCCTGGCATGACGGTGGGTGGGGCCATTGCTCGCTGCTGCTGCTGCTGCTGCTGCTGCTGCTTGATCCGATACTCCTCAATCAGCTCGGCATGCTCCTTCTGCTGCTTACGAATCTGGAACAAGCAAATGGGAGCTCACTCACTCACGTGTACTACAGGATCAAACCAGAGCACTGGCTGATAAGCATGGTGAAGGTTAGACAGGAGGCAGGTGGATCTCGCAGACGCAGAAACACTTGACTTAGGCAATGGCAAAGACCTCGCTCTCACACACACACACAGAAAAAACACATATAGACCGATCACCTAAAACTGTCAATCTTTTCAGTAACAGGATGTTTATAAAGTCATCTGTAAAACTTCTTTACACATGAAATACCAAAAGCAAATTTGAGAACCTTTTTTTGAAAAAAGTCCTAGGAACATCTTACTCTGAAAGCCATAAATTATTTAAAGTACATACAAAAACAAGATCAATCAATAAATAAAGGCTACGCAGGAATCAGCTGTGATGCCTTAGAAGTTACATTAATACATGAGGTTAGACTAACTGCGAGATTTAACCCAAACTTGAACCTTTTAAACATGTTACGATTTTATTTCCTAAGTATACAAAATTGTTTAACAATTTAAAGTGAATCACTAGCACATGTACCACACCCTCCGTTTCCAGGTTAAAACCCCTTGAATTTAATGGGTGACATGAGCAAATTTCTAAAATACACAAAAGCCGTTGAATTTAATGGGTGACATGCCGAAATTTCTAAAATACATAAAAGCTCTAAGGTAATACCTTGAATAGTTCCTAACAGGCTCCTCCTATAATGAGTGCCTTGTGTCAGTTAATTCAGCCCAGGAGCCTGCGCACCCCAAGGTGCAAGTGCTATGGACCTATCTCAATAAAGACACGACCTGCGACCTGAGGACAGACAACCTCACTCAGGGAGCTGGGAGAAGGGATACAAGACATGGACCTATCCTCCAAAATCACTCAGTTTTTGTACACGGCAGTATACTGAGCCTAGTTCTAATAGTTTTTCAACTTGTTTTCAACAGATTCCCAGGAAGACTAGCATTCTCTATAATGGTTTTGGCTTGTTTTCCAGTAGCTGGGTAACTCCTGCCCATCTTTTTTTCCTGACTGGTTTACTAGCTAGAACTGAGGAATCACCACTGCATTAGTGAAGGGGTATGAATACACATAAAGTGTTCAGAACGCTATCTGGAATACAGAAGGTCTATGCCTTTCTCATGACAATTTTAAAACTGTTTAAGAAGTGTTATCATCAAGGAGTTCCTGCTGTGGCACAGTGGGTTATGAATCCGACTGCGGCGGCTCAGGCTGCTGCAGAGGTGTGGGTTCAGGCCCTGGCCTGGTGCAGTGGGTTAAGGATCTGGCACTGCTGTAGCAGCCAGTTGTGGTGCAGGTTGCAGCTGTGGCTTGCTTTCAATCCCTGGCCAGGGAATTGTCATATGCTGTGGTTGCGACCACTCTAAAAAAAAAAAAAAAAAAAAAAAGCGTTACCCTTAATTGCTTGTCGTAATGAGATGATACTGGATTGCTGGCAACTATACCGTAACAGATGATGTGCCCCATTTTCCAAGTATAGTATTAGGCTTCTAAATAGGATCTGATCCATGGATATGAAAAAACAAGGCCCTCATCATAAAAAAGTTATAGAAATATACCAAAAGGAAATAAAAGGGCTAAAAATAATTTATAAAGAAATCCTTAAAAGCATACTTACTTGCAATAAACATAGCCCCAGAGAGTAAATTTAAAGAGAAAAGAAACCTCTCATTCCGGAATAGTCCTAGTTTTAAGCAACAGGAATTCTACTGTAATCACCTTATTGCTGGTACATCACTGTAGTAACTGTAGCTTGGAGATGAAATGCCCGAGTCCAAATCCCTAATCTAATGAGCAGCTACAAGCCAACACGTTACCTGTCTCTACAAGGACGCAGCAGACTCCTTGTGCAAAATGGTGACAACACTAACTTGTAGAGAAGGTTACAGAGGAGGTTAAAGCAAGACAGGGCGTGAGACTGTGTGCCCCCCACAGAAAGCACTCTCATTTTCATGGAGTCAATCTACTCTGAGTGCTTCCCTTTCCACTATTAACACAGGGATTCAAATTTGATTGACAATCAAAAGCAGAATTGACCTTTCCTGGTATACAATTTCATGACTTTATTTATTTATTCATTTGTCTTTTCTAGGGCCACACCCGTGGCATATGGAGGTTCCTAGGCTAGGGGTTGAATCGGAGCTGTAGCCGCTGGCCTTCGCCAGAGCCACAGCAACGCGGGATCCGAGCCGAGTCTGCAACCTACACCATAGCTAATGGCAACGCTGGATCCTTAACCCACTGAGCGAGGTCAGGGATCTAACCTGCAAACTCATGGTTCCTAGTCCGATTAACCACTGCGCCATGACTTTAACATGTAGAGACCAGTGTGGCCACCACCACAGTCAAGATACAGAAAATTCTAAACTCTCTCATGCTACCCTTTTACAGTCAAGAGTCAAATGCTCCTCCTCATCCCTGAGCCACGCAACCACTCAGCAACCATCCACCTTCATAATTTTGTCATTTCAAAAATGTTCTATAAACCAGTATATAACTTTTTGGGACTGGCTTCTTTTACTCAGTATCATGCTCTCGAGATCCATCCTAGTTGCAATATCAAACATTCATTCCTTTTCATTGCTGTATAGTACTCCATTCACTGCATGGATATACCATACTTTGTCCAATCATGTGCCCCTGAAGAACTGTCAGGGTGTTTACAGCTTTTGGTGACTATGTTAGAGCTGCTATAAATATCTCTGTACAGGTTTTCATATGAAGTTTTTAATTCATTTGAGTAAATACCCAGGAATGGCCACTTAACACGTTCTGAACACTCATTATTTTATTTTCAATAAAATTTTTAAATTTTACTTCTTTTCAAGTATAACTGTTATTTCAGTATGAGCATTTTGAGAAACATCTAGTTACTAACAGAAGACAACAGCAAAATGGTCCATTTTTCAAGAATGAGTCCTTGACATACGATATACCAATGTATTTTAAAACCAAAATATTGGGAAGAAATACTAATAAAAACCCACCGTGAAAAAGAACCACCAGAATGGTTCAAATGCTCCACCTGAAATTCCATTAGAAACCAGGGAACCAAAGGACACGGCAAAGCAAGCTCCAAGCAGGACACTAAGGAACCCCCGCCGCCCATGAGCTGTCCTCAGGAGGCTGAAGACTCTGCAGAGCGATTCCTCAGCACAGGGAAACACCCGAATTTCCCAGCTTACTAGCTATACCAGGGCTTCAGACCAGAGTATGAAAATAGTACCTCTAAGTCAGGATTATGAGAATTAATTTCATCATCGTCAGGGCTGTGTGACCATTACTCTGGGGCAAGGACTGGAGCTGTTATTTCTTCAGTTAATAAGAGATCTCAGAGCTGTCGCTTCTGCTAATGCACTTCTGCAAGCCATTTAAGACCCATCGGAAATTTCTAATTAACGACAGGCCAAAACATCCTACTCATCCACAACTGTTTCCACCTTCCAAGCCCATTCATTACCTGCTCCAACTGTTTCTGAACCATGCTCTGCTGTTCAGTGACGTGCTTGAGTTGTTCTGCATCCTCTTCTGGAAACTCACGCCCGGCTTTCTTGGCAGTGCGCTGTTTAGCTGAAAGGGCCTTCTTAGATTTTCTGTGTGCACCAATTTGTTCTTCAAGGTATTTCTGCTGCATCTGAAGAAGCTGCTGGGTCTCCTGAAGCCATTCTTCATACTGCTCACGCTGTGAATCATCTGAGGAAAAAATTCCAATTCACTGGTGTTAATTTTCTAAGAACTCTAAGATAAAAGTTACATAAACCCATTTTGTAAGGAAACAATTTCATCATGACCTTATAATAAATGTGAAAACATAGTACTAAATATCAGACCATAATGTAACTATAAAGTAGGAGATTTTAGAAAAATAGTTAAGAAAATCAAAGAATGCATGTTCTCAGAACACGTTAATGTCATACTTATATAAAAATACTATAAACCCAATCTTTGAAAGGCAGATGGCTTATCTAATGGAATACTTTTATCTACTAAACAAATTCTCTAACCCGCATGTCAAACTATATACTAAACTATATCTGAATCTGTATTTGAGTAATTCGACTTTACAGATTTTGAAGAGACAAAGACAGACATAGCCTATTAAGGTCCAGAGCATGGATCGGGTGTCATTTGCCATGCTGATTTTCCTAAGTTTATAAGGTTTTGCCTGTTTCTAAATAGTAAAAATCTCTCCTAAACTAAGAGAGGGGGACTCTGGAATCTATCAGATAGGACCAATATGAAGTCTGTTTTACAAAGGAAATCCGTAAGTTCAAAACATTGATAATTTTTATGAATTCTCTGACTCATACTTCTATAAATAAGCAAAGGCAGGAAATAACTGACGAGGTAAAATCTTTTCCACTTGTATGACTGTCACCAATATCTCCCCAAATGGTTATCTCTTCATCTTGTACCAATATTCCTTCTTATTCTTTAAGGGCACTTTACTTCACTGATGCCAAGGTATTTTTTGTTTAAAAAAAAAAAAAGTCATCTTATGGTTGTGAAATTCAGAATATACTTTTTTGACTCACTTTTAAGACAAAGAAATGAATAAATACAACTCCGAGAAGGACATTAGCTGAAAAATTACATCAATGATAACAGAATATTGTCATACAATAAGAATCCAACCAAAGCCAATGGGCACAATAAAGCCAGAAAAAGCCAGTTGGTTATAGCAGTTTACTTGGTTTTAATGCGAATATATATTCAAATTACAATAATTAATGCAGGGGTAATTTCAAAAGGTCAGACTCTGGGTTTGTTCTTAACCCAGAAGTTCCAGTACATGTACGAACTTGAAATCTAGTCTACTCAATTTGAAGGGCATTTTTCAAGAACAGGCTTTTTCACAAGATTTCAGAAGTTCTGCTTCTGGTAGAATGAGACCTACCGCAAGGAAAGCCTTTCTGGTTTCTGGAACCAGGAGAGCAGAGGTGAGCAAAATGAAAAATAATGGTGAAAAAAAAGTTAGCTAAACAGTCTGAAGATTTCAGAAAGGTTCAGTTTGGGGAGAACGTTAAATGCTATCCTGAACCACCTTGGGACCCCTGAAGGTAACTAGAAAGGATTCACTGGCCTCCTGCATCCTTGACGCCACACCATGCTGCTAACCCGACGGAGCGATAAGCACATGCCCTTTGTTGTTGCCATTCAGTGTCCTTGTCACTTAGGCAGACAGTCGTTAAAAAAGAAGTGGTTTAACTCCACAGATTGTAAAGTGCCCAATCTAACTACAAAAACAGCAGCAACATTGAAGAGAATGGGGAAGTCGATTGTTCTGTATTAAGATATTTATCTCTAATCATAATTATTCATGCACAGAAAGAAAAAAAAAGCAATAAAATACATGCCTTGAGAAAAAGACGCCTAATAGGGCAGTGATGTTTAATAAAAGATGAGGGCACTCTGACTTACAATAACAACCTACACTAACTCCAAGACTGCAGAAGAACACAAATATAGTGCAAACAAGCAATCCCCAGAGAACATGTAACTGATTAGATTTATACTTACTGACAAAGCCTGGACCAAAATTTGGAGGATTAGGCCTAGAAATCTGATGTGTTATACTGCCATCCTAAAATAAGTAAAATTTACAAATAGGTTTATTCCACATTTCAGTTAAAGGGGGAAAAACTTTTAAAAATGAAAAAAAGAACTGGAAGGGAAAAAAATAATTTCTTATGACACATTTTTAAAGCTTTCCTTTCTATAAAAACTACGATAAACTTTGTGGTGACCACCTCACTTCTGAAAATTTAAAACTATCTCTGAACTGTTTTATTTTCTAGATTTCAGTTGAGAAACAACTGTGTTTGAAGTAAGGGCTTATTCATCAGAAATAGTACAGCAAATCAAATAGCATAATACCTGGCTAAAGACCCACATAAAACCCCACTTTTCAATAAAAAGCTACCTGCTTTCTTCTGCAACTGAGACATCAACACGGGTTCCAGATCTACTAAATTCCACTCCGCAACATGGAGTTATTTATAAACAAGCAGTAAGGTCTCTAACACACGCAAATAATAAAACAAACATACACTAATTTGAAGTGTTACTCTTACTTTCTCATGGACTATCTTATTTCCCTGGCAACAATCTGATAAATTAACTTTGACAGAGCACTTACTGAGCAGTCACAGATTGTTAGACATGAGTGGTACCCAAGGTAACAACCCCCAGCGATGCGACACCCAGACTGTCCTACACGTAAACCACAGAATCTGGGCAGGTCGGCTGGCAGAGGTCCGAAGCTTCTCCAAAGTTACAAAATAAACTCAGAGTGGAACTCAGATGATTACTATTACTACTTTTTTTTAGGGCTGCCGCTGTGGCATACGGAGGTTCCCAGGCTAGGGGTCGAATTGGAGCTGTAAGCTGCCGGCCTACACCACAGCCACAGCAGTGCCAGATCCTCAACCCACTGAGCGAGGTCAGGGATCGAACCTGCATCACCATGCATCCTAGTCAGATTTGTTTCCGCTGAACTACGATGGGAACTCCTCAGATTATTTTTTAACTCAGCTATGAAGCCTATGCATTTTCAACTGTATCAGGTGGTGGCTCTCTCTCTCTTTTTTTTTAATGAAAAGAATATAATTATCAGCGTAATGGACAGCTGGCAGGGCAAAAAAGAAAATAGACAAATAGGCCAAAAAGACACATATTAGGTAGTCTTTTCTTTTTTCTTCCAGGTAGATATTTGGGGGGAAAAAACAACCAGCAACAAACAAAAAAAGACACTGAAGAAAACAAGACGAAATAAGCAGCTCTACTTTCTCAGACACTGTTTGACACTAAATATTTAAATGTTTATACTTAAAGCTAATTATCTTGAATGTTATGTACTTAAAAACGAACACATTTCTAGGAATAAATAGCAGAACACAACTATCTGTATCTAAATAAAATGATTATATAGTTCTTTTCTACAATTGGTCACAGTTTTACATTTAAATGCTATGGATGAATTCTAAAATGTAGGGCATGTCTTTGTGGAGTTAAAGCAAAAGCAAACCTCAAAATCCTAAGCATTTGGTTTCCCTCCCAGTGATCTTCTGCCCTGAAATACATAGGTCTTTTTTCAGAAACTGTCAATTTTTCAACCTTTTTGTCTGTCCCTTCAAAAAATAATAAATAAAATGTCTTTATTAACTCTGCTGAGCTGATAAGATCTTCTGGCAGGGTGCTAGGACTTCGACTGCTTTCTAGAAGTGGCCTCACGAAAAAGGACAGTGAGACACACAGGAAACACGCATTCCAGAGTGACGAGTTACAAGCGGCAATACCTGCGTCACTGTCTGGGGCAGGACATTCTGCCCTTCACCAGGGTGTGCGCCAGGCACCGGCGGGCCCATGAAGGGGAACCTGTGAAAAGAAGCACTAAGCATCAGATGATCAGCTCGTGGAACTCACACGACTATTATTATTAGGTTTTAATGCAGCGTAGGTGATGGACAAGGGTGTGTGCACTTCTGCTGCACAACAAAGGGATTCAGTTACACAGGTACACACACCCACTCTTTTTCAGACGGGAACGAACACTGGTTTTAAGTGCTGAACAACTTTCTCTCCGAGGGAAGAGGGAATAACGGCAACGCCTTCTTCATTAAAATCATTTCCCAAAGCGCTGTTTGTCGTGTACCCGCCTGTACTACATACGCAACCCTGTGAGGCACGGGCTCTGACTGCTCTCGTCCTCCTCATGATGAAAGACGACTCAGAGAGATTTAAGTAATTTTCTCGCCATGAGGCTGCAGCAGAGGCTCTGCTCGGCATGTGCCTCACTGTCCCTCAAAATTAACTCAGGTCCTTTAGATCAAAGGTGATCATGAAGACGTCGCTTTACAACATAAATGCTAAGAAAATTATTGGCTCCCGTCTTTATTTTGAAAAATTGGCAGCTTAGATTTTTGTTTTCCAAAACAAAAGATGTACTTCAAATAAGAACTTTCACATGTTTCTGTGCATTTCTGTATCTGAAGTTAAAGCAAATCAAAAACTGGGCACTAAGAAAAAGTCTACATGGTTCAAAATATCAGGCAAGATATTACTTATTCTAAATTTTAACAGTCACAGAAATAGTACTGCTTTGATGAAAACACTGCCTCTTGAGGGACCAAATGCTTCAACATAAGATATTGTTTTCCAAGCCACCTATCAAATATTGTACAAATTAATATCTAAGTGTTATTAGAATTTAAAACTATGCTTTTTAATTTTCTCACTCGGGCTTTTGATTCACCTGCTGCCCCCTGTCCCCACCATAGCGCTGGTGTGGAACAACTTTTTTTTTTATTTTATTTTATTATTATTATTATTTTTTGTCTTTTTGCTATTTCTTTGGGCCGCTCCTGGGGCATATGGAGGTTCCCAGGCCAGGGGTCGAATCGGAGCTGAAGCCGCCGGCTTACATTACACCAGAGCCACAGCAACGCGGGATCCGAGCCGCGTCTGGAACCTACACCACAGCTCACGGCAACGCCGGATCGTTAACCCACTGAGCAAGGGCAGGGACCGAACCCACAACCTCATGGTTCCTCGTCGGATTCGTTAACCACTGCGCCATGACAGGAACTCCTGGAACAACTCTTCATCCAAACCTCACTGAGTACCACCCTCGGTCGATCTACCACATCACTTCAGAAAAGGCATCACCTCTACTTCCAAGGGCTCGGCAGAACAGCCAACAGTACGGCAGCTACATGACCGGTCAATGAGTGTATCTAACTGGGGCAGATGTGATGCTGAAAAAGCAGGGGTTCTGATTCGGAGGTTCGTATTCTAAAGAAAGTGCTGGATGAAGTTTGGCATTTCCTTCTGTTTTGACTTCAGGCAGCAAAAACTACAGCAGGACTAGCAGTACCATGACTTTGTCACCAAGAGAGTTCACATCGTTTTCTTTTCTTTTTTTTTTTGTCTTTTTGCTATTTCTTGGGCCGCTCCCGCAGCATATGGAGGTTCCCAGGCTTGGGGTTGAATCGGAGCTGCAGCCACCGGCCTACGCCAGAGCCACAGCAATGCGGGATCCGAGCCGCGCCTGCAACCTACACCACAGCTCACGGCAACGCCGGATCGTCAACCCACTGAGCAAGGGCAGGGACCGAACCCGCAACCTCATGGTTCCCAGTCGGATTCGTTAACCACTGCGCCACGACGGGAACTCCAGAGTTCACATCATTTTCACAGCAAGTGGTTGCACATACCTGGCAGGTCATTTAGGCTCATCATTACTTTGTAATAATGGTAGTTATTAGACCTACTGCTCAATTTAATAATACAATAAAGAGGCATATATGTCTACTGTAACTTTCACATTTAGATAACTCTATTTCATACATAATTGTTTCCTCTGTAATCCTATGTTTTTGGTTTTGCATTAAAATATTCTGCAAAGGAATTCAAGGGCTTCACTGGAATGTCAAAAAAGTTTATGACATAAAAAACTTCTGAATCCTTGTGACATATAAATAGTGTTGACAGAGGCTGTGCAATAACGAAAATCATGAGAAACCCCTCTCTCCTTTGCGCTCTCAACGGTGCTTCCCGGCCGTTCCCAGAGCGTCTCAACGAAGCCCCTGGAAGGACTCCCGGTTTACTTGAGGGATCGTGTTCATCTTCAGTTCATGTAGATTTTATATTCAACTCCGCAATTATCCACATTCAACAAGACAATCAGGCTAACTGGAGGCTCTATGCCTATTCCACTGCCTGAGGTCCTCAAACAGCAACATGCACGGCACCCACTCCAACCACAGGCACACGAGCACCCCCTCCAGATGTTCTGATTCAGTCCATCTCCTGCGGAGCAAATGAACCTGCATCTTTAAAAAAGACTACCACATAATTCTGATGATGGTCCATTATCAAAACTTAAGAAACACTGCCTGTGGTTATTAATACCCCTTAAGGGGCATGAATACTCTAATTTCAGAAATTCAGAGTCAAACTACTTGCACAGTCTTCTTTAATGTACAATTTTCCATTTTCTGCTAAGAGTAAAAAGGTTTATAAATTTTCCAAATGCCAACTTTCAAAAGTTCTCTGATGGAATAAAAAAATATTCACAGACTTAACTACGCTACCTTCTATTCTCAGCACAGAGCTGTTTAATTTCATTTTCCTGCTTAACCTCCCTCTTCACCTTCAGGGTGAAGGACCTCCGTCCCAAGCAGCTGTGAATTAGCTTCAACTATTCTAAAGTTTTAAACAAACATACACTTAAATACTTTGGATTTCCTGCTTAATCAAGTCATCCTTTCAAAGCACTCTATACTGTTTTTATTATGTTTGCCCTGAAACCAATGAAGATTTAGTCTTTACATTTGCACAGCAGTTTCCATTTGATCATATTCAGCTGACATCACAATCAATTTAAGTAAGTATTCATTGTTCATTCCTAGACTCCAAGTTTTGAGGTACAAAATGCTCTCTAGTAACTAGCAATAATTTCACGCACTTCTTTTTTTTTTTTTTTTGGTCTTTTTAGGGCCGCACCTGTGGCATATTTAGGTTCCCAGCCTAGGGGTCATATTGGAGCCACAGCTGCTGGCCTACACCACAGCCACAGCCACGCCAGATCCAAGCCACATCTGCAACCTATACTGCAGCTTACGGCAACGCTGGATCCTTTAACCCACAGAGTGAGGCCAGGAACTGAACCCGCATCTTCATGGATACTAGCTGGGTTCTTAACCTGCTGTGCCACAACAGGAACTCCAGTTTCACACACTTCTTGACGCACAGGAAGAAGGAGAGACGTCTTCACCTACCTGTTCATAACCATCGGCGGCATGCCCATATTGTTTTGTGCCATTACTTTATTTATGCCTTTAAGAGCCACCATTTTGGCTTTCATTATAGGATCTGTAATTGCATCAAAATCTAAAGAAGAAATACATTTTAAAGTTACTTATTTCATAGCAGTTGGTTCAAACGACACTAAGAGGTAACAGAACTATCCCAAACATGTAACTTACACTCCCTATGCATGACTACAACAACAACTACTACTATTGCTGCTGCTTCTGCTGCTGCTGCCACTCCTGCCATTACCACTACTTTCACGGCTGCAGCTGTGGCATATGGAGGTTTCAGGGCTGGGGTCAAATCAGAGCAGCAGCTAGGACCTACACCACAGCCATGACAACGGCAACACTGGATCTGAGCTGCGTCTGTGACCTACTGCCACAGCTGCGGCAACGCCAGATCCTTAACCCACTGAGTGAGGACAGGGATTGAACCTGAATCTTCAGCGACAACACTGAGTCCTTAGCCCACTGAGCACAATGGGAACTCCTTGTTCCTTATTACGTAATAATCGCTAACTGTCGGTCTCTCTATTCCAGGTAAGGAATTATGAAATGACAAGAATCGTATCCTGAATTTCATCCTAAGTGATCCATGAATACCTTAGTTTTGCAAGAATCAAAACAAGGTGCTTGTCAAACATAAGGGAGATTACAGCACTAATCTGAAGCAATGCAATTCCTTTTACCCCAACTTTCACAATATTAAGTAGAACTGCTTATTTAAGTAATATTATATCATGAATGAGAATCTGCAGTTATTTCTGCAACACGAAGGAGTTCCACTAAATTAGTTAGCACTCTTTAAGAGAAAAATGTATGAATTTCTTACAATAAGGATAGGCTACTGAGAAAAAAACCTCTCTGCATAAATAAAAAGGAAATGAGACCAATATGATGGAATTGGTAATGTATGTAGGACAGATGGTCATTTTTTTTTTTTTGGTCTTTTTGCCTTCTCCAGGGCCACACCATGGCATGTGGAGGTTCCCAAGCTAGGGGTCTAATTGGAGACGCAGCTGCCAAGCCTACACCACAGCCACAGCAATGTGGGATCTGAGCCGCATCTACGATTGACACCACAGCTCATGGCAAAGCCGGATCCTTAACCCACTGAGCAAGGCCAGGGATCGAACCCGCAACCTCATGGTTCCTCATCGGATTCGTTAACCACTGCGCCACGACGGGAACCCCCAGAAGGTCAATTTTATTGTTTAGAAGAAATCATTCCTTAGACACGTGTTCTTTAACTGCTGATTCTTTCTCGTAAAGAGAAAGAATCAGGTATTTCTATTGTAGTTCTGTTTTGTGGGATTGTCCCCAAGCTACTGGAAAAAAGTTGTAGAGCTTTGTGTGACCAAAAAAATTGCCAAGCATTCACTGTACATAATAAGGTAAGAAGAAGATTACTTCTAACACAATTTCTTTAAATTCATCTTTCAATGACTCTGAAAATACCTGGTAATAAAGAAGGGAAAAAACTAAAAAAGATGTGTTTCTATTAAATACTATAAAAATATATTTTATGATAAACAATATCATAAAAACAATATCATAAAAAATTGAGAAGGTCTGAAACTCAGACTTTTCAATCTCTTGATTTACCTGGGAGGAATCCCAAAAAACTTAATTACTTTCATTTCAAAACTGAAGGAGTAACAGAAATAGGGCCCTCGGTGCTCTAGTCCACAGGGAATTTTCACACTGAAATCTTGTAAGCATGCTGCTTTCCACCCAACGCACACAGTATTTTGAAACACAAAGGAATTCCTACCGATGTTGGGGAAGAATGGTTCCGACCGCTGACGAATCATGGCTTGCATCTGTCTCTGCTGCTGCTGTTCCTGCCGCTCCTGGTCCAAAAGATCCTGCAGAAGGAGAGGCTGCTCCTCCAGGAGGAGGGGCCTCTCTCTATTCTGCTGGGCTAACGTCTGAGGAATCATTAGCTGCTGGGGTCCCGACATGCCGCCGGTACCAGACTGACTTGTCAGAGGGACAGTCTGATTTGTAGGTTTTCCTGTTCCAAAAGCGTGGTTTACTGGTGACTGGCCCTGGAGGAATCCCGGGTTTACCTGCATACCCGGAGGGAAAGTATGGTTTAATCTAGGGACCGCCGTCACACTGGAATTCATGGTGTTATCCAGACCATGACCAGGTGGTGTCATGAGGGGAGGAGGCAAACTTGACACATGACTGGGTGGTGAGGCCGGCAGAGTTGGAGGTGGAGACCCCGACGGCCTCGTGTCTGAGTTATCAGATTTCTCATTAGCGAGTAAACTTGAGAGAACTGGAGTCGATCCCGTTATCCCGCAAGGGTTTATCACATCTTCGGCAGGCAAGTGAGCAGGCCCACAACCACCACCTGTGTTGGAGCCGGTGGTTTCTCCGTCGGCTCTTTTCTCAAGGAGCTCCGTATCACAAGACTGCAAGGAAGCTTTCTCCCCATCATTTGTGGCTGTGTGAGCAGAGGCCCCGGGGCAGGGGGCGTCCACGTGGTCTCTACACGCTTCACTTTTCTCACTTTCACAGTTGGATTCCCCTTTAGAATTTGGAGACAGTACTTCTGTTTTTATCTCACTGGTGACCATGGATTTTTTCCAAGGAGAAGGCTTATCGGAAGGAACCACAGTTTTGTCTTCCTGCTCCTTTTTGGGGGGTTCAAGAGATACACACTGACTATCTAACTTATCATCGATTGGAACACTGAGGTCGAGCTCCTCGTTAAACATGCTTTTCTTATCTCCTAAGTCCAGTTCCGGATCTGTATATGCAATGATGTCAAATTCTCCAGACTTTAAGAGGTCGTCCAGGTTAGGATCGTTAGTTTCCAAATTACCTAAGGTATCTAACTCATCGCCCTTGCCATCCTCTGTATCTAGATTTAAATTTTCAAGGTCTTCATCATCCAAGTCTTTGACTTCAACCCCCTCGAGGTCTTTCACATCCAGTTCTTTAACTGAGGGGTCATCAGGGTCCAGCTTTTCCTCGAGCCCGTCGGAAGACTGGGCGCTTATCTGCAAATCATCAGGCGCTGCTTCAGCTGGTGCAGACGCTGACAGAGGGGCCTCCGGAAATTCACCTCCCAAGGGATGACTCAGAGACCTCATGAGCACAGAAGACGGGTGGACGGGATGGCTTTGCTCTTGCGGAGCTGGCGGCACTTGTTCCAAACTGGGATGCACAGGCAGCTGATGAGGGAGAGCCTGGGAAGGCCGTCTCACTGGGTCTGTGTGTCTTGGGCCTGGGAAGTCTGGTCGGGGAACGAAGCTCCCATGTCTTGGATGGGAAGGTGCCTCTATCATGTTGCCTGGAGAGGCGGTGAAGGGCATCCGTGGCCTTCCATCGGGGGCCCTGTGCCTCAACTCGATAAATGCTTGGCCCAGTATGTTATGCTGCTGAACTGGCAGGCTCTGCGGTGGAAAATGCTGAGGAAGTCCAACTGGGTTATTCATTTGTGAGTTATTTAGAGGCCTAGTCATATCTACAGACATTGACCTTCTCAGCTGTGGAGGAACTCCAGATCCTTGTATTTGTTGAGGAGGCATAAGGAAGCGTTCCTGACTTGACAAGGGACCATGACTTCCTCCTGGAAATCCAAATCTAAAAGAAGACGAAAAAAGCATATAGTTAATAGTAAGTATTATGCTGAATTTAGAGTTAGTTTGATAAAAAGCAAACATCTGAGATGAAACTCAAATACAAAACTAAGGTTGCCAGATAGAATGACTTAGCAAAACCAAAATTATCACCATTAGAAAGCCCTTATAAAGCATCTACATGCAAATAAATCTTTGCTAAGTACCCTATAATAAATGCCATACCCAAGCAATAAAGACGTGTGATCTAACAGATAATGTAGACAAAGAAAAGGAAAGCCAACAAGCAGATGGAGTCAACTGTTTGGAAATCAGCAGGATACTGCTGGAGTTGCATTAGAGTCCATTTCTTCTTTCTCTATTTAGGGAGACTGATATGGGGAGGCTGACGTGGGGAGGACGCCTGAATGAAGGCAGGAGGTCTAATCACGTATGCAGAGAGACCTACAGGCCTCGGCACATGAGAAAACAAAGGCATGATGAGTGGACATAGTAAACCATTTGCTTGAAAGCAAAGAGGACGAGGGGTAATGAGATGAACAAGGACAGGCATTATCTGTAATGATTTAGTAAATGAATGAATTATACCAATACTTTTACTTATATTGTACCTCATTCTAAAAGAACCAAAGGCAATTTACAAATAAATATGAAATAAAGCAAAAGAGGCATAAAGTCGGAGTTCCCGTCGTGGCGCAGTGGTTAACGAATCCGACTAGGAACCATGAGGTTGCGGGTTCGGTCCCTGCCCTTGCTCAGTGGGTTAACGATCCGGCGTTGCCGTGAGCTGTGGTGTAGGTTCCAGACGCGGCTCGGATCCCGAGTTGCTGTGGCTCTGGCGTAGGCCGGTGGCTACAGCTCCGATTCGACCCCTGGCCTGGGAACCTCCATATGCCGTGGGAGCGGCCCAAGAAATAGCAACAACAACAACAACAAAAAAAGACAAAAGCCAAAAAAAAAAAAGAGGCATAAAGTCTAAATAAGGAGAAAGAAAAAAGAAAAATAAGGGTAAGACTATTACACGGAGGTAGATATTAGACTAAAAAATATACATGATAACACGAAAGCCTGTGTTAAGGAATCACCTCCTTACTATAACTCAGGCCCACATGTGGCTGTGATGGTTCTACCCGCTGCTTCAGGGAAAAACCACTAATTTTACCACCTCATCTTATCACGAAAAGTTCCTAAAGGAAAACATCCTTTGAATGTGGAAATTACAAACATTTACAATTTAAATGAAAATAAAAACTCCAAGGAAAGGATAATTCTCACTCATCTCATCAAGGGAGGCTCTGACTGAATGTGGCATTACATTTCAGAGAGCCGGCGAAGGATAAACTACATCCTGGCTGTAATGTCAGGCTAGTACAGTCAACCGTCATAACAAAGGCAGTCTTTAGGGTCCTTGGAGGGGAGAAAAAAAAAAAAAAATCCACATCCTCTCATGAGTGGAAAATAACGTATGTACACATGTGCGTGAATCACTCTGCTGTCATTGTAAAACACACGTCAATCTTTTTTAAAAAAATGCAATCTCCATCGTCTCCTCCCTTTTTCTATTAGACGTTTAAATCTGGCGTGAAGCTGAAGGCTTTACCTAAATCCCTGAGGCCTCATTCCCACTCCAGTAACATCAGGAGGATAGGGTCCACGGGGGTCTTTGGGGAAAACTGTGTATCTCGGTCCCAGAGGAGGAACAACAGGGGACCTGATGCTCCCGGGATAGGGGGGCGGAGGCCTAGTGAAAGCGGGCCCGATGCTCTCCGGCTGCCAGTGCTGCAGGGGGGCCGGGGGAGGCACTGCTCCTGGATCCTGGGAGGCCTTCTCCTGTCGACCTGCCATCTTCTTCTGCTGCTGGTGGAGGATGATTTCACGTAACTTCTGTCGCTGAACGGAAAGAAACAAAAATCACTGGGATTTCTGAGAACTAATAGTTTTTTAAGTCTCAATGCTTCCCATATTTGACTGTGGTAATAGTTAAAATATCTTAGTATTTCAACATTTGAGAGAATACTAGTTAACACCTAACTATTCGATAGCTTACAAAAAAAATAAATGAGTTGGGTCCTTTTTCTTGCCGCACAACTGTCACAAACCTGAAGCTTTCCTATCTAAGAACTCCCCTACAAACGCATCAAGACTGAAATCAGATAAAGAAAGGCCTTTATCAATGACACGGAGTTCCTGCCATTGGTTCAGAGGAAACAAATCTGACTATCATCTATGAAGATGCAGGTTCAATCCCTGGCCTCACTCAGTAGGTCAGGGATCTGGCATTGCCATGAGCTGTGGTGCAGGTCGCAGACATGGCTTGGATCTGGTGTTGCTGAGGCTGTGGTGTAGGTTGTCAGCTGTAGCTCTGATTTGACCCCTAGCCCGGGACCTTCCATATGCTCCAAGTGTGGTCCTGAAAAGCAAAAAAAAAAAAACCCAAAAAACAAACAAAAAGAAAGGCCAATTCACTGGTGTTAATTTTACCAATTTCATCTTTCTTCTCTAAAGTATGACAAATTCTACAGAAAAGATAAACTTTAGCATCTGTATATAAATTATTCAATTTGATAAAATGGACAGCTTTCTCAAATAATATATTTAGAACATCTGAGAACATACAACCTGTTTACCTGTCTCAATTTCTCGGTATCAGCTTGAGACATATTTACAGTATTCTGTGTATCGGTGACTCCCGAGGTCGGTGCAGGTCCAGGGAGTTGGGAGACAGCAGGGAACTGGTGGCCTTGAGAATTCACTGGAGAGTTGGAAGGTGCACCCAAGGTCCCCTCTGATCCAGGCCGCGGCTGGTCAGCAACATCGTGAGCGACCTGACTCGGTCCCAGAGAATCAGACTGAGATCTTGGAGTCATGGGTGGCTGCTCATAGGGATCACGGGGAGCAGATGGGGAAACACGGCTGAACGTGTCTGAAAGCCCAGGTCCGGGTGGCCTAGCTGCTTGGGAACACGCGTCAGGGGGCCGTACCAAGGGGCCAGGTAAAGCTTGTCCTCGATTCTGTGCTGCCTGCAGGAAAGGGTCCTGATTTGGCATGAGGACTGGTCTTGTCACTGAAGACCTAGTAAAACCCTCTGAAACCCTTGGCCTTGGTGTTGCTGGTGGTTGAGAGTAAGGAACAGAAATTCCAGGTCTTGGTGTTCCAGGAGGATGAGCATATGGATCCGAATGCCTCTGATTCGCTGCAGGTGGAACCAACAAGTCGGCCTGTGCAGGCGGTCTTGGGGTTGGTGGCTGCTGACTATACGGGTCAATCGTGGTGGGCCGGGGAGTTCCAGGAGGTTGAGAGTAAGGGTCTGGGTTGGAGCGAGATGTTCCTGAGGGCTGGGAGTAAGAATCAACAACAGGACGTGGAGTTCCTGGAGGTTGGGAGTATGGATCCTGAGATGCGAGCCTTGATATGGTTCCAGGCTGGGGGAAAGCCCTTGAAGGATGGGTGAAAGATTCATTCATTGCCGGATGTGGGGTTAGGGGAGGCTGGCTATACGGATCACCTGACTGGTTGTGAGAAAAGTTATCTACAGGTCGTGGCGTCAAAGCAGGCCTCTCATAAGGGTCCATAGGCAATCGCCTTGGTGCCTGTGACACTGATCCATAAGGATCCTGGGAGGATGGCGGGGGCTGCATGGGCGTTTTAAAAGGTCCAGAACCACTATCAAGAGGTGCAGGTGTCAACAAGGGTCGCCCATAGGGGTCAGGTATCCTTTGTCTTTGAAATGCATCTGCCCTGGGAGATGGTTTAGTGAAGTGGTCATTGGCTCCAGCTGCAAGAGGGCCTTTTGCAGTTTGCTCAGAAACTATAGGAGACCGGGGTAGGCCCAAGGGTTTGGGAAACGGATCTGCCATCACAGGCCGAGGCGTGTCTGGAGGCTTTGCATAGGGGTCACTGCTTGCTGCGGAGGAAGAGCACACATCTCTGACTGGGGATGGCCGACTCGCCGGCGTCTCGCTCATGGGCCGAGACACTGATGATAAAGGTGCAGAGGTTTCCACCAACGCGGAATTTCTTCTGGAAAAGCCATGGCCCCCAGGAGGTGGTCTTGGGGTACCAACCATTTTCGCATAAGGGTCCACTGGAGATGGTGGCCGGGGGTTAGAAGATCCAGGTGAGAACACCTGCGGGGAAGGTGGCTGAGAAGCCTGGGACTGGGACAGGCTCTCTGGGATGGAAACCCGGGATGGCGCGGGGGGAGGAGGGGGGGCTTGCGGCTTTACAAACACATCATCTGATGATGCAGAGGCAGGGGTGCTGGGCGGCTGCTTTGTAAACAGGTCTTTATGGAACGACTGTGCAGGAGATATACTTCCATTGCCAGGCTGGGGGGTCAAGGGGCTCTGTATCCCACTGCTCGGTGTGTCCGAGCCAGACTGACCCAGGAGAGGCTGAGGGCCAAACTGCTGCTGCTGCTGTTGCTGCTGCTGCTGCTGCTCATTCTTCACCTGCTCCAGTTTCTGAGTGGCTTCAATTTTGGCCTGCTGCTTACTCTTCTGACGCATTTGCTGTGGAAACAGGAAAGAAACAGGTTAATATGGTCAGGAAAGAATATAGCTGCTGGGGGTAGCAGAAAATGTATTTGTTTGATATCATCCGCTTCCAGTTGCTCTCATATTAGACTGTAAATTCCTGAAGAGGAGAGACTATTACTCAGCAGAGTGTACCTGATGTCTAGGGCAGGATACTGTTCATAGTATTGATTAGAAATTTCCCCAAATCAACTTATATATTTTACTGAAAAAGGAAAGTCTACTTTGAGTCAAAGTTTATATTCTAACAAGAACTATATCTGAAACAATGACATAAATAGTTCTTTTTGTAAATAGTCAAGGTCCAATTTTAACGAGCAAACCCTTGGAAGTTCTGTTGTGATGCAGCAGGCTAAGGATCTGGCGTTGCTGCAGCGGTGGCACAGGCTGCCACTGTGGTGCGGGTTCCATGCCTGGCCTAGGAACTTCCGCAAGCTGCAGGTGCACCCCCGCCAGAGCAAACTCTTAGAAAAACAACATACATACCTGTCTGAATTTCCATTCCTGTTCATGTTCTGATTCTCTTTGCTTTAGTGGGTCTTTGAAAAGATCTGAATCAATACGCGAGCTGGGATCGATGCTGTCTTGCTGCTGCTGCCTCTTCATGGAATCATTTGACATCTGTACTTTATTAATTCGTAAAGCAGCTCTGTTATCTCTGGCTTTTTGCTTTGAAAAAAAAAGGAAAAGAAAATTACCTCCCAGTATAGACTAACATATTTTAAAAAATGAAAATTAAATAGAACTCTGCTTAACTTTATCAAATAAAAGCAAAAAGAAGTCAGGTTAAACAGCTGAAAATAGCGGAAAGCTTATCCTTGAGAGCCCAGCAGCCTCCCCACCGTCTCCCCTTTCTGAGGAGTGCTTCATGAGGATGGGTTTCCAGCTATCTATCTGATCCAGGCTAGAGAACTTTGGTGTCATTTTCTTAACAAACCCTTCAAAAATGGAAAAATTAAAATCTCTCTCAAATGAGAGAGAAGGAAAATATCAAATCAATCCTACAAATCTAAAATCCAAAATTTGAAGCCTAACATTAAAGAAAATCACTGAGAAACATGAAAAATATCCTGCCATTACCTTTGCCAGTCAAGGTAAAATGAAACAAACCATCAACGCGTTTCCCTCACCCCCTGCCGTAATTTTTGCTTTATCCAGCAGTCATTATTACTGACAATACGTGTGCTGAAGATCCAAGCAGAAAACAACTGTTTTTTCACAATAATGTAGATTTAATACGCTTTAAAATGAAAGCAAGCAGGTGGATCTAGCTGACAATCTTAATTTGGATATTTGGGAGAAAACAATTCACCATCTGACTTGTCAATCTTATAAAATACCCTCGTAATTCCCGGCAAAGTTCATGTTTCAAAATTTCTACAAGGTGTCTAAGATATGTGAAGTTTAAGATAAAGATTTACAACTAAACCTAATACAGAAAGAGCTTATGGTGGAACAAACTGAGGCAACTTAATGAAGCTTCAAAATTTAGTCCTCTTTCCCAGAGCTACAACAATTTTAAAGTGGAATGTATTGACCAGGCTGCTAATAAGCGACTTTAATCTTCAATATACTGGTTATAAAAATGTTCCCTCATCAGGTAGGGAATCACTACAAAACAAAACTACTTCGTAGCTGTACAAGTATTCACAAGTTTTTGCAAAGAGAAATCCTTCTTTTAACTTAAGACAGTAAAAGTAAGGTTCAGGTATTGCATTGAAAGACATGATATACGGGAAGTTTTTGTTTTTGTTTGTAATACCACGTATGGTGCTCTTTCCTGCGAGCTTGCTTTTCTCCACAACTTGGCGATCTGCTTCACTCGCGTAGTCCAGTCTGCAACAGAAGAATGGAGCATGTGTATTTATAGAGCAACGACAATGACGTGACTTAAGAAGGCGGATGAGCCGCTGTTATTTAAACTTATTCTGCCCTCATTTTTCTAAATGAACGGTCCTGTATTCAGTTCTTCACAGAGTATCAAGTCCTAGCACACAGAAGGCCAAACCAGTATTTTCTTCCTCCCTCCCTTCCTTCTTTGGCATGCCTAAGTTCCAGGCCAGGGATCAAACCTGTGCCACAGCAACCACCGGAGGCGCAGCAGTAACAATGCTGGATCCTTAACCCACTGAGCCGCAACAGAACTCCAATAAATATTTTCTGAATGAAGTGCTGCCTCACTAACAATCTCACATGCAGAGCTAGCAAGTTTTTAAGAAGTCTAAGCAGCCCAGAAAGAGTTAAGCCAAATGTAGTAATCTCCCTCAACTATGTAAGATGCTACCAGAACCATAGCTAAAAGTTTTGGAAAACACCTGTAACTCGAGAGAAATCTATTTGATCAAAAGGAAGTAAATACTCATTATTAAATGTAAGCATCTCATCACCATTTGTGCATGACAAAGACAAAGAAAAGTAATGATTTCAAGCCATTTCTATGAAGTTCAGTGTCGGGACAGTGTATAAAATGAAGTATGGGTGAGATCAATAATTAGGAATAAATGCAGACATGATTCTGTCCATATTAAAAGAAAAAAAGAAATCAATCTTCAAAAAAAGCCAGTGAAAATGGAAATCAGTTGACAGATCAGGAGCCCTAACATAGTATTTCATGAGGTTTTAGAATCATACAGGTAAACTTATTAAGGAAAATTACTTAAAACACAAAACAAACAAACAAAAAAACCACAGGAGTTTCCATCGTGGCTCAGTGGTTAATGAACCCCACTAGGACCCATGAGGATGCAGGTTCAATCTCTCTCAATGGGTTAAGGATCCAGCGTTGCCATGAGCTGTGGTCACAGACGTGGCTCGGATTCCCCCGTTGCTGTGGCTGTGGTGTAGGCTGGCAGCTGTAGCTCTGATTCAACCCCTAGCCTGAGAACCTCCATATGCTGTGGGCACAGCCCTAAAAAGACAATAGACAAAAAACAAAACCCAACCAAACAACTACAGCTCCATTCAAAAGACAATTTACACTGATACTAAGTGACTTAATAGAATCAAATATGCTCATCTCTAAATAGAAGATAAAAGTGCAAAGGAAACCCAAAAGAAAACAAAAAGACAACTTACAGAATGGGAGAAAACAGTTTCAAATGATGCAACCGACAAGGGCTTAATCTCTAGAATATATAAACAACTTATACAACCCAACAGCAAAAAAACCAATCAATCCATGGAAAAATGGGCAAAAGACCTGAATAGACATTTCTCCAAAGAAGATATACAGATGGCCAACAAACACATGAAAAAATGCTCAACATCCCTGATTATAAGAGAAATGGAAATCAAAACTACCATGAGATATCACCTCACACCAGTCAGAATGGCCATCATTAATAAATCCACAAAGAACAAGTGCTGGAGGGGCTGTGGAGAAAAGGGAACCCTCCTGCATTGTTGGTGGGAATGTAAACTGGTACAGCCACTAGGGAGAACAGTTTGGAGATACCTTAGAAATCTATACACAGAACTTCCATATGACCCCGCAATCCCACTCTTGGGCATCTATCCGGACAAAACTCTACTTAAAAGAGACACGTGCACCCGCATGTTCATTGCAGCACTATTCACAATAGCCAAGACATGGAAACAACCCAAATGTCCATCGACAGATGATTGGATTCGGAAGATGGGGTATATATACACAATGGAATACTACTCAGCCATAAAAAAGAATGACATAATGCCATTTGCAGCAACATGGATGGAACTAGAGACTCTCATACTGAGTGAAATGAGCCAGAAAGACAAAGACCATATGATATCACTTATAACTGGAATCTAATATCCAGCACAAATGAACATCTCAGAAAAGAAAATCATGGACTTGGAGAGAAGACTTGTGGCTGCCTGATGGGAGGGGGAGGGAGTGGGAGGGATCGGGAGCTTGGGCTTATCAGACACAACTTAGAATAGATTTACAAGGAGATCCTGCTGAATAGCATTGAGAACTTTGTCTAGATACTCATGTTGCAACAGAAGAAAGGGTGGGGGAAAAAATGTAATTGTAATGTATACATGTAAGGATAACCTGACCCCCTTGCTGTACAGTGGGAAAATAAAAAAAATTATTAAAAAAAAAAGAAGGTAAAAGTGCAGTTTAAAGAAAATACTGGAAGAATGTGTACATTTCTTTAACAGACACCCCCCCCTCCTTAAACCACTCATTTCTACTGTTATTTCTGTGCACAGCGAATAAATTACCACAAGGGAGTCAAAGCCAAAGAGCATCTAAAAGACAGGGGTCATCCACATGAAAACCCACTTCTAGGTACCCTCGTAACAATTCCAAAGAGCCATGTGTTGACAGCTGGAAAACTACTGCAAGACAGAGTTTAAATGACCTTTTCGAATCCCGGTGTGTCTTGCAACACGAACTCAAGATGATAAATCAGCATTTGCTTACAAATATTCTGTAAGCGACATTTCATTAATCCAACTGTTTCATCCTCTGGTTAATCGGAATTGTCAAACACGGTACCACTGTACCAGCAGCTGTTTTTCGAACAGACTGGACAGATGGGGAGAAGGGGAAATGGCACCGCGTTAGGTCTGATGTGAACGAGACTTAGAACTGAGTCTGATTTAACCCAACTTAATGCTTCTAAGTGTTAAGCTTCTATTCGAGGAATTTTTTTGGAGAATTACACATATAACACGACACTGACGTTCACATGTTCAAAAAGACTGCAAGGAGAGGGAATGATTTCATTAATTAAAGTTAACTTTGGGTAGAAAGCTCAGAACTAAGAAAATGCAGGATGTTTCCAGATATCTTGACATTGTGCAGGCTCATGAGCTAATAAACATTAGTGATGACACAGGACTCTCTGCTGGAGCAGAACGAAGACAAAAACGGCCTTTCCTTACACACACACACACACACACACACACACACACGGGAAAGCTGGAAATACGGAAGCAGAGAAGGCCTGTGACTCACCGGGGAACTCCTCCTTGAGGTTGGGGAAATTAACATTAGTGTAGAGCACGGGGGCCACCGTTGCCATTTCGCCCAGGGCCTCCTCCTTCTCCCACTTGAGTGTGCTCCTCTGGGCGTTTGACATTGTATCATTTTCTCCTTCCATGGTGGGCGCCGAGGATGTCCAAGAGCCATTAGGATCACTTGCCATTGGATTAAAGGCTGGATTTTTATCCCTGGCAAATCAAATAACTTTCTAAGTACTACGGTAAAGCAGTTTCATTGAAGCTCTTACCACAAACAGCTGATGTTTGACAATTGTTAGCAAAGATCCCAGAGGGCGCAGCACACACACTAACACTGTGCACACACGTCACTTAGAATAATTAACATGTATCAAGTTTCTGCAGAAAGCAAAGGCTTCCAGATACCTGGCATCAGCGTAGGGAGACGGTGCGACAGAAGGGAAGGTTCCCAATCCGCTTCCAGCAGGCAGAGAGTTATGTGGGAGGTGAGGACCGGGTGCAATAAGGCCATTCATGAGTGGTATCCGTGAAAAAACATCTTAGAAGAAAAAAGCATTACTTCAGTTTGCAAATTATTAAAAAATAACAGCAGCAAAATATTTCTAAATTAAAACTATTTAATAGTAATTACTATTCCCCCCCCCCTTTTTTTTTCTTGGCTTTTTAGGACCATACCTATGGCATATGCAGGTTCCCAGGCTAGGGGTCGAATCAGAGCTACAGATGCCAACCTACACCACAGCTCAGAGCAATGCTGGATCCTTAACCCACTGAGCGAGGCCAGGGATTGAACCCGAAACCTCATGGTTCCTAGTTGGATTCATTTCTGCTGCACCACAAGGGGAACTCCTATTTATTACTATTTAATAAAAGGTGTTTATTTAAATACTATTTAAAAGTAGGATTTAAAGTATTGCCTACAGAGGAGCTGCTGATTTCAAAACTGTGAAGTATGGTCTCTGTAACTCTATTTACTTTATCATGATAGATGTCTTGGAGACTGACAGCCCTGGGCTTGAATCTTAATTCTGCTACGTGCTGGAAGCAGAATCAAGCACTATTTCTGTAAGATGAGGGTATTCTGTAATGTAACTGGCACACTGCCTGCACCGTTTTCAGCACAGTGCTGGGATGCAGTACATATGAACTCTAAAAAAGAAAGCGCCTTCCCTTCATGGCTCAGAGGTTAATGACTCTGACGAGGATCTATGAGGATTTGGGTTCGATCCCTGGCCTTGCTCAGTGGGTTAAGGATCTGGCCTTTGTGTTGAGCTGCGGTGTAGCTGTAGACTTGGCTTGGATCCTGAGTTGCTGCAGTGTAGGCTGGCGGCTGTAGCTCAGATTCGACCCCTAGCCTGGAACTTCCATACGCTGCAGCTGCAGGTGTGGCCCTAAAAAGCAAAAAAAAAGAAAAAAAGAAAAAAAAGGGGGGGGGGGATGAATCTCAACAAATGCTAATAAGTTATCAAATATTCCTTCTCTTCTCCACTCAAAAATTTACAAACAGATGTTCCTTATACCGAAACGAAAACCCATCTACAACTTTTTTTTTTGTCTTTTTAGGGCCATACCCATGACATATGGTTCCCAGGCTAAGAGTCAAATTGCAGCTGTAGTTGTCAGCCTACACCACAGCCACAGCAATGTCAAATCTGAGCTGCATCTGCGACCTACACCACAGCTCACAGCAACACTAGACCCTTAACCCACTAAGTGAGGCCAGAAATCGAACCCTCGTCCTCAAGGATACTAGCTGGATTTGTATCTCGTAGCGCTCTATCAGTACTAACTACTGGAACTGCAATGCAACCATGTTGAAACCTTACATCAGAGGAAGAGCTATCACTTATTAGCACTTTACTACGTGCCTGGAACTGTTCTAAAAGCTTCTCTGGTCCTCACGACAACCCTATGAAATGGGTTATTACATGTAGCTCCATTCATGCAAAAAGACTCAGAGAAACTAAATAACTTACTCAAGTACACATAAGTAAGTGTAAAACATCCTCCCTTTATGATTATTTTCATTAGAAGCTGGTCTTGTCTTCCCCCTTCTCAAGTCTACCATGTTTACTCAACCTGGTCACACCAGTATCATTTTTTCTTTTCTTTTTTGGTCTTTTTAGGGCCACACCCATGGCATATGGAGGTTTTCAGGTTAGGGGGTCAAACTGGAGCTGCCACAGCAACACCAGATCTGAGCCGCGTCTGCAACCTACCTACACCACAGCTCATGGCAATGCTGGATCCTTCAACCCACTGAGAGAGGCCAGGGATCGAACCTGAGTCCTCATGGATACTAGTAGGGTTTGTTAACCACTGAGCCACAACAGGAACTCCTAGTATCTTCTTCATGGCATGAATCATAGTGAGAACTGAAAAGTCACTTCATGTAACTTTTACCTAAAGTGATTTCAAGTTACTGTCTCCATCTTGTAGAAATTTCCCCTTTCTGCTTTTTGACCTTCTGTAGAACTGTCAACCCACCCCGCTCTGCCACCGGTCCTTCCTCCCCACTCAACTCTGTTAAGTTATTCCACTGAAAATCACAACCGTTACCATCCAATGAAACCACATCTTTCAAGAACTCATCCTTCCTAACTTTACCACCTGTCCAATCGTCATTGCTAAGATCCTCTAACTCTCATGCAGGATCTTCATCTCCGTCTTTTTTTTTTTTTTTTTTTAATTTCACCTAACCCTTAGAAAGGGGGCAAAAAAGGAGCATCCAACGCACACCTTATTTAAGTAAGTTAAGCATGTAACTCATTACATTTAATTAAAGAGCTCCTCGAGATTCCGCACTCTCCTGGCAGTACGTTCTCTCCAATCTCATTCTTCTGACAACCTCAGTAACTACCGACACACAGATAATTCCTAAATTTTCAGCTGCGTGCTTCAACCACCGCCAGGAAGTCAGAACAATGTATACACCCCCTTTCTGACAAACTAAAAATGGCCTAAAACTAAATTCGTTACATCTCCACTACCCACCCTCCCAACGCGCACACAGACACGCACTTCCTAGTTCCCTATTTCTAGTTTACAACACAATGGTTAGCCCCCAGGCAAGCCTGGCTCATATACGGTCTAACTCAGTTTCACCGCTCTCTCCTCACGCCTTACACCCACTGGGTAGCACAATCCTGCTTGTTCTAACATCTCTGTCTCTCAAATGCAACACCTCCTCTCCCTTAGCACTGCAGGAGTATATACAGGGACTCAGATTCTTAACTCAGTTCCAGTTGCAATAAACTCATTAGTACAGCTTGTCTCAGATTCAGTTCTGATTCTGACATCAGAGCTGCTCTGCCAAAATGTATCATCCATCAGGTCATGTCACTAGTGTGAGATTTTCAATGGCTCTCAGAAACCTGGAGGAAAAAAGGCCAACTGCCAACGCCTGGTTTGCATGGCTGCCTAAACAAAACCTAGCCCCAGGTGCACCCCCTGTTTTCGCCTCCTTAAACACTGCCTCCCCGCACAAAATCCTCGAAACCTTCTTAAAAAAGGAGACTGCACCGTGAAATGACTGAAAGAATGACTGTGAAGTCTTTTTTAAGGGCATTTATCTTTAATGGACATGATTTCCAAAATACATGCTTTCAGTTTCAGAAAACACAGAAAGAGCTTTTCTTTCATGTTGGGAACAGTTCTTCATCATTAAGGAAGTGTTAAGGGGACAATTTAAGCAAGAGGCACTTATGGTGATTCTCTTTTATCCAAATGTAAGTCACATGTTTAGTCTGGCAAAAATCAAGGTAAAATGGTGTTTACAGGCTAAATTGGTAGAAATTAAAATATTTTAACTGTGTACATTATAGAACTTTGCATGTATACACAAAAATTGGTAGGGAAGATAAATTATCTGTACACTTTAGCATTCATACAACAGTGTATGAGCTTGTAAAAGTACCATTAGTCAATACACAGTCATGAAGCAGTGACAACAGGATACAGAGAAATGACCCCACACTCAAATTACCAAGCATACACCCCACCACAGGGCCACTCCAGACGCCTTTCTGTAGGCAAGTCCCGTACCTGCAGCACTACCTCCTCATCTACTCCCACAGGTTGTGACTCTAGCCAAGTCATGTTTCAGCTCTCCAGAAAGGGAGAAAGGAACGCCTTAAGCTTATTTCAATGAGTTAGAGTGAGCAGAAGAAAATGGATCAATCAAAAAACAGGTAAATCTCCCTAGAATGAGGAACTTCACAGTCTAGGGGGGTAGAAAGGTCATGGATTTACTTTCAAAGATATACTGAGGCCATAGTCCGTGGCACAGTATACAGTGCTGAAGACAGAAGGGACCCCACCTTCAAGGGGCTCACAATGTAGAGGGAAAACCACCATCACCCAAACAGGTATTTACATTGGTACCTCACGCTACAAATGAAAAGCACAGGGGTAGGTATGGAGGGGGTGCCCTGCTTGTCACACAAAACGACAGTGAAACTGAGACCGGATCCACCAGGCCAAGGCAGCCAGGTGAGGGGGGAGCAGTTTTCCAAAACAATTTTTCGGGAAGGCCTAAGTGAAAGTGAGCTGGGACTAAGGCCTGGCGGGAGCGGTGAAGAAGGCAGGGGCTGCCGAGAATGCGAGCAGAAGAATGCTGGTCATAAAGTGAACCACTGACTGCGCGAGACCGCCAGCGAAGTTGGTGTGCCGCTGAGGCAAATGCAGAGATGAGTACTTTTCCATGGGCGTGGTACCACGAAGGGACAGGGCTGCAGGCGCACGCTGCACAGCCGTACTTACGACACTTTTCTAGAGGCGACATACCCTGACTGTGCATGGGCAGCAGCTGTGGCGCAGGGGCAGGGGGAGGCTGCGCGGCTGCGGGGCTGAGCACCGCCGTAAACAGGTCCTCCACGTCCTTTCCTCCAAGCTCTGAGAGACACAATTACAGTGACCATGAGGTTAAAAGACTCCAAGAGCCGAAGAATACAGGAAATGCCCTTTTCATCAAGTAAAAAAACAGAACACAGGTACCTGGGATTTTATATAACTTTCCAAGAATTGCTCCTAGGATAAAATAAAGAAGTGGAAATATTAACAACTACCATTTCGATGCCCTGATGCCAAAGAGCATTTGACATAAAATGATCAATGGAAATTAAATTGTAAATAAGCATGCAGAAATCTTTGAAAATCATATTTACTCATGTCTTTTAGAAAGCCTAGATGTAGGGCAAATAGTTTACCATCTGTGACCATTTTGTCTAGCTCAGGACTGAGGATGCCGTCAAGCTGCTCTTCACTCAAGGGTCGTGAACTCTGATTGACACTTGGCTGAGGCAGAGAAGGGTCATGAGCATCAGGCCCAATGTCTATTCCAGCTGGAGGAGCAAGACATGCACAGGGAGGAGAGTGAGTGCGCGCACCTCGCGCAAAATGCACGGCGTGAGTTACCTGCACTGACACCCAGCAACAGGACTGACCCAGGCAATGAACAGCCTGTCATTCTGAACTAATCTGGATTTTTTTTTTCTTTTTCGGCCACCCCATGGCATACAGAGTTTCCAGGCCAGGAATCAGATCTGAGCTGCAGTCGCAAGCTACACTACAGCTGAGGCAATGCCAGATCCTTAACCCTCTGAGCTGGGCTGGGGATCACACCTGCGTCCCAGTGCTCCCAAGACGCCGACAATCCCCTTGTACCACAGCGGAAACTCCTGATCTGGATTCTTATACCAACCTGCAGTGTCAATCAGTAAAAATCAGGCACAACGTATCTGTAAATTTAGGTGCCGCTTAAAGTTATATTTTAATCAAAGCAAGAACATTTCCTCAGGCACAAAAGAGCACATCTGGTTCTTAATTGCTAACTTCCACACAAAAAGCACCATATCATTAAGAATCAATATACCATGTTAAACAAATAATTGCTTTCATTTGGAAAACAGTGGTGTCAAATATATAATTCAACTCTCATATGCAGTCTGTGAAACAATCAAGTTTCACACACATTTTTTAAAAAAGCTCTAAAATTCTTCATGCTTAGTAAAAATTAACCTTTTGCAAGTAATTTGAACTACAGGTTGTATTTTTGAAATGCAAAACAAGTCAAAAACAAGATACAGATTGTGTTTATAACATATTTTATCTCATATAAATTGGTTTTTAAGCAAGTCACATTTATAAGTGGTTTATCATCTACCTTATCATGCCTTCTCAATATTATTACTGTCAGAAAGTAAAATTTCATCTGCTCGTATCTGATCTTATATTAGGAACTAACTCTATAATATTTAGGTAATATTAACAAGAATAAAACCATTCACTTGAAAAAAAAAAAAAGAAAAAAGAACACTACTGAGAAAGTCATCCAAAGCACAGTGCAGGTGTCCATGCTTTAGCTGCACACACAAAGGGAAAAGCGAAGTCGGATTAGTGACAAATTAGCACTATGACAAATACACATGCACCTACAGGTTGTTTCAGCTGAATTCACTATTTAAAAAAAAAAAAAAAAAGACTACTTCTAGTCAGCCGTCATCCATTGCTCAGTTTCTTACCAAATGGACAAGGTGAGCTCTCAACCTGGAAAGTGCATAAATCAAGACCTACAAGACCCAAACCAAATAAAATGGGTGATTACCAGGAGCAGGAAGTGGGGGACAATGCAAACAAAAGAAGAGACAGGTGCAGCAGGACACTAAGGCAAAAAGCCTTACATCTGATGCACTTAGAAAGACAACATAAATTAACTAACTGGCTATCTCCCCTCTTAAGGCAGAAAAGCCAAGGCAGAGCAAATAAAACGAGTTCTTTGACAATGCCAAGGAAAAAAGAAAGAAGAAAAAATAAAGTTTATTTTCAGTTTCAGAGAAAAGACTAAACTGGTTTCACACACATATACCTCTCACTCACATCCTAAAACAGACACTGGGCAGATGGGTATTCACATATACCTGAATGATCAACTGATTTCGCCAGGTCATCTGAAATTATTCCAAGAATGTCATCATCTGTGTTTAAGACTTCGGAAATGTCGGCTAAGGCGTCATCAGCAGTACCTAAGGAGAGCAAGTATTTCTTTAAAATGTCAATATTTTCCAAGAAATTAAATGCTGAAACTCACTCATTCAGCCATTTACTAAATATCTAGAGTAGCACAGATGCTGAGCTAAGTGGCAGAATTATAAAATTTAAGATTATTACTTCTAAAGTAATATTTCATAGAAAAGGCATTCCAACATTTTCAATACCAAAACATTAAAAATTAAGACTGTTTCTATTTTGTGACTATTATATATTAACAATAAAATAAAACTTAAAACTAAAACACCCTGGCAATAAAAGTGAAACAGAATGCTCTAAGAAACAAGGCAAAAACGTCATTAAGACAGTGGCATCTCTAAAATGACACCTAGAAAATAACAGCAGAAGATAAATATCAAAGACAAACCTACTGCTGAGGAGTTCCTTGTAAAGTACAAACCGGATACCATCTCGTTAAATGCCTACTTCCAGCTCTACTCCTAACACGGATTAATTCACTTATTTATTCGAGAAGCTATCTGAGTACCCACGGAATCATGACTATGGATTAATGTTAACAGGCACTGGTCCGGCCACCGGGAACGCAGAAGTGACCACAACCAAGCGCACGCCCTCCAGAGCTCACTTCTCCAGAGGGAGCCCGACAGTAAAGAAACGACATGAGTGTAAGTGCTGTAAAGATAAGCAACGATCGGAAAAGGATTGAGAATAAGATGCGGAGATACTGCGTTAGAGAAAGCGGTAGGAAAGGACCCCTGGAGTGGTGACGAGGCATCAGTCTCAATGAGCTGGGGGAGCACACGTGCTCGGATGGAAAGAGCACCCCAGGCAGAGGGAAGGCAGGTATGACGACTGGAGGAGCGAGAGGTGTCATGACAAGCGGCGGTAGTAATAAAGGGAAAGATGGGGAGAAACACTAAAAACACAGCCAAGCAAGATTACGTGTAGTTTCAAAGGTCAAAGTGAAGACTGATCTTTATTCTCAAGTATAAGGTACAGGTGACCTTTGAACAACATGGGGGAAGGGGCGACGACCCTCCACGCAGTCAAAAACCTGAATATAACGTTGACCCTCCCTGGCCTCTTTTCCATGTCTGCAGATTTAACCAACCAGAGATTCTAGACAGGTGTGGGTATTAGTGAAAAAAAAAACCCGTGTAAGGGAGCCCTCCAAGTTCAAACCTCTGTCGTTCAAGGGCCCGCTGTACAATGGGAAGTTGGTGGAAGGGTGGAGGGGGGTCCGACAGCAGGACCGCCAGGGTCCAGGGGAGGGGCAGGGAGAGCCGGGCGAAGAAGGGGTTGGCTCTGGGATATCATCGGAAGGCAGAGACAAACCTGCGGATGTATGAGGTTCGGAAGGTGAGCTAGGGAGGCATCAAGGAGGACTCGACGGGTTTCTGCCCTAATCAAGGAGGAGAGGATGTAGGCTACCTGTTGTCACTGAAGTTACCAAACCTGTGAATTTTTTTCATCCATGTTGACTGCATTTTTACTTAAGGGAAAAAAAAAAAAAAAAAAGAAGGGGAGAGGAAGACATAAAATACTCTAGATCTCAGAGCAAATGGTTCTGTGAAACATAAACATTCTCCTCCCATTAAACACATGCTTCTCAAAAAGAATTCATACATGGAGTTCCCGTCATGGCTCAGTGGTTAATGAATCCGACTAGAAACCATGAGGTTGCGGGTTCGATCCCTGGCCTTGCTCAGTGGGTTAAGGATCTGGCATTGCCATGAGCTGTGGTGTAGGTCACAGACGTGGCTCGGATCTGGCGTTGCTGTGGCTCTGGCATAGGCTGGTGGCTACAGCTCCGATTCGACCCCCAGCCTGGGAACCTCCATATGCTGCGGGAGTGGCCCTAGAAAAGGCAAAAAGAAAAAAAGAAAAAAAAAAAGAATTCATACATACATAAAAACATTAGAATTTTTCAAAGTGAAAACTAAAGTTTGTATGCCCAAATATTTGTAAAGTCTTAAAAAAATAAAATTATTTCAACAATGTATTCTGTAAACAGTACACTTGAAAGAAAAAAAAATTCTGGGAGTTCCCATCGTGGCGCAGCAGAAATTAATCCGACTAGGAACCATGAGGTTGCAGGTTTGATCCCTGGCCTTGCTCAGTGAGTTAAGGATCTGGCGTTGCGTGAGCTGTGGTATAGTTGCAGACGTGGCTCGGATCCGGCATTGCTGTGGCTGTGGCGTAGGCCGGCGGCTACAGCTCCGATTCGACCCCCAGCCTGGGAACCTCCATATGCTGTGGGTGCAGCTCTAAAAAGACAAAAGACCAAAAAAAAAAAAAAAAATTGGATAATTCTTTCAGAGGCCATCAAGGGGTTTACATGCTTGTTTGTTTTAAACAAAAGGAATTCTACTAAACAAATTACAATCAAGATTTTTTAAAAGATGACGTTTTAAAAGATCCCAACCTAAAGAGATTTTGCATTTTATCGACAAATTATTAAAACTAATGTAATGGACTACATTGCTTTAAATATTTTTAAAGAGGAAGCTATTCCTTTTAACTTCCCCCTTATAAAGGCAAAACAGTGGTTCAGGTGCACCGAACATTCCCTTCAACCCAGGTTTTGAGAGGCATGTTACTCTAGTCCTCTGCGTTTTGGCTTTAACATTAAACCTTTCTTCAACAGTTTTGTGGAAAAAACAATTTCAAATAAAAGAGGAATAAAAATAGCATGTATCACAACAGGTCTTCTGTCCAACTTTAGTTCTCTTCCTTAGAAACACTCAAGTGCCATTAACGTCTATGTAGGTCTTTACATGAGCAGTCAAAATTCTTCTGAGATACCCCTCAAGGGAAGACATCCTCTGAAGGACCAACAAGTCTCTCATTACACACATTATTTTATTTATTGGTTCGTTCGTTTGTTTTTTACAGCCACACCAGAGGCATATGGAAGTTCTAAGGGGTCGGTCCAGTCAGAGCTGCAGCTGAGGTCTACCTTACAGCCACACCAACACCAGATGCGAGTCACATCTATCTGCAACCTACGCCACAGCTTGTACCAACGCTGCTGGATCCTTAACCCGCTGAGAGACATCAGGGATCAAACTCACATCCTTAAAGAGACTAAATTGGATTCCCAACCCGCTGAGCCACAATGGGACATAACAACATAATGACATGGATGAGGGCAGGTAAGTACTTAAAACCACAGAACTAAAGTAAAATGATCTGCTAACATTAAGCAAGGAGCATGGCCTTTGTCTCAATTAATGTCCTCACTGCTGCTAACAGTGAGGAAGACTGGGGTATGCGTACCCATAACCGGAGGATAAGACGGCTTCTAATGATTCAAAGAAGTTAACATCAAAAATAAAAGCCTATATTTCAACCCAGGATAATACCCAATCAAGTTAATGAAGCTGCAACTACTCAATACATCAAGTCATCTTTCAGTGGAAGGCTGTCAATCTTATTTTCCAAATTGAGTTTATAAAATTGAGCAACAAATGTAATTCAAAGGATAACAAAGGAAGTTTATCAGAATAACAGTAAATTTATAACTGAAAGTCAGATAAGAATACAGAAGCGGGGGGAAAACTGTGACACTGAACTAGTTAAACATGATGAGCCTGGCTGATGTTCACGTTACTTAATAAATGTTAAGTTCTCATACCTGTCTCTGATTCTAGGTGGTCCTTATATCGACTATCTAGGGCAGGGGTTCTCAGCTGGGGACAGTTCTGCAGGGGACATCTGGCTTATCTAGAGACATTTCTGATCACAGCGACATCGTGAGGACAGAGATGCTGCCTAATACTGTACGACACACCCGATGGCCTCCCTCCTCCAACAAAGTTTATCTGGCCCAAAGTGTCTGTAGTGAGAGACTGATCTAAGCCATCCGATTTCATGTTATTAACAAGTGATCAGCCAGCCCCCAATGACAGCACTCTTTTCCTCTTGTGAATTTCTTGGGGCTGTGTAATTAACGAAAACTCTACCTTACCTCAGTTGAAGATTGCTATATTTACAACTCACCAATTATGGCCTAATTACACTCCCTGATAATTGTCCTCAGCAAACTGTAAACCAAATATTTTCCTTTGCAACTCACAAGAGTTGATTTGGTGGTAGTTACATAGATAAATTTATTTGTCAAACATTATAGACCTGGTCCACTTAAAATAGTTCTATCTACTCAATGCAAGTTATACTTCAATACAGTTATTTTTAATGCAGATGAGGCCAAGCTAAAGCATTTCAAAGGTTTTGATTCCAAGGAAGATCAATGTCATGTGATACAGAAAACATCTGTGATTTATTCCACATACCATGAGTTCCAGGTTTTGCTGGCGTTGAGGACGAACTGAGTAGTGGATCTAAGGAAGGGTCCAAGAAATTTGTGTTCATGTTTGTTTTATATGAAAGCTGAGCTGCATCTTCTGATAGATTATCTAAACTTAGCTTGTTTTGTCTACTTGTATCTAGAAGATCTTTTCCAAAGAAAGCTTCCTAAAGATAAGCACATGTGAAAATGATTGACTTAGTTATAAATTCTAAAATTATAATATTTTGAAATCATTTTGATAAGAAGGTAAATATTACATGAAAGTTCATTATTTAACAATATAGAAAATAAATACATGAACAATATAGAAATATCCTGTCAATTCCTTTATATAGAGTCCACTTCATTAATTAATTTATTTACTTATGGCTATGTCCATGGCATGAGGAAGTTCCCAGGCCAAGGACGGAACCTATGCCACAGCAGCAACCGGAGCCACAGCTGCAGCAATGCTGGATTCTTCCTTCACCACAAGAGAGTTCCTTGATTCCCTTATTTTACAAGTAAGATTTTTTTTTTTTAAGTTTTACTGGAAACAAAATTATGCAAATAAAACCATACAATTCTGTCACATGTTATTTCAAGCAACTGCCATATAATGATTCAATAATCCCAGATTAGATGAAAACTAAATTTTAAAATTGATAAATTTACAACACTATGAGACCTAAATTCATATTGTAAGAAAAACTAAAGTGTCATGAATATTATTAAAATTTATTGATTCTTTGTAGAGCATAGCTCGAGGGTTTGATCTACAGCTTAAATATTTATGCATTTCAGGTAGATTTTAGTCATCTCATACTGAATCATACAACCATAATAAAGACATCACACACTATACATCTGAAAGAAGAGCCTGAGTCATTTTAACCATACTATGTGTACAAAGTCTCCTGCTATTAAAGACACTGGCTTTTTATTCCTTCATTCGTGTTAACTCTTCTCCATTTCAATACAATTTCTCTACTGCAGAGCCCACTCTCGCAAGCTGGGTTCCTTACAGCTCCACCATAGCTCCCAAACTTCTCAAGGATCAATAAAGGAACCAATGGAAGCTTCCCTTCCTTCAACCAAGAGGCTCTGCTCTAATCTATTTTCTATAATGCAGTCTGTCTGCAAAGGGGATCCTTGGTAGAGGGTAACTACCAACATGTAACACACTCTTGCCGAAGCTACATACACAAAAAAGGTTTAACTGCAGCAATATTTTATAATACTAAAAAGTGAAAACAACCTCAATGTCAAAAAGCACGTGACTAAATATAGACAGTGATACTATAAAATAACGCATTAATTTTATTTTTATTTTATTTTTTGCTTTATAGGACTGCACCCTCAACATATGGAAGTTCCCAAGCTAGGGGGCTATGCCGCAGCCACAGCAATGCAGGATCCAAGCCACATATGCAACCTACACCACAGCTCACGGCAACACTGGATCCCCGACCCACTGAGCAAGGTCAGGGATCAAACCCCCACATCCTCATAGATACTAGTAGGATTCATTTCCACTGCGCCACAACAGGAACTCCAATGCGTGAATTTTTTAAAAGGATGGACAACTATCCTGTCAAAGAAAAGCTCTAAAATACAGTATTAAAAGAAAGCAAGTTCTGGAGTTCCCGTCATGGCGCAGTGGTTAACGAATCTGACTAGGAACCATGAGGTTGCGGGTTCAATCCCTGGCCTTGCTCAGTGGGTTAAGGATCTGGCGTTGCCGTGAGCTGTGGTGTAGGTTGCAGATGCAGCTCGGATCCCGCATTGCTGTGGCTTTGGCGTAGGCCGGCGGCTACAGCTCCGATTCAACCCCTAGCCTGGGAACCTCTATATACCACGGAAGTGGCCCTAGAAAAGGCAAAAAAACAACAAAAACAAACAAACAAAAAAATTAAATTAAAAATAAAATAAAAATAAAATAAAATAAAGCAAGTTGAGTGGTTGCTTTCAATACAATACAAACCGAGACTATTAAGACTATGAAAAGATAAATTATTTTAAAGTTCCAGGAGGAAAAAAACACCAAACTGTTGACTTCTGAAAGGGGCAGAGGAGAAGGTATGTGAACTCTGGCGAAGGAGCTGGAAATCTGATTTGAAATTTTCTTTTTTTTTTAAGTGAACAAGTTGTTTCACTCTGAAAAAGAAACTGGAAACCCAGAAAAACAGAGCACTGGACGGAAGATGATTTGTTTCTTATACTATCAGTATTTTCATCGTTGGGAAAATGCTAACTAGCAGAAAGCACCTGAGAACTTTACACATCATTTTTTCAATGCTTCAGTATAAATTTCATAAACCCGAGATAACAAGGACCAAGAATTTTTTCTTTCCAGGGCCAATGATGAATTTAGTGATATTTCTCAAAAACTGTAACATTCTTGACTACTTTGGGGGCCTTTTATTTCCTGCCGTTAACATAAGGGAGTGGCTCCATGCAGTTTCTGACTTAATAATGTTCAGTGATGCCCTGACCTACCACAGGGGTTCCTATGGCCACGTGGTACCACCAGCTCTTAGGAGACCACATAACTATTTCTACTGGGTAGATTAAACAATTATTTACAGTTTATCTTGACACTGCTATGATTAATAAAGAAAAACTACAGGGAAAAAACTTACTGAATTCTTTTTTTCTTTTGACGGCTATACGTGTGGCTTACAGAAGTTCCTGGGCTAGGGGCTGAATCAGAGCTGTGCAGCTGCTGGCCTATGTCGTAGCCACAACGGATCCAAACCACATCTGTGACCCACACTGCAGACTGTGGCAATGACAGATCCTGAACCCACTGAGTAAGGCCAGGGATCGAACCCCCATCCTCACAGAGACTATGTTGCGTCCTTAAACCACTGATCCACAACAGGAACTCCATCTGACTGAATTCTTAATAGCTTCTTAATAACACTATTATTTCCCAGTCCCCTGCCCCAAACAATGGTGAAAAAAACACAACTGCTATCACAAGATGTCCAGGAAACAGCACCATCACAAAAGCTTCCTTCATATCAAAAAATCTATGATACTGGTAAACACAAAAAGAAACAGCCCAGATCAACACTTAAGATTACAGAAGTGATCGTGAAATCAGATCCAATATTTTTAAAGGCTCTTTTACCGTAGTATGAAATAGTCTGTTTTCACACTTTCATTAAAAAGCTAAAGAAAGCTTCCTAGAATTCCCATCGTGGCACAGTGGAAACACACCCGACTAGGAATCATGAGGTTGATGGTTTAGTCCCTGGCCTCAGAGTGGGTTAAGGATGCAGTGCTGTCGTGAGCCGTGGTGTAGGTCACAGACACAGCTCTGGTGCAGGCCATGGTGCAGGCCGGTGGCTACAGCTCCAATTGGACCTCTAGCCTGGGAACCTCCATGTGCCTCCAGTGCAGTCCTAAAAAAGCAAAAGAAATTAAAAAAACAAAACAAAACAAAAAACTAAAGAAAGCTTTCTGAAGACAGATTATACTTAAGAGGAGGATCAAGAAGGATCAGGATGAGGAGGCCGGTCATCCACTCCTAACTCCCAGGAAGGATGATTAAGAAGGGCGGTGAAGAGAGAGCAGACGACACAGAGGATGCAATTAAAGACAGTCTCGACAGGCAATGGGTCTATCGCCTGAACAGTAAAATCACGGTTACATATTTTTAAAAGGTACAAAGCTAGAATGCATGGGTATATGAAGGGAATAGGGGAAAATAAAACATTCGCTAAAGACAAAATTGGAGTTCCTGTCATGACTCAGAGGTTAACGAACCCAACCAGCATCCATGAGGACTTGAGTTTGATCTCTGGCCTCGCTCAGTGGGTTAAGGATCCAGGGTTGCCCTCTGAGCTGTGGTGTAGGTCGCAGACGCAGCTCAGATCCCGCATTGCTGTGGCTGTGGTGTAGGCCGGCAGCTACAGCTCCAACTGGACCCCTAGCCTGGGAACCTCCACATGCCATGGTTGTGGCCTTTAAAAAAAAAAAAAAAGACAAAATTAAGGCTCACAGTTAAGCACCTGGCATACACAATTCTTATTTAATCTCTCAACAGTTCTGTGCAATAAGCATTATCACAGTTTTACAGATGAGAAAACTGGGGCACACAGATGTGAAACCGAACAAGACCACACAGCTAAATGGTAGCAGAGTGGTACTCAAACCCTGGACTCTGAATTTAAAAAGTAAATCTTTAAAATGGACATTTCCCTAATGGTATTAATTGTGTAATAAAAAGTCACACTCAAATAGTACATACTTAAGGTAACTGTGCTTAAATGTCTTATTCATCACATATAGAAGGTTTTTTGTTTGTCTTTTTAGGGCTGCATCCAAGGCATATGGAGGTTCCCAGGCTGGGGGTCAAATGAGAGCTGTTGCCCTGGCCTATGTCACAGCAACACTGGATCTGAGCTGCGTCTGCGACAGCTCAGGGCAATGATGGATCCTTAACCCACTGAGTGAGGCCAGGGATCGAACCTGCATCCTCGTGGATACTAGTCAGAGCCACAACAGGAACTCAATATATAGTTTTTCACTCAAGTAAGTATTTGAATTTTATACTTCTAATTACCTAAAAAATTAAGGAAGCTGTATGTTAATTGAAAGAAATGCATTTTAATTACAACCAATTAAACTAGTAATCACTAACTGGAAAAGTAAGGTAAAGGAAAACGTACGACACAAGCAATGAAGCATCAACGCTGGTCACAGCTGTGTGGGAGGGACATCGGATGGACACTCGGTGGTCACCCTGTCCCACTTCGGTTTTTACACAGGAAGGAACAAGGGCCCAGGAAGCATGAGTTACACGCTCATGGAACCAGAATCAGCTGCTTAAGCTCAGTCCTATTTCTCATATGGGGCTCTTTCCAATGGACCTTGAACTCGTCAATTGAACGCTTCTTCAATGGCCTTGAACTCTTCTATGACTTAACACTTATGAGATGAACTAGAAGGGCTTCTATTTTCATACAGTTCCACATCTATCAAACATATTTCTTCATATGGAAGGCTATGATGTCTACTTCAGAAGAGGAAAACAATTCCACTTGAATCCGTGGTTCACTGGGTCTCTAGAAGTGGTACAGAGCTGTAACTTTGGCTGCTAAAAACCTGTCTTCATTCAGTGGACATAATCACTATAACGTGTGCTGGCAAAGGGAGGTGCCCACCAGACCCGGGTTTGTGGAGCGCACAGCTGTGACGGGTTTGGAAGAATGAGCTTTTCCTAGCCCAAAGAGCTCTGCATGTCTTCTGAAATTTACAAGTGAAACACTGAGGGAAAAAAAGAACTTTCTGGAGTTCCCGTTGTGGTGTAGAGGAAACGAATCCAACTAGTATCCGTGAAGATGAGGGCTCGATCCCAGGCCTCGCTCAGTGGGTCAGGGTTCCTGCACTGCTGTGGCTGTGGCGCAGGCCAGCGGCTATAGCTCTGATTCAACCCCTAGCCTGGGAACCTCCATAGGCCACGGGTGCAGCCCTAAAAAGCAAAAACAAAACAAAACAAACAAACAGAAAAGAACTTTGTGAAAAGGATCAAAGCACAAAAAAGGTAAATGTAATTTTTAAGGGCCCCTGGAAGGTAAAAATGGCATTCATGATTACTAACAAAAACAAGGAAAACATGCACAAAAACAACAGAACTGTTTTTAAACACTCAACGCTCACTTTACATTTCTTTCATTAACAAATACATAATACAAAGCAAAATATTACCTGTAAGTAGGCAGGAAAAATTTCTTCAAGCTTATTTTTCCTTTTTCGATATCTTTTCTTTATTTTTTCAGTGTTTTCAGTAACAGAAACGGATTCATCAACTAGAGTATCTGGTAACTGCTCACTCCAGCCTGAAACAATAACCACGCTTATAAATAGGTGGCATTTAAATTTTTCAGATAAATCAAACGCAATCTAGCAATTCTGCAACATATATATAGTCCCACAGTTCTACATAAGCAAGCTTTTTTCTCTTTCAGTTTTATGGAGGTATAACTGACAACCGCATGAGTTTAAAGTACACGGCATAACGACTTTGACCAACGAGCTTTTTCACAGAGAGACCTGAAAGCATATTTATTAGTAATTTTTAAGTATCACAAAAATTTAAGTTCATATCTACTTAGTATCATCCTGGCTCCTACACTTTCTTGATGACTATTTCCTTACAAAGCAGAAACTTGGCTTTTTTTTAACGCTGACAATTTGTTAAAGACTAAAAAACAAACAAACAAACACACTCAATGCTACTGAGTAAGAAATGGCGAATCGTACACTACTCAAGGGAATTTAGCAGGTGCAATCATTTTGTAGAGTTTATTGGGACTATCCACAATGTCTTTTTTAAAATGTGTCCTTCAATCCAGAGTTCAGTGATTTGTTCAGGCAAATTAGGTACCTATTATACAGATATTGTGATAATATGACTATCCATGAATATGTGCATAAACATGCTATGGATGCTCAATCTGAAAAATCAGAGAAATTCAAAGCTGTGGTATGAAATTAGCAATGAAACAAGTACACCCCTTAAAGCAGAAGGCAAGCAGTCAAATGATATTCTCATATACTCAAAAGGTACAGCCCTTCTGAAAATCAACGTGGGCTCTTTTGTTGCCAGACTACATAGATGGACAGACAAAGACACACACACACATATTTGTGTGGGGGCTGGGAGGGTGGGCATCGACGGCATGTGGAAGTTCCTGGGCCAGGGACTGAACCCACGCCACAGCAGCAACCCGAGCCACAGAAGTGACAATGCCAGACCCTTAAGCCAGTGTGATACAAGAGGACTCCTCTATTATTTTATTTTTTAACAATTAAAAAAAAAAACCAATTATATAACCAGAAAATAAAGAATTTTCCAAGACCAAAAATTAAGGTAAAACAGGAACCCAGAAATAAGCAAAGAAAGAAATAAAGCTCTCCGAAATTTTGCTATGATCTAGCGACCTTGAATTCCAGTTTTCAGAGCCTTATGTGGAATGGGAAATAGAAGACAAAATCCAGGGTGTCTCTTCGCAAGGTGGAAAAATTCACTAGATGTGTCGGGTATAAAGGTGGGACCTGGAGTTCCTGCCATGGTGCAGTGGGTTAAGAATCTGACTGCAGTGGCTTGGGTTGCTGCAGAAGCTTGGGTCTGATACCAGCCCAGTGCGATGGGTTAAGATACCGGTGTTGTCACAGCTGCACCTTGGATTCAGTCCCTGGCCTAGGAACTTCCATATGCCGCAGGTGTGGCCACGGGACCCTGAAGGGCTCCTCCACACTCAGGGTTGGTTCAACGAGAAACACACACCCCTATCCCACTCCCCACTTCTGACAGCAAAGAAAACTGCTTTACCGTTTTGTCACTGAGTAAGGTACTGGGTAGAAAGGCAAAAAAATGAAAATCTTCCCTGAGAGTTCAAAAGCTCAATGTGCAAGGAACCTGAATGTTTTACCATCGGGGGACAAAAAAACGTAAAGCTAAGTATTTAGCTTTAAGGACTCCTGGGGTAGCAGCTCCTCATATTCCTGGCAGCAACAAATGCAAATATACTCTAATGGAACCAACTTCAATTCAGTCTGCACAAAGTTCAAAGAACAGTCTAAAAGAACTATGGGTTCACAATTTTTAAAAACTTTTTCTTTTTTCGGGCTTCACTGTGGCATGTGGAGGTTCCTAGGCTAAGGGGTCGAATTGGTGCTGTAGCCACTGGCCTACACCACAGCCACAGCCACATCAGATCTGAGCCTTGTCTAAGAGGCAACGCTGGATTCTTAATCCACTGAGCGAGCCCAGGAATCAAATATGAATCCTCGTGGACACTATGTGAGCTTCTTAACCCACTAAACCACAACAGGAACTCCAAAATGTTGTTTGATACACGGGTATCTCTCTCATACAATAAACACAATGAAATGAAGCACCAGGAGGTGGGTGAGAGATATACAGAGTAGGAGCAGATGTGGAGTTTCCATCATGGCTCAGCAGTTAAAGAATCTGACTAGCATCCATGAGGATGCAGGTTCAATCGCTGGCCTCGCTCAGTGGGTTAAGGATCCAGTATTGCCCTCTGAGCTGTGGTGTAGGTCGAAAACGCAGCCCAGATCCCGCATTGCTGTGGCTGTGGCGTAGGCTGACAGCTACAGCTCGGATTTGACCTCTAGCCTGGGAATCTCCATATTCCCCGGCTGTGGACCTTGGAAAAAAAAAAAAATCTTATATTCTAAATCAATTAGATACATGAAGAAATAAAAGATGACTGAAACTAGGAGTAAGCTATAAAAAGAAACTACCAAGTGTTAAAATATCAAAAAGGTAGTTAGAAAAGGAAAACATGCATAATATATTAAAGACTTGGAGTTCCTGAGGTGGCACCCTGGGACGAGCAGCACCTTGGCAGTGCCAGGATGCAGGTTCAATCCCTGGCACAGTGGGTTAAGGATCCAGTGTTGCTGCAGCTAAGGCTGGGCTGCAAGTGCAGCTTGGACCTGATCCCTGGTCAGGGAACTCCTTATGCTGTGGGGCAGCCAAAAAAGAAAAACAAAAACTCAACGGATGACATGAAAAAAATCAAAATACTGAACTAAATGATGAAACTGAAATTACACAGAACACAGAGTAGAGACAAAGACAGAAAACACAGAAACCAGTTTCACTGAATATATCAAATGCCTTTTTTCTTTTTCTTTTTCTGGCCATGCCCATGGCAGGTGGATGTTCCCGGGGCAGGGACTGAAACCACATCACAGATGCGACCAAAGCCACTGCAGTGACAACCTCAGATCCTCAACCCACTGTGCTGCAAGAGAACGCCTAACATACCGCAGTTCTTCATTGGGGCCGGTTATGGTCACGCTAAGTCATAAGAGAAACTTCTTTAAACCACTGTCATGCTTCCCCTCAAAGACGTATAGCAATTTTTACAAAATTAATTCATAGGCTAAAACTCTATCACACAGTAAGGAAAGAATTCTGTTCAAAGAACACACTAAAAACATCTCATTTTTCTTCATGTTCTACCTAAAATATTTAAAATACATAAAGCATACAGATCATGACATTATAAATTACTCAGTCTTCATGAGAAACAATTCTTAAGCTATACGGCTTAAACGATGACTTACCTTTCTATGAAGCTCTACGTAAAGATGACGGAATATTAATTGGAAAATATATTTCTAAAACATTATACAATTCCGTCAAAAATTATTGGGGTACTCTGTCACTTTCAACTACATGGTCTTAAAAGTTTCCAATGTTATGCCAATTAGCTAAGGCAGGCAAAGAAGGGCCTTTGTGAGATGACCAGAAAGTACCAGATTACTACAAAGTGATTCAGTCTCTAAACGGTGTGTGTTCAACTTGGCGGGGAGGGGGAGTGAAATCTCAAAGCAAGAGAGTCTTGGATTTAAATAAGCTTCTTATTGACCCTCATTTCTACAGTGCAGAACTTTACAAGCACTCAAGTTCTGTGATCACTTTTAAGAAGCAATGAGGTTGTTACTGTAATACTACCTAGGATAGGACTTTTCAAAAGTGTATCAAGATAAAGGGGTTAAATCAAAGAAAACCAATACCTTACCATCATCTCTGCTGGGTAACTGCTCAGAAATGGAGCCTGAGGAATCTTTTCTGATGACAGATCTTTTGGTTTTTCCTTGCCCAGTTCGACTTCTTTGCCGCACCATAAATCCACCAATACCTAGCCAAAAAAGAAATTAGGTAGTCTTGTAAATAACGAATTTCTCCCTGTATTTCCATAGTAAATAGGGTGAAATTACTTAGTCTTAAGGAGTAAGGGATTTCCCAAATTCAATGTGGGCTAATTTAAATCTCATTCTGATGCAAAATGTAGGAGTTGAGAAATAAGCAAATAAAAGAGGTCAAAGCTACTGTTACCTCATTACCAACCAAAGAGGAAAAATAACTCATTACAAGTGCAGAAGACTGCATGCATCTCTTCTCCTAAACGATGCCACAGCAAACGTCCAGTAAGTCATGCTCACTTGCTTACTGTCAATAACTCACAGATCATCACTCAAATTATGTGTGAGCTGAGGGAGAACAGAGACAGACACAAACTCGACTGGATGTGACCCAAACAGCAATCACCATGGCTTCCAGGGCATCTGTCTAGCTATTTCTAGTGAGGGCTCTCGGACATGAGACAGAGAGAGCTCTGTAGAAAGGGCACAAAATCTGGAAACAAACTCTGTAATTCTGGTCAGGACTAGATTTTGAGCAAGTCATTTAACTTTTCATTGCTCCAGTTCCCTCACTGGTAAAAACAGGAATGACATACAGCGCGTCCTTGTAAATATGTTATAAATAAATTAATACAGGAAATAAATGAATGCACTCAAGGTACTGAGAACAGTGCCTGACACACAGTAACACTAACAACGTTTGTCACATGATACAGCTGTCTAACAACATACTGTGTGACCTAACCGGCCCCTCCAATGGGTCCCTTACCTGGGTGAGTCCACATACAGTGGAAAAAGACAAAAAGGAAAAACAAAAACCAAAAATCCAACCTTTAAGCATGAGTTCCTGGAAGGAAACTGGCAGTATCTTAAAAAGTAAAAGTGTGTCTATATGCCTCGTAACTAAGAAGCAATGAAATAATTTTCATACAATGATTTGGAAGAAGCTAATCCAGGCCCTTGTTACAGATGTGGCCCATCCATCTGTAGGGAGGGTGACCTCTTAAGGTCTGAAAGATACAGTTTTTCCTTACACATCTAAAAGTATCTAGATCACTCTTAACCAATAAAGTATGAGCAATCAGAAGCATACTGAACTGATTCAATATAATACCCCATTGGTTGATAAACGTACATTAATAAATTGCCCAAAGAAAGCCTACAAGTTCTGTATTGTGACCATTTCAATAAGGCAAATAAAATGGGACAAGCAGAATGGCTTTTCTCTCCCCTCCCCTGAGGCAGACAGGAAATAAGGGTTTTGAACACATGAGTCACATTATTAACCAATTTGCAATTTTAGGAGGCATAAGGACCCTGTCATGTCACCTCCATACTGTACACCTACTAGCAGTCCTACATAAAAACTGAAATAAGTTAAACGAAATATTAGAAAGTGAATGCTAAAACTTACAAGAATTACAGAAGTACACATCAAGGGAAAATATATAAGTGGCTTTAAAAGTCCAAGTATAAAATAAAAGCAAATCTAGTAAAGCATTTAACAAGATGGCTAACATTTGGGGTGAGCATTAAGATAATGATTTCCTATAAATGATTCACATACCCAAACGAAGTCATTTGTCAGCTAAAAAGTGTTCTCGCATCTACACAGACAAGTTTTTTGGTGGGGTTGTGTATGTGTGTGTGTCCTTTGTCTTTTTAGGGCCACGCCTATGGGATCTGAGCTGCGCGTGTGATCAGCAGCACAGGCACAGCAACACTTGATCCTTAACCCACTGAACAAGGCCAGGGATAGAACCCATGGCCTCATGGCTGTGAGTCAGGTTCAACACACAAGTTTGAATTTAAGGAGCTGTTAAGAAGTAATGCTTCACCTTGACTGTTTCATTGTTACTGAAGCCCTCAACACTGTATTTGTCTTAATTAACGACGTTCTGATTACACTACGATGTCCAGCTCAGGCACAGTACCTGGTCTGTACGGTTTCCTTTTCCTCTTTTTGATGCCCTCTGTTCCTTCTGCTCCCTTTGTTTCATCATCCACAGCTTCCCGTTCGGGACTAGATTCTGATTTTCCATCACAATCCATAAGCTCTCCTTCTGGAAAAAAGTAAATGCACAGACGATACAGGAACAGCTATCAAATACACAATCCCTCTTTGACAGGAAAGACAAAGCAAAGGGGCACCGAGCCAGTGTGGGTGTGCATCCCAGCTGACAGGGAGAGCACAGAACGAGATGGAAAAGGCCCCAAGGGGAGGGGCTGCAGAGCTCGTGCTACGTATGCACTGTGCTCCCCAAGAGAAACCTCTGACTCAGGGAAGTGGAAACGCACAGAGAACGCGCACACAATTACAGATCAATTTGCACTTAACGTAGCATTCCCTTGCTGTTAACTATGTCTTCAGGTCCAAGACCTCAAGGCTGTCTGTCTAGCCTAGGCATTCTCTTGGGCTCAAACTACGTGTGTAATTAGGTATTACCTAGTTACTGAAAACTCTACATACAAAATTGAACTACTAACTTAAGACGAACCTTCTCCCTTTCTCGGGGTTTACCTGTCATCTTTAAAAAGCATGAAGTGTACCCTGCAGAAGCCAGAAACCAGAGGGACAGCCTAGAAATTCCTAACGTCTTTTCTCTTATAATCAAGACCCTTCACCATCTCTCAAAAGCATTTTATTTCCCTCTGCTACCATCTCAGTCCAAGCTGACTTACAGCAATGCCCTCTCCTCCTATCTAACTTCCCAGCCTCCCAGCTTACCTTCCTCTCAAATCAGTTCTTTAAATTGCAGCCTCGAAAAAATAAATAAATAATCAAACTGCAGCCGCAGTGATCTTTCTCTAGATATGTATCAATTTTCTGCTTAAAAATTCTGTAATGTCTTCTCAGTGGCCTCAAATCAAGTTCACACTGGAGAGCCCGTTACAGCGGCGTCCTGTAAACTCTCCAGCTTCACCGCCCTCCACTACTGCAGCTCACCTCTGTCCTCTGAACACATCAAGCTCTTTCTCCCACTACCTCCCCCAACTCCGCCCCCTTCCATCTACTCAGCTTTCGGGATTCAGAATAACCACAACCCTGATGTCTGGACAAGGCCACATCCCATAGTACAATGCTTCTGTTCATTAACACTATGCCACATTTTAATTGGTTCTTTTTTTTTAATTTTTTTTTTAATGTCTTTTTGGCTTTTCTAGGGCTGCTCCCACAGCATATGGAGGTTCCCAGACTAGGGATCCAATCGGAGCCAGAGCCACAGCAACTTGAGATCCGAGCCAGGTGTGCGACCTACACCACGTCTCACAGCAACACCGGATCCTCAACCCACTGAGCAAGGCCAGGGATCGAACCTGCAACCTCATGGTTCCTAGTCAGATTCGTTAACCACCGTGCCACGACAGGAACTCCTAATTGGTTCCCCCACGGCATATGGGTTCCCAGGCCAGGGATCAGATCGGAGCCACAGTCATGACTTAAGCCGCAGCTGCAGCAACGCTGGATCCTTAACCCACTGTGCCAAGCTAGGAATCGAACCCATGTCCCAATGCTCCCAAGATGCTGCTGATCCCGCTGCACCACAGCAGGAGATCCTTCACTGTTTTTTTTAATGTCTGTTTCCTTGCTAGACTAAATGCTCCTTAAAAACAGATACTAGAAGATTCTTATCAACAGCTGTATTCTTAGCATGGTACCCAATAGGTATTCAATAAATTTTTCACCAAATGACATAAATGAAATTAAGTAATACATACAAAAGCTCAGTTCTTACAGAAGAATGTGATTGTAAAACCATGGTAATCAAACCTCTGGAACTTATATATGCCTTATGCTGTGCTTGGCGGGGGGGGGGGGGGTGGGGGGGGGAGGGAGTTCCTAAATGCATTTAAGACTAAGTGAAACTTTACTGTAGAAATTGACAGAACACTGTGGACCAACTATAATAGAAAAAAATAAGAATAATTTTAAAAAGACTAAATTGGCATTCCCGTCGTGGCTCAGTGGTCAACAAACCCAACTAGGAACCATGAGGATGCAGGTTCAATTCCTGGCCTCGCTCAGTGGGTTAAGAATCCAGCATTGCTGTGAGCTGTGGTGTAGGATACAGATGCAGCTCGGATCTGGTGTGGCTGTGGATGTGTCACAGGCTGGCAGCTGTAGCTCCGATTCGACCCTGAGCCTGGGAACCTCCATTATGCCAGGGGTACAGCCCTAAAAAGCAAACAAAAACAAAAACAAAAACAAAAAACCACAATAAGAAAGAAAAAGATGTAAGCAAATAAATAAACGCGGAATCCATAATCCCCATGACATTTCCAGCTTCACACACTGGGAGGCTGCCGTTCAAATTGATAGGACCTGGGAATCCCGGCCATTCTTAAACTGGAAACAGGATAGGTGACGACAGGCCTGTCAAATGCTGACCCTCTCTCCCCTGGAGCCTTTCCCCACTAAACACTCAGAAAGGCAGCAGCTAAACCTCTCCTTTCCAAGCAGGAGAGGTGAAGACTCTTCTGGGAAACCTGACTAGTCCAAGGGTAATGTCTCAAGGTACTGACACTATGGGATTCTCTCAACAGTGAACACAGATCGCAAAACTAATTCAACCAATAAATACCACCCACAAACTGGAAGCTTTCCATCATGGTTTTTTAAATTATTATTATTAAAGTATAGTTGATTTATAATGCTGTGCCAACTTCTGCTGTAGAGCAAAGGGACCCAGTCACACATATACATATGTTCCCTCTCTTATGTTATCTTTCATCATGGTCCATCCCAAGAGACTGGATATAGTTCCCTGCGCTGTACAGAAGGACCTCAATATTTGAATCCGAGCGGGGCTGAGGATCCAACCAGCAACGCCACAGAGACAAGCAGGATCATTAACCCACCTGCCACAGCGGGAACTCCTCCATTGTGTTTTCACTCCCTCATTTGTTACTTTTAAAAAATTATTGTTTTACTTTTCCAGTCACTACTTTTAATAATACACGGACAACTAAGGATTATCTGTAACATGAAAAACAGAGACCCAAGACCACAAAAAAACAACCTGGAATTGACAGAGTGTATACAGGTAAGAGAAAGCATCAAAAACAAATTTGTTTTTTTTTTCTTTGTTGGGTTTTGTTTTTTTTTTTGGTCTTTTTTTTTTGCTATTTCTTGGGCCGCTCCCACGGCATATGGAAGTTCCCAGGCTAGGGGTCCAATCGGAGCTGTAGCCACCAGCCTACGCCAGAGCCACAGCAACGCAGGATCCGAGCCGCGTCTGCAACCTACACCACAGCTCACAGCAATGCCGGATCCTTAACCCACTGAGCAAGGGCAGGGACCGAACCCGCAACCTCATGGTTCCCAGTCGGATTCGTTAACCACTGCGCCACGACGGGAACTCCAACAAATTTGTTTTTAATCTTCCAAGAGGTCCAACAAGACACCCAAGAGGCAAGAATAAGATGCTATGAAAAGGAACAGTCAAAGGAAAGAAAGGAAGCTCCTGGAGATTAATACATGATAGCTGAAAATGAAACAAAAATAAAAGTCAGTAGAGGGACAGAAAGATAAAATAAGGAAATTAAATTTAGAGTAAAATGCAAAGACTTGAGCTGCAAAGGAGGAAAGAAAAGACAGGGAGAACGAGCTGAGTGTGTTTCAAATCTGAATAGAAGGTCCCGAAAAAGAGGGGCACAGAGAAGAGTCATCACTGGTTGGAAACAATTTCCTCACACGGAGGGTGTGTGATGGCAGGCAGAGGGGCCACTCAGTGTCCGACCAAATAAACGAAAAACATGATAGACTGAAGCAGACATTTCCAAACACTGTGGACAAAGAATTTCCTAACATCCTAAGAGCTTCCAGAGATAACACAAGCCACATGCAAAGCATGAAGTTCCCTATATACTAGAAACTAAAAGACACTGGATCGGTGACCTCAAAATGCTGAAGGAAAGTTGAATTCCAGCCTGGAAAAGATCAGTCAGGTGGAAGGGGACATTTCCAGAAGTACATAAGCTCTCAAATTTACCTTCTCTCTCAAGAAACAACACAAGGTATGTCTACCAAATGAGGAACAGAAACAAGGAGAAACACATGAAATTCTAGGAAACACAATAAAAGACCAAAACACAAACAAAAACAAAAAACAAACAACTTAATGGTCTCTCTCAATATGGGAACTGAGTTATTTACATCCATACAAAGGAATACGAAAAGTGAGAAATAGCAGAACGGAAAAGAACAGTAAGACAAGAGGAACAAAAAATAGGTAACCATGAGCTCACACATGAACAAAATACCTCTGGGAGGAGACAGAATGGCTATGTCTGGAGAAGAGAACTGGCAGGACAGGGAAAAGAGGAATAACCTACTCCTGCTCAATTTTAAAATAGGTGAATACCTTACCTGTCCAAAAACAAAATTTAGGAAGTTGAGGGAATCAGGTTCACCACCTGCAGGCGGTAACAACTAGCCACCTGGCTGCTCCCTCTCCTAGGCTCCTCTCTATCTGCCCCACACCATGTCCACCTGGACCCAGCGCCATCGGAGCCAGCCCTCCAGACACTCCACCCTGTCACGAGGGTCCAGCAACCGAGCAGGAGAGCACTGCGTTCCCACTCCGAGACACACAAGACAGTGTTTTGTTCGCTTCAGACTTGGGACTTTTTGTACAAACAGGGTGCTCAGATCCCAGGAGGTGAGTGACAAGAAAGCCTGCTTTTCTTGCACAAGGAGTTTGTTTCTGAATTGCTACGGTGATTATTTAATGACTTATTTTCCCAAAGAAACATTCAGCAGAATTAAACAACCAAAAAAAGTTGGATTCTGCTGCAATATTTCAGGAGCATCGCAAGTTCATCTGTACTTTGTAGACTCTTGTGGAATCAAAAATTATGCATGTATTATGTGTATAATATACTCTGCGGTATGACTTCCACGGGGATGTCCTTCCTGACAGCACCAACCTGGAACGTGCACAGGGAAGAACCACCCAGCATTTCTTATACTGCTCTTCTGTGCAACACTAGACATCGGGAAAACCTTGTCAGGTTGTTTTACTGATGCTTTGTTTTTAAAAGGCTCTGTGATCTCATACTTTGGGAATTAATGTATACTCTCAAGAAACCTTTCAGATTTTGTGAAATATAGCATTTCCCAGATTTAAGGGACTAGAACCATTTTTCAGGCATTTTCTCTTTTCGGCCATGTCCATGGCATACGGAAGTTCCTGGGCCAGGGATCGAACCCTCACCACAGCAGTGACCTGAGCCACAGCTATTAGGCCAGCAGGGAACTCGTTTTCTAGAATCTTCAGAAACTATAATTCTTTGCTGTACGCTGGCTGATGATAATCTGATCAATTCCGCCTAGATACAGGGACCATTTCTTCACAAGCCCCAATCACTTACAACTTCAAAATGAACTTCTGTTCAGTGGTACCTGAAAATGGGTTATACATAAGCATCAGAAAGCTTTTCTTCCAATCACACGAACCCAAAAACACACCACTGCAAAAGAAAAAGTGAGGATCAGATGATAAATCAAGGGAGCACCTGAGAGCCAGACCCATTCCAAACCATGATTATCTCCTCACCTACCTGAGCTACCTGCCACAACTCCTGAGCTTAAAAGTCTGTTTCCACCACAGCAGAGGGTTCCTTTTAAAATGCAAACAGAAGAAGCTCCCTTGCGACACATCAAGTTAGGTTCCCTGTAATGCAGGCCAAACGGGCACCATGGGTTTGATCCCTCGCCTGGGGACTTCCACATGCCATGGGTGTGGCCCAAAAGGAAAATAAACAAATACTATATAAATAAGACCATGCTGCTCTTCTCATCAGAAACCTCCAACCACCTCTCAGGCCACTCACGGCAAACGCACACTCCTCTGAGCCTCCTCGAGCCAGTCCGCGTGGGCTCGGGCGAGTCAGCCCCCCTTCTCCTTACATCTCTCTCCTCCTCACTTCTTTCAGCCTCTGCTCACTGGGCTCGACAGGCCGGTCTCCACACGGTCGCCAAGCGAGCAGGCAGCTCCCGCCCAGGGCCTCGGCACGGGCCTCCCCGGGCTCTGGGCTGCTCGTCCCCCACATGACCAAGCAGCTCGTCCGTCCACTCTTGGCCTCTGCTCAGACCATGGCTCTCCCTTCACGGGACCCTCACACCGCCGCTCCTGCTCCCAATTTCCCTTTCTGTATTCTTCCACCAGGGCACTTGCCAAACACGTTTGTATTAACTTGTATGTCACATGCGTAACAGTCTTTCCTCCTAACATTAAAGTACCAGCTCCAGGAACAGAGAATTTCATCTGCCTTGTTCACTGCTGTGACTTCCTACACCTGGTACCCAGCGGGTCTCCAATAAATACTGCTGAATGACAACATGTTATGAAACAAAAGTAATTATTACTTGATTTTTGAGTCAGCTGAAGAGAAATAACCACCCTAGAAACAAACCAGCCTATGGTGATCTTCCTCAGAAATAAGCAAAAATTAAACTCACCACTAGAGTTATTTTTTTCATCTCAAGAATTCAGCTAGAAAAACCTTAATATTTATTCCAATCAAATGTTTATAAACAGATGGTTTATGAAGAACATCTGTGAATATAAGTTTGTACTTGACGACTATGACGGTTTTTTCATTTCCAAAATGCATGGATCGATTCCTCCTTTAACTTAACCATGAAATAGAAGCAGCTCATAGCATCTAAGGAGATTTATGCAACGTTCTAATAAACTGAATTTTCCCATCTGTGACCTTTAAAGATCGAATGCTCCTGGACACGTCTGTAACATGGGTCTGTTCTAAAAGGATACGTAAAAGGAAGAAAGCCTGGAAAGGCAAAGTCTAAGAAGGCCACTCACTCAGAAAGGGCGGTGTCGCTGTGAGCCAGCAGAACATCCTCTTAAAAAGCCCTTTGACATGCTTTCGTTTCTGCAGACACAGTCCATGGAAAACAGACAAGCATTACCTCGACTATCGTCCATTTCGCCGTCCCGGGAATGCTCCGACTGGATGTCCGGAGGTGTCTGAAGGACAGCCACGCTATTCTGATTTATGATCTTCAATTTCAACTTTGGTTTTGACCGTTTTCTTCTTGGAACAGTGACTGTGAGGCTTTGTAACTGGGTCATCCCTGATTCCGTCAAACACACCCCATCCTGGGTGTAGGTCTTGGGTGGGTCTAAAAGGACAACATCCCAAGGACACGAATTAAAACTCTCACTTTAACTTTGAAGGATTATCCTTTTATCTCAAGGGAATGTGACTTTTCTAAACCAGTTACCTAGGAATTGGGCACAAATAATTAACAGTCCTCAATCAAAACCAAGAATAATTGGTCAAACTTACTTGAGTCATAGGCAGAAAGGCGGTACACTTTTTTTTTTTTTGGCCATTTCTTGGGCCACTCCCGCGGCATATGGAGTTTCCCAGGTGAGGAGTCAAACCAAAGCTGTAGCTGCCAGCCTACACAACAGCCACAGCCACAGCCAAGCAGGATCTGAGCCTCGTCTGCGACCTACACCACAGCTCACGGCAATGCCGGATCCTTAACCCACTGAGCAAGGGCAGGGATCGAACCCGCAACCTCATGGTTCCTAGTCGGATTCGTTAACCACTGCACCATGACGGGAACTCCAGAAAGGTGGTACTCTTTTAAAAACGATCTTCCTGGCATTTCTATTTTCATGTATCGATACAAGGATTTAAAAAGCAGAGCCCTGAAGCTACAAGCAATGCTTCAGCTCCTCCGCTAAGAGCCTTGTCCTAGGGTGTCCTTTCAGACAAAAAGGGGAGCATCAGTGTACGTAAGAGAAGTAAGATATTCCAGAAGCCCATCTGGAAATCCAAGTATCAACATAATCACTTACAAGAAGAGGTGCTAAATAAACAGAAATCCTTCAGAATTTTCAGTGTACAAAAGTGCTGTTCATGAGAATAATTTCGGTACTATTCAAATGTTTTTCTATCAGATGATATCACATAGAAGTAGGCAAAAGAATGATAGTTTCATGTTAATTACAATTCTAGGCTGATCTATTACAGACAAACACAGTAAGAGAATGAATTAATTCTGAAGGAACCTCCATTTACTACCTAGGCCTTCCTCTCGACTAACTGCTAACTCGACACAGCAATGTACCACTGAAGCCAAAACAAGTACGTCGTTAACAGTTATTTCAAAGGTGGTTATTTCCACTGCTGATCTGCTGAGATCTGTAGAAAAGATACTGTATGTGTAACTCTAGAGATAATTACCACCATTAGAGAGTTTAGATTGAACAGCCACACGACGAAGCAGGATTCACCTAATAGGAGGCAAGTCAGTCATATAAATCAAGCATTTCTTTGCTTTTCGTAAAGAACGGTCGCGTAAAGCACTTGAGGATTTACCTAGCTCTTTCACTTTTGTGACGATTTGTGCTACAAGTGAAGATTCACAGCAGTCTGAGGAAGGCACTGAAATGAAAAAAAATTCATGTAATTTTTTCGGAAAAGATAAAGCATGTATTAACAATTACAGATGATACGATTTCTACTGTCCTGCCCATTTTACTGAAATAAATGCCTGAACACTAAATAGAATTAAAAGCTGTCTTTAAAACGCGACCAAGCAATAAGGAGACGTGGTGGAGGAAATACACACACTTCGGAGGAAAACTGCTCAAGATAAAGAGCCAGTGTACTAGAGCGCCACACACTGCTAATAACTACAAGATTACGAGTCGTGAAAGCAAAAATTACATTTTGTAACTCAAATACATTCTTAATTTACTTCCTTTATGTAAGAACAGTGTTTCACTACACTGAGAGTTCATTTGCAACAGAAAGTAACTAATTTGTCATAAAAGCCTTGTCCAAACAATAGCTTCACGAAAAGGAGGAAAAGGAGCAGAGGCAAGCCTGCTCGCCGGGGAGGGACGTCAAACACATGCGGGCGACACGCGCACAGGACTCGCCGCTTAATTATTCTCTTACCATTTGATGTAGGCATATAGGGTCTGCACAGGCTACAGTCAAAACCGACGTCAGCCACATTTTCCACTTCCTCTTCAGTATTCAAGTTTTGACAAACTGCATGCATCCATCTAAAAAGATCATATTTGTACATTCAAAAAAGACGAAAGAAATAGGTGGATAGCGTGCTTTTAAAAACTACAGGAGGAGGTGACAGCCTCCAACCTTAAAGGGCCAGGATCTCGCGTGCTGCAGTCACCAGCCCTTTCTCCTGACCATCCCCAGAAACTGTGAGAAGACCGAGGAATGAGAACAAGCACTGGGAAGGAAGCAAAAGCACACGGCCGGAGGAGGATGATCACATACTGAATATTTCAGAGAGAAGAAAGCAGCTGGTTAGGGCAGGCAGAAGGGACCTGAGACAACTGTAAATGGGCAGCACGTACGTGCTCCAGTGATGCACAGGCTGAGCAGGAGACAGAGCTCAGGGAAGTGACACTGCACGGTCACCGGGAAAGAAAACTTACCCTGCCACAGGACAAAGAAGTGGTGGGCAGAGTCTTCAGCATGAAACAATGGGACTGCTAGTACTACAAGTATAGGGCTAACACAGCACCATAACACCCCACGGAAATGAAAGACCTCAAGCCTCAAAAAGCCCCAAGATAAAAATGTTTATTTAGCCTGGATTGGAGACTATCAAACAGGAAAGTTCTGTTGAGTTTCTAGCTGACTAAAAATCTGGAAAGGAAAAATCATACTTCTTAAAATTGAAAGAGAAGAAAATTATTTTTCAATTTCCTTTCGCTGTATTTGAGCGAGGCAAGCTTGCCGAGGCTGGCAAAGGCGGCGCAGTACCTATCACACTGTCGGCACTGCAGGATGAGGTCCTCCTCCCTGTAGTTCCGACAGCAGACGGGGCAGGAGGACAGGCTCGCACAGGGGGCGCACTGCGTGTAGTTGTTCTGCCACTCGCATCTCAGACCCGAAGACGTGGCTCCACAGTGTCGGCACCACACACACCTGGAATCCAACAGCCCTCAAGTCACAGTCTTATTTACTCAGTTATTTCGTTACTGAAATCCAAGTAGTACATACACATCAAGAGAACAAGGGGAAAGCACTGAACACATACTTGCAAGTTTTTCTGATTAGTGGAATCTATTGTTGCAAACATGTATTATGCAATTAAGCAGATGTGGCTAATTTTTTAATGAATTGGTTTTTGGTTTTCTTCCCTTTCTACAGCCAAACCTGTGGCATATGGAAGTTTCGGGCCAGGGGTCAAATTAGAGCTGCATCTGCAATCTGTGGCAATGGCAGATCCTTAACCCACTGAGCAAGGCCAGGTATCAAACCTGCATCCTCACAGAGACCATGTCAGGTCCTTAACCCACTAAGCCACAAGGGGAACTCCCAGATGTGGCCAATTTTTAAAAACTAAAGAAATGTGGTGAGAGTTTGTGGGTTTTTCCCCCCCTTTGGTTGTGCCTGCTACATGCGGAAGTTCCTGGGCTGGGATCAAACCTGGACCAAAGCAGCGATCCAAGCTCCAGCAGTATCGACACCAGATCCTTAACCTCTGGGCTAACAGGGAACTCCAGGAAAGTTCCAAACTACAAGACTAACAGGGGAAAGGTAAATCCTCGAGTACCATTTGCACTTCCAGCCTCCCTTGGGAACTGTCTGCAGTGGAGGGTCCAGGCAGTAGGTGTGATAGCTGATGTCGCAATCGTCACACAGCAGGAGTCGTCCGGGGTCAGTCGCCTTCCCACAGGCCTCACACACGGTACACTCAAGACACCTCCAACCTTTGCTGAGAACCACCTTGGTGATCTGCAAAACAAACAATCAATGCGCGCGATTCATGCATTAACCTACACCTCACTCTGCGTGATCCAACAGGCCGCGAAGATTAACATGGCACTAATACACCTAGAAATGGCTTCATTACTGTTAAAACAGGACTTGGAAATGTACTAACACAGTTTCAAACTAGGGCATTTCATGAATTCACGGTTCTTTTTTTGGGGGGGAGGGGGGGGCTTTATGTCTTTTTCCAGGGCTGCACACTCGGCATATGGAGGTTCCCAGGCTAGGGGTCTAATCGGAGCTACAGCTGCTGGCCTAAGCCAGAGCCACAGCGACACCAAATCTGAGCCGCATCTGTGACCTACACCACAGCTCACGGCAATGCCCACTGAGCGAGGCCAAGGATCAAACCCGCAACCTCATGGTTCCTAGTTGGATTCGTTAACCACTGAGCCACAACGGGAACTCTGAATTCACGATTCTGAAACTTGTGTACCTCACATAAAGATCTGTGTACTAAAATTAATATTAAAAATGCAAAGAAAATTAAGGTATGACATGAGTTCCAAGGCCACTTTATGATCCTGGAGGATTTTAGGCTATGAAGTGAGGATTCTTAAGCTCACATTCATTCACTACTGTTTATTCTCCTTTGCCTCAAGGGTCTAACTTAGTAGGAAAGTTTGAGAATATCTATACTTCTGATAAATTCCTCAAAGAGTCACATCATGTAACATTAAGAATTTGGAACCAGGAAGTTCCCATTGTGGTGCTGGAGAAACAAATCTGACTAGTATCCATGAGGGTGTGGGCATGGATCTGGCACTGCCATGGGCTGTGGTGTAGGTCGCAGACACGACTCGGTCTGGTGATGCGATGGCTGTGGCACAGGCCAGGACCCTGGACCCCTAGCCTGGGAACTTTCATATATGGCGGGTGCAGCCCTAGAAAAAAAAAAAAAGAATTTAGGCTATGAAGTGAGGAACCAAATTAAAGACCTCAAAAGACTACAGCCTATAGGTTAAAAAGAACCACCTAACACCTGTGCTATAATAAAAACAGGAACTCTCATGGTGGCTCAGCCAGTTAAGGACCCGATGTTGCCTCTGTGAGGATGTGGGTTTGATCGCTGGCCTCACTCAGTGGGCTGGGGTCTGGCATCACCACAAGCTGCAGCATGGGTTCCAAATGCAGCTTGATCCGATGCTACAGTGGTTGTGGCATAGGCCAAAAGTGCAGCTATGATTTGACCCCTGGCCAAGGAACTTCCATATGCTACAGGTACAGCCATTAAAAGAAAAAAAAAAAAAATGCAAGCATTCAAGATACAGAATAAAATCATGAGGAATGAGAACTTACAAGAGCTACCAAAGAGGAAAAGAAGAATTAAATAAACAAACAACTATCAAAATTGCATCAAACTTTCCAACTTTGGGTGCTAAAATAGAGTAATAGCTTCCAATGCTGCAGGAAAATAATTTCAAGGTACAATTCTTAACCTAGCCAAACAAGCAATTAAATATGAAAGAAGAATGCCGTTTAGACACACAAAGTCTCAAAACTCAGCTCCCAAGTACCCTTTCTAATGAACATACTTAGAGCTATCGGCACAGAGTGATGGTGTATCTCAAGAAAAAGGAAGGTGTGAGATCCAGGAAGCAATGAACTCAACAGACGGCGTCAGCCCCAGGACACTGAGGGATGAGAACTGAGCAAGAGACCCAGAAGCTACTAACCCAGCTCAGGACAGGGAAAAGCAAGTACTTGCCCCCCAAATCTGCTGTGATCATGCTTCCACAGCGGGTAAAAACAAACAACAAAAACTAATGGAGAATCACGAATTATTCTCTTCTGCTATTGAAAATGCCACGACAAATAAAGTCCTACCACACTAGTTAGATCTCCAGTGGACATTTACGGAGTCACAGCCAACACTGTTAATTAACTAAATGTAGTAAAACAACTGTACTGGGAACATGCTGGCAGAAGGGAGGGCGTGTATTTTAAAGAGGTAAGACACCTTTTTATTCAGTCACAGCAGAAAGTCAACGGAATTCAACACAGACGAAGGACCAGCAGCAGTCTGTCACTGACAGCTCGAGCGTTCATAACACGAAGGAGCCGAAAGAATCCAAAGAGGCTGCCTGCTGTGGAGCGGGCTTGGATGTGGAGACAGGAAGATGGGTCAGTCAGTCCGAAGAGTCTTGAAGACATGTGCTTTGCAGCATGTATAATTACCGCTTTACTAAGCTTACCAATCTGTTTAAATCGGTCTTGGATTATCAGGTTATATTATTTCCCCAGTGGAGCAAAGAGCCTAGGGTAGGAAGAGCAGGGGAGCTTAGAGCAGGAGCAGCCAACATCTTCTCTAAAAGGTAGGATACTAAATATTCTAGACGTTGGTGGCCAGGGAATCTGTTAAACCACACAACTGTGAAACCGTCAAGTGAGGCTCGCTACAGACACACGTCAACCACAGAGCAGGGCTGTGTTCCAGAAAACTTCATTTACAAACACAGGCAATGGGCCAGATCTGACCCAGGCGCCGCAGTTTCCTAATCCCTGGCTTAGAAGAAAGGTATGATGAAGATAAAGGAGAAGAATGTTTTTCCTGCTACGTCACAGGCTGTGGCCAAGGCCCTCCGTCCGAATGACCCTCACCACGCCACCACCTCGTCTCTCCAGCCGTCACCACTGAAACAGTGTGTCCATCAGTTAAGATCTCCCTACCCCCAAATCTAGATGACACGTTAGAGTTTCTTACTTGACCCCTCTGCAGCATTTCAACATTTGAAAAATTTCCCCCACTTTGAAATTCCCTCTTAGGATAGATTTCAGGGCTCTACTATCGACTCTTTTCTTCCCCCTAACTGAACTGGTTTTCTTGTCATTTTTAACAGCTCTTTGAGGTAAGGTATCACCCAGGCTCCCAGCCATGAGACCAGGTCTAAAGGTAGGAGAGGTGCGTTTTAGGGTCTACAACGGCCATCTCTGTGCTACAGTCTACAGTGGCCGTCTGTTTCAACTACAATGGAATAACTGGGATGAGTATCCCATTATAAAACACTAAAAAACTGGGGAAAATTTTGGAAACACTTGCTTTGTGATACTGGACAAAAGGGAAATTGTGTTTCTAAGAGGAGGGAGATGAGCAACTGAGTCCTATGATATTCTGCCTAGAGACATTTTCCAGAATGATGGCCAGGGAAGGACAACCGCAGCCAACAGCAATGGGCTCACTGCGTTTAGGACACACTGATGGAGTTGAGAGAGGCAGGGCAGGTGAACTGTGCAGGACAGAGTACCGGAAAAAAGGGGGCAGTAAGAAGAAAGAACTCCAGGAATCCAGACAGGATTTCCCTGTAGGCTTTGGCTGAAGATAAAGCTGCTAATCTACAAGGTCAAACCCAAAACCAGGGCAAAGAAGAGCTCCTGGGAATCTGAAATAAACATCTCACCTCAACCAGTGGACTGAAAAGACCCTGGTGACCGGGGGACTGTTGGGAGCATGGAGGAGAGGCTCAGGTAGAATTCAGCAAGGACCTCCAAAGGGCTGTGCCTCCAGCATTAAACTGGAGTCAGAATGGCAGCTAGGAAAGTGTGGTCCAAACGAGTTGCATACCAATAATATGCTGTTACGTATCTTTTTTGGAAAATGTACTCAGTGATGTTTTGTAGAGGCAACATGATACACCAAACATCATTACACAGACATTGTGCTAGTCTACTGACATTACACAAGGTGTGTTTGATTATTTTTGTGTTTCAAAATATTCTCAGTTGTGATTTCTAGAACAGGAACTCTTCAATCATTATTATCCTCCAAGACAAAATCTCCTTGGGGTCCTCAGTAGTTTTTAAGAGTGTTAATAAGGGTTCTAAGACCATAAGGTTTGAGAACAGCCACCTGAGTCCAGGCTCTCTGGACCCACCTCAAAGCTTAAAAGGTACCTTCTAAAGGTCCAAACATCCACAAATAACTGCTGCCACAACAAAAACTCAATACTTTTAAAAGGAACAAAATCCAGACTCTCAGCAATATACTATCACAATGCACCATCTCCACTTTCAATCAAAAATTCCTAGATGTTAACAAAAGGTTGGAGGACATATCCTACTGACAAAAATTAGTTAATGCAATGAGAAATGTCAGAAATGTCAGAAGTAGCAACAATTATAAGTTTCTCAAGGACTTGAAAAAAAATGAAGAATAAATTTTAAACAGTAAGATTATCTATAAAATGGAGCTGAGATTAAAAAAACAGAATTATCTGGGAGTTTCCTCGTAGCTCAGTGGATTAAAGATCCGGTGCTGTCACTGCCGTGGCAGGGGTTTGACCCTGGCCCAGGAACCTGTGCATACCAGGGGTGTCCCCCTCACTCCTCCCCCCTAAACAAGAATGACCTGGGTGAAGAGATAAATCCACTGGACGGCCTTAAAAACAGACTGGATAATGCAGAGTAACAGTGAGTCTGAGGATGTAATAGGAACTACACAAAAAGGACAGAAAGAAAAGCTGGGGGGAAAAACAGCAAAATGCCAGTGATGTGAGGACAATGCCGCACAATCTCGAACACATCTGAGATTCCAGAAAGTCAGTGAGGGAGCAGGAGGGTGGAGGGGATGGGGTTGGGGAACAGAAACAACTGTGCAGACAAAATGGCCCAAAAGTGACGAAACACAGCAACTCCCCGACCGAAGAAGCTTTAACAGAAAATGTCCTTCTGCGAATGGATGGGGGGTGAGAAAAGCGAATGTCGGGACTAAAAAAGTGTTTTCCTAAGATCTCTAGTTCTCAAGTTTTATGGTCACAAGACATAATGGATCAACTCAACCCCATGCCATCGCAAAAAAAAAATAGTCCTCGAAATCTACATTTTTGTTAACATTAAGCATATTTACCTCAGTAACACTTAATCTAAGTGTATTTACCTTAACACTGACGCAGTATGGATGGTAACACTGACCACACTGAGAACAGGCCAGCAATCTTCCCTCCGCTCCTTGGCCAAAACTGCCACAAACCACACACATATCCTGAAATTAAGAACACATTAACAGATTTTAAATTCAAGACCAAACTAAGAATACACTAACATACTAATCTTTTAATTAAAAAAAAAAAAACAACCCATCTTAGTTACTACAGCTCTAGAGCCACATATTAGATGACCACAGTGCATATGGGATAAAGTAGAAATGGACCAGGAGGGATTCAAAAGTGGAAGACAAATAATTTCGTTCAAACCTGATGCAAAGTGAACTTGTCACTACTAGAAAACAGCACAACTGTATTGTGCATAGCGTTTTCTTCTTCATCCTTATTTGATGAAATATCTGTAGCAGACACCTATGAAAAGCAAAACACACAAAACATGAAGTTTTATTTTTCACTTATACTTATCTGGAAAGCTTAAGAAGAGGCATAGTTAAAACACAAAATACTATTTTGCTTGGGTCTATGCTAACAACTCCAAATTAGATTATTATTGCCAAGATACTCCTATACACGTATAAGTTATGGTACTCTTTGATTCACCTAATTGTCGCTTCAGAGTTACAAGCCCCACAGATCGGGAAGTAACGAGAAAACATAAACCTGTCTTTAATAAGACTTGAATACCCAGAAATTCTAATCAAGAAACACACAAAAATGTGTGTGTGTGTTTAGGGACACACACAGACATACACTTATCTATGTATCATTCTATTCTAATGACTTAAAACCTGCAGTGTAGGTAGTCCAAATTGAAATGTACAGAGGTGGGAGTTCCCATTGTGGCACAGCGGAAACGAATCCAACTAGGAACCATGAGGTTGCGGGTTCAATCCCTGGTCTCACTCAGCAGGTTGAGGATCCGGCGCTACTGTGGGCTGTGGTTTAGGTCACAGACGCGGCTCAGATACCCCGTCGCTGTGGCTCTGGTGTGGCCGGTAGCTGCAGCTCTGATTGGACCCCTAGCCTGGGAACCTCCATATGCTGCTGGTGGGGCCCTAAAAGGCAAAAAAAAAAAAAAAAAAAAAAAAAAAGCAGAAGAAGAAGAACAACAACAACAAAAAATTATACTTAAAGTGAGAGGAAAGGAAATAATAAAAATCATAGTAGAGGAGTTCCCGTTGTGGCTCAGTGGCTAAGGAACCTGAGTAGGAACGATGAGGTTGCAGGTTCCATCCCTGGCCTTGCTCAGTGGGCTAAGAATCCGGCGTTGCCATGAGCTGTGGTGTAGACTGCAGATGCAGGTCGGATCCCGCGTTGCTGTGGCTGTGGTGAAGGCCAGTGGCTACAGTTCCCTAGCCTGGGAACCGCCCTATGTGGCCCAAGAAATGGCAAAAAGACCAAAAAAAAAAAAAAACAAGGTAAAAATCAAATCAATGAAATAGAAAGTAGGAAAAACATGAATGAAAGCAAAGGCTGGCTCAGAAAGATCAGTAAAATTGAAGAACCTCAAGCAAGACTGATCAGGAAAAAAAGAATAGACACAATTTACCAATATCAGGAATGGGGAAGGTAACGCTAGGACGGACTATAGGTATTAGAAGGATAGTCAAGGAATATTATGATCCAATCTAGGGCAACTGATTTGTCAGCCTATATGGACAAATTCATGGAGAAAAAACAGATAACCTAAATAACCCTATACCTACAAAAAAAAATTGAATTTATAGTTTAAAATCTTCCCACAAAGAAAAACTCCTGACCAAAATAGCTCCATTAATGATTCTATCTGGAAATAACAGAAGAACTTTCCAACAGTACACAGTTTTTCCAGAAAACTAGAGAGTAGAATATTATTTCCCAGTTCATTCTATGAAGCCAGCATTATGCTAATACCAAAACCATGATAAGAAACATAACAAAAAAAATAAGACTACAGACCAATATATCCTTCATGAACATAAACATAAAAATGCTTAAAATGTTTAGCAAACTTGGAGTTCCAGTTGTGGTGCAGCAGAAACGAATCCAACTAGGAACTATGAGGTTGCGGGTTCAATCCCTGGCCTCAACTCAGTGGGTTAAGGATCCAGCGTTGCCGTGAGCTGTAGCTGATTTTGTGGTGTAGGTCACAGACACAGTTCGGATCTGTCATTGCTGTGGCTCTGGCGTAGGCTGGAGGCTACAGCCCTGATTCGACCCCTAGCCTGGGAACCTCCACATGCCGTGGGTGCAGCCCTAGAAAGGCCAAAAAAAAAAAAAATTAGCAAACTGAACCCAACGTCATGAACAAGTGGACTTTACCCCAGGAAAGCAAGACTGCTTTAGCACACACACATACACAAAATCCAATGACTGTAACTCACATTAATAGCAATGGTCATCGCTAAAGGAGCATCTCTGTAGACGTGGGGAAAAGCATGGGACGGAATCCACTTTTTGACATCTACTACTTCTAGTTAAAATATCTTAGCAGACTGAATAGAAAGCTGCCTCCTCAATCTGATTTTGGGTGTCTATTAAAACTAAACCATACTTAATACTAAACCACACTTAATTATGAAACGCTATGCGCTTTCTCCTCAAGGTCAAAAACAAGGTTATCCGATCCCATCATCTCAATCTGACACTATATTAAAGGTTATAGCAAATGCAATAAAGGACAGACATGAACGGCCTCCAGAATAGAAAGAAAGACATAAAACTTTTATCTGTAGACAATATGATTGAATATGTAAAAAATCCAACGAATTCTACAAATAAGCAACCAGCGTAAGGGAGTTTAATAAATTTTAGAATACGAAATGAATATGCAAAAATGAGTGGTATTTCTAGATATTAGCAACTGATACACAATTTAAAATTAAGACCACATTATCACTTAAAACAGCATGAAAAATGCGGAAGATAGATAAATCTAAAGAATGGTGAAAACTAAAGAACATCACTGAAAGACATTAAAACCGACCTAAAGAAGTGGAGAGAAACAGTGTTGATGGGTTGAAAAACTCAATATAGTGAAAATGACAATTTTCCTCAAATTGATCTATAGTTTGAATACAAACCCATGCAAGATCCTATCAGGTTTATTTGTAGATATGGACAAGCTAATACTAAAATCCAGAGGAAAATACAAAGGATTTAGAACAGTCAAAACACCTTTGAAAAGTAGAAATTAGAACATTAAATAAATATCTGATTTCAAAAGTAATTATAAATAGAAGTAATCAAAATAGTACAATACTGTACAACCTTAAAAAATGAATCAACAGTATAGCAAGATTCCAGAAGTAGAACCACAAATACAACAATAACATTTCCAAGAATGATAAAGGCAATTCAAAGAAATGATGCTAAAACAACTGGATATTCAGTACGTAAAAAAAAAAAGAACTTAAATCCTTATTTATACCATACATAAAAATTAACTCAAACACAGATCACAGATCTAAATGCAATACCTTCCAGAAGAAAACACAGAATATGTTTGTGACCTTGGGTTACACAGTATTTCTCAGCATGAAAAAGCACAATCCATAGAAGAAAAAAGCAATAAACTGGACTTTATCCAAACTAAAACATCTTTTTTTTTTTTTTTAAATGGCTGCACCTAAGGCGTATGGAGGTTCCTGGGCCAGGGCTGAATCCGAGCCACAGCTGTGACCTGTCCTGCAGCTGCAGCAATGCCAGATCCTTTAACCCACTGTGCCAGGCTAGGGATTGAACCTGCACCTCTACAGTGACCCAAGACACGATAGTTGGATTCTTAACCCACTGTGCCATAACCGGAACTCCAAATATCTGCTCTTTGAAAGACACACTTAAGAAAATGAAAAGACAAATCCAAAACTGCAAGAAAATATTTGCAAATCATACATGTGATAAAGAGCTTGTGTCTACGAGTTCCCACTGTGGTGCAACGGGATCGGCAGTGTCCCTGGTGTGCTGGGATGCAGGTTCAATCCCTGACCCAGCTCAGCGGGTAAGGATCTGACGATGTCACCGCTGTGCAGAGACCATGACTATGGCTCAGATCTGCTACGTAGCCTGGGAAATCCCATACGCCTCAGGGCAACCAAAAAAAAGAGCGGGCGAGCTTATGTCTAGAATACAAAAAGAAATCTCAAAACTCAGTAACTTAAAAAATTACTCAACTTTGGAGTTCCTGTCGTGGCTCAGTGGTTAACAAATCCAACTAGGAACCATGAGGTTGTCAGTTTGATCCCTGGCCTTGCTCAGTGGGTTAAGGACCCGGCGTTGCCGTGAGCTATGTACGGTGTAGGTCGAAGATGCAGCTCAGATCTCTCATTGCTGTGGCTGTGGTGTAGGCCGGCAGCACCTGCTCCGGTTAGACCCCAGCCTAGGAACCTCCATGTGCCGTGGGTACGGCCCTAGAAAAGATGGGAAAAAACAAACAAACAAACAAACAAAAAAAAACCCTCAATTTTAAGAAGTGTATTAGAGATTTGAGGAGTGACTTTATCAAAGATATACAGATAGAAAATAAGCACCTTAAAAAGGTGATCAGCATCATGCGTCTTTAGAGAAATACAAATGAGATACCATCAACATACCTGCTAGAAGGGCTAAATTAAGATGACAGGCCCTGCGGAGTGTGGGTGAGTATGCGGAGTGTGGGTGAGTATGTGGAGGCAATGGGAACCTTAGATATTCTTGCAAATATAAAATGTCACATCCAACTTGAAAACCAGCCTTTCCTTTAAAAACTAAGCATATATCTAAAATACATCAGCCATTCCATTCCTCTATGTTTACCCGAGAAAAGAAAGCATTATGTCCCCATGCAGTCTTATATATCAAAGTCTGGAGCAGCTTTACCTCTAAGAGCCAAAAAATTTAAGCAACCATAATGGCCTTCAACAGGTGAAACTGGCACATCCATTCTATGGAATGCTCTTCAGTGACACAACAGAATGGACTGTTAACACAGAAACGGCGAGGTGCAAACACGTTCTTGATTGTGGTGTGGTTTTCAAGGGCATACATGCATGTAAAACCCCACAAAATTGTACATTTCAAATAGTCGTACCTTATGTTACATCAAACTTACTTCAATAAGCTTATTAATGTGGGGGTGGGGGTAGGGGAGGGATTTCCCTTTAAAAAAAAAAGGACCAGAATCCAAGTTTCCTTATTCCTTTAGCAGTGAAACTGAACAATTCCACCTGCCTTTTGAACTTAAAATGATAATTAGAATCTAAAAAAACAGGGTATCAGTAAAATAGTAAAGTCATCACATGACATGTTTGCCAAAGGCGGTTTTTTAAATACACATTTCAATAAAGCTTCATAGTATACCAATGAGCAAATATTTATCCATCATAAACTAAACTACGTCAAAGACAATCATAAAGCCTTCAATATTTTTAGAGTCCATACTAAAATCTGCAACATTTCTCAATCTTCTGCAAACCATATTACAACGCTGAGAGGAATAATCAGAAACAGAAAATACAGAGTTCCTGCCGTGGCTCAGTGGAAAGGAAACCAACTAGGATCCATGAGGACGCAGTTTTGACCTCTGGCCTCGCTCAGTGGGTTAAGGATCTGGCCTTGCCGAGAGCTTCGGTGTAGGTTGCAGACGCAGCTCAGATCCCACATTGCTGTGGCTGTGGTGTAGGCCTGCAGCTACAGCTCCAATTCAACCCCTAGCCTGGGAACTTCCATATGCCGCAGGTGTGGCCCCAAAACAAAACGAAACAAAACAAAAACCATAAAAATGCCAACATAATCAAATCTTCAAATAAACTCAAGAATATAACAAGAGTTTTATTTTGATTTAGTAGAAAAGCAAAAATGTTCCATCTTGCATGTTGAGGAAGGGTTGGCATAGGCAGATTAGAGTCAAACAGAAAAGGTAAGAAAAGAGAAAGGTTGGAGAAAGCAGAAAAGATGTAAGACAACCTCAGCAGAGATTTTAAAAAGAAATGTAGGAGTTCCCGTCGTGGCGCAGTGGTTAACGAATCCGACTAGGAACCATGAGGTTGTGGGTTCGGTCCCTGCCCTTGCTCAGTGGGTTAACGATCCGGCGTTGCCGTGAGCTGTGGTGTAGGTTGCAGACGCAGCTCGGATCCTGCGTTGCTGTGGCTCTGGCGTAGGCCGGTGGCTGCAGCTCCGGTTAGACCCCTAGCCTGGGAACCTCCATATGCCGCGGGAGCGGCCCAAGAAATAGCAACAACAACAACAACAACAACAACAAAAAGACCAAAAAAAAGAAATGTAGAGACAAAATTTAGCCTAGTTAGGAGCAACAACAACAACAACAACAAAAAGACAAAAAAAAAATGTAGAGACAAAATTTAGCCTAGTTAGGAGTTCCTATTGTGGCGCAGCGGAAAGGAATCTAACTAGGACCCATGAGGTTTCGGGTTTGATCCCTGGCCTCGGTCAGTGGGTTAAGGATCCAGCACTGCCGTGAGCGGTGGTGTAGGCCAGCAGCTACAGCTCTGATTTGATCCCTGGCCTGGGAACCTCCATATGCTGCAGGTGTGGCCCTAAAAAGGCAAAAGACCAAAAAAAAATGTTTTTTTTAGCCTAGTTATGTGACTCCTAGAATCTCAGTAGTTTGCTACGAGTGAGATTGTCATCATCAGCTGGCATATTAAGGATGAGGGTACAGGAAAGGGAGCAGGCCTTACCCCGGGTAACACAACCGCCCCAATTCCACTTTTCAACTTGGATCTGCCTCTGCCGCCTCGTCCCGACAGTCCCGCACCACGAGGTCTCCGCTTTCCCGGAAATCCTGACCCGCGGCCCTGTACAACAGACGTGGCAAAGTCAGCATTCTGCCAAGGCTCCAAAGGACTTGATCACCGACTGTGAGATAAACAATCTTATTAAACGTTACACAAATACATGCTTCTCTCTGTCATTCTGACTGGATGATAAACATTAAGAGACCAGGCTTATTACTTGCATTTTCAATGTGTATTCTACAATTTAAACACAGAAACAAAACGTCTATAACTTTAGAATCAGTCATGCATAATGGCACGTCAACTTCCTCCTAGTCCAGGTTTTTAAATGCAAGCACGTTGCTTTTTCATTATAAACATTGTAGATTTAAAAAGTGGCTCTGGAAACAGAACTATTTATCTTGAAAAGACATGTTTAATTCTTAGCTTCTACTCGGACAAAACCAACCAGAAAGAAATGATATATGAAATGTAAATGCAATTTTATTTACCACTTTGATGCTCCAAATGGCACTGCCAGGAAGCTGCCTGGGTTTAAAAATTTCCCGACCTTCTGAAATGTCTGGGGACCAGGAAGGTGGGCTCACTGTATTATGGGTACTCCAAGCCCCCTAGGATATGGCAGGTGAGAAAATAGATGTATAAAACTCAGCAACATAAAAGGTCAAAGCCAGCAACTAAGGAATTTTAGAACAGCAAAAACAAATGCAGACGTATGGAAATTTAGGACAAATTGCTTCAAGATAGTAAAGTAAATAAGCTTATCACTTACAGTGAATTTATACTTAAATGTCTGCAGCTACAATTTACATTAAGTATTTTATTCTGGTTGAAACGTAAGTACATTAAAACATTAAAAGGTAAGGTTTACGACATCAACATTCAGACTCATGAAATGCAATTACGGCACCAAAATATAAGTAAATGTCAATGAAACTTTGAGGATTAACACTCTAAGAAATTATTTGGCAATGATTCTAACAATTATCACTCTACAGGAAAGGAGAAAGAGATAACCTTAAGAAACAGATAAACTTAAGTTATGTGTGCTTCTTGCTACAAACAACACAACGAATAAGCCAAAAAATGCAATCAGAAACAGGAGCTATCAATAGATCATTCACTTCAAAATTTGTAAAGTTTGTAACCTTAAGACGCAAATACCATTATAATCTTAGAATTTACTCTTCCTTCAGTGACCAACAGCTCTGGCTTTTGGTTTTTCATTTATTTAGGCGACTACGAGATTACATCCAAGGGACTAATTTGAAAGGTAGAAAAATGTTAAAGCAAATTGTCCTAAATTTGCAAATTAAAATGCCTCAAGTATCTGATTATATGAGCAAGAAATATTACCTTATTAAGATAGTTAAACTAAACCTAAGACATTTTACTTCCAAATAACCCCATACAGCAATAACCTGAACTATGTGATGAAGATGCTAAACTAAAAGAAAGGTGTTTACTCCACAAAGGTAACATTTTAAAGAAAAACATAAAACAAATGTCAAACAATAAAGAACCTATCTTGAATTAGATAATTCAGCAATGCATGCTATTATTTTTACCAATTAAGTGATCGAAACTAAAGACAAGAAACACAGACCTTACTAGGTTTCTAGAATACTAACTAACAAGCAGTAGCCTAGTAATCACATTAAAATACCACTGGGGAATTAAAGTATTCAACCAGAAATATGATCTTGACTACCCTCTGGGGAGGAGATGGTTAAAGAAATCACAGGATTTTGAGAAAGACCACACAAGGGAGAGACTGGTTTCATGTTAATTAACCTACCCTCAGCTAAGGGGTCATCTTGCATTTCCATCTACACCTGTCTCCCTACTGGGCCCAGGGTCTTCTGTAACCTCTGCTGCCACCAGCAATTTCTCTGCTGCCATCTTACTCAAACCCGCGACATCTACGTGAGGTCCTGTTGGGCCCTTTGCAGCCCATGGGTGGATGTTTCCTGCCGTCCATCACAGGCCTTTCTCAGCCTCTGGTTCCAGTTCTCCCTCCCCTTGACCTCTGAAGCCCCAGGGCCTCCCAGGGTGGAGGCCTGGCCACTCCCTTCTCTGGGTGGCCTCATCCTAAAGGGTATTATCTATGAGGGCCGCAAACATCATGCTGGATGTGGCCGTCCCCCCAGTTCACACTTCCAGCTCCAACATGTTCTGAGCACTTGAAGCTTTTAGGATTTTCCATCTTCTTCTTACCATTTCCATTCAGTCATACACAACCTCTCAAGCTCACCATGTCTAAAATCTCCCCCTTAACAAGTTCATCGTCTTCCCGTCCTTAGAAATGGATCCCAGTCCCCAGGCTGCAAACAGGGAGTCCACAGACCTGTCCTTCTCCCTCACCACTCTCCTCTGCCCCTCCAATCCGTACCCATCCTTTGATCCAAACCATCAGTCCATTCTGCATATTTTATCTTCAAGTTCTGGGACGGGTCACCGTGCCCCTCGGCACTCCCTCCTGTAAGAGAGGGTCGCCTCCCTCGATGGCCTGCTGCAGCCGTCCACTGCTCTGTGCTGCTTCCTCACCTGCCCCCCAGGCCCTTCTCCACACGGCAGCCAGAGGGGCTTCTAAGCCATGGAAATCTGACCAAGCAGGGCACCACTACTCTGTTCTAAACCTCCAAAAGCCCTGCAGTACCCTTAAGTCGAACCATTCCCACTGCCTCTCTTCAACTTGTGGCACCTCTCAGTGCCACGATATCCGAGCTACCCTGGCTTCCCCGCCAACCTCCACACATGCCGGGCTCTGCAGCCCTGGGGACCCACCGCCTCTTGACAGGCCTTCCCCAGCACTCCAAGTGAACCACCGTCTCCCTTACCACAGCTTAGCATCTTCTTCTAGAATATTTGAGAGCTTCATGAGAAGCCACCCTGCCCACTTCACGCCCTGATCTGTTAAGGAAGCATTCTGCTCGGCATTCATTCAAAACGTCTGCATTTTCCCTAGCAAGTGCTTTGGCACACATGTATGCATAAATGCATCAATAAACACTGTACTATGATAAAAACACACCAACTCCACCAGTTATCGCCTAAAATCTTGGATTTCTTCACCTATAAAATCATTACCAATCCAGTCAACACACTCTTAAACTATCTACAAACGGAATTAAAATCAAGATGGTTAAAAAAATGCAACCATCAGGACAAATCAAGTTACAAAGAGAACTCAATAGAAGCAATGTGCTCTCCAATCCCACAGAAACTTAAAAACACTACTTGGCAGAGAATGAATTAGATTCCAACAGTAATTACGGAACCCTCACTGTTTAAAGGTGGTGTTAACACTTGTGCTCTGAGGCCCATTTCTCAGGTAAACTTAGCAACCTAGTAAACGACATAGCTGTTAGAGGACCGAGACCAGGGCTATGGAAACACAATGCCAGCTGGATGACAGACTGCTGTGGGCATCTTCCTCTTAGAAGCCAAAGCCCGCTGCTGGCTGCCAAATATGATCGGTGCCGTAACAGGAGCCCAAGAGTGGTCCAGAGAGGCTACGGTGTCTTCTGGGCAGAGTCACACGTCCAAGTCCTAAGTCAACCTTAAGCCCACCCGCTCACAATACACTATGCACCCCAGTATTGCTGCCAGGGGCAGAGTATGACTTGGAGAAAAGAAAGGGTGCAGAGAGAGTAGAAGGAAGACGTCCAGGAAGAGAAACTGAAAACCCAAGCTTTTGTGACTTGCTTTTTTGGTACATACATTCACTCATGTAACATTACAGCTATTAGAGCAAACCCTTCCTTCTTACGAATTACAAAATTCTTTTAGCACAAATAAAACTGAGTTCAGCATCAAAGAAAACAAAAAATCTAGTCCTGATAGTGATATGATAAGACTATATAAGTACAGAAATAAGTGTTGCCAGCTTTAGCCTTCAGTAATTTAAGAATATGAATTTGGCAGGTGCTAGCAATCATTTTGGAAGCAGCTTAAAAAATAGAACAGGCACAAGAAAACCAAGAGAGATATCTGATACTTCCAATCCAAATGTGTTGAGGCTTGACACCCCAAAGGGCTAGACATGTTTTGGGATGAAGACTACAGTTTCTCTGTAGTGTAGAGCAGTGCTTCTTGGACTTCAGGCTGCATGAGGACCTTCCTAAACAGACATTTTCGCCCAAGTTAAGGTGGGGCCTGAGATTCAAGCCTAACAACCTCCCAGAGGACACCGACGCTCCTGGTCGGAAGGTCACAATGTGGGCACCTCTGCAAACACGCCGAAGCCTGTAAGCCTGCACTGAGTCCTTCCTCTTGCCCGTTCTACTGGCCCACCGCTCCCTAGGTTTCCTCTCCTGCCACAGGCATCCCGCACACTGTCAGTAACAGGCAGCGTAGTTCTAAAATCTGTGCTACCATTACGTGACTCTGGACTTGAAAACCTCCGACACACTGCGGCCAGGGCTGGACTCTGTCAGGCCTGCAGTTATTCTCACTGGCACAGCTCTTTAGAAAGAGTTATCCACCGGCTGTGCTTCGGGAGCCCTCCAGGGCCATGTTTATGAACACATGACTACTGCATCCTTCTCAAGTGTTGGCTTTCACATAATAGCTGCATTATTCCGCAACTCAAGAAAGAAAGCAGAGCAGCAGCACCATTTGCTAGAGGTCAGGGGTTTTGTATGTTTTATCATTAAACCCTAACAACCATCTAACGGAATTTTATGAATGAAGAAATCAAGAGTTCACAAGGCAACTGGCTTGGTGTCCCACAGACAGTAATGGAAAAACAAAGCTTTGAAGCCAACCAGTTGCACTATGAAAATGTTCATACCGAATTTATACTCATCGATCTTTCTTAATGTCTATTAATTACAGTACAAATACATACAAAATACAAATAGTAAAAACACTACAAAATAATTACTAAAAGTCACTTTGTAAAAAGGTAGAAGGTATGTGGAAAAAAATCATGTTGGCATCTACTCCATATCTTTTATTTCTCGTTTTCATTAATAAATAGATATATATCCTCTTATTTCTTAGACTAGAGAATATATACCTATTTACTGATGAAAATGTTTTTAATAGGTTCTAAGACAAAGTGTCAGATACGTAGGTTTTGGAGTTCCCATTGTGGCTCAGCAGTAATGAACCCGACTAGTATCCATAAGGATGTAGGTTCGATCCTAGGCCTCACTCGGTGGGTTAAGGATCTGGCGTAGCCGTGAGCTCTGGCGTAGGTCAGCACCTACAGCTCCGATGCGACCCCTGGCCGGGGAAGGTCCCTTAAAACAAAACAAAACAAAGAGAGGTAGGTTTTAAGTCATAGGTATCTAAGAAGGACAATTACAACTACTAGGGTTATTTCCTTGAACGAGTATCACTGTATAGACACGATATGCAGGTGCATCAGGTTAAGGACCCAGCATTGTCACTGTTGTGGTGTGGGTTTGATCCCTGACCTAGGAATGTCTAGATGCCGTGGGCATGGCCTAAAAAAAAGGAATATTTCAAAATCCAAACTTATTTTAAAGCTGGATATGAAATAACTTATCTAGAACTGAATCTCTCCATTTTTGGACAATACGATTTAATTAAAAAAAAAAACCCACAAATAATACCCCCAAAAATATCAACAATGCTTCTTACTAAAAGGTTTATGTTTACAAACCAGAAATGGAAGGAAGAAAAGAGAAGGACAGAGGGACAGGGAGGGAGGGAGGAAGGGATTGCTTAAAATTAAAATTAATTGTTAATGAAACTGTAACCCTCTACAGCTCACCACTGGAGGCCTGTTCTGCTGTCATGAGAACAGATTATGAAACTGGTATGTTAAGCTGAAACACTTCATTTAAGGTGCTACTGCAGTACATAAGCACATTATAAGACTCTAGGGTTCTTAATAAACTAAATTGATGAAAAATAAATCCAGTTCACAGTGTAATGGCAAAGTGGTTACTAGTGAGGTACTATTTTTGGAAACCTACTATATGGAAGAAATTTCACCTTTTCTATGGGAATCTCTTGACTGATACCAGTCTTAGAAAGTATGTCAATTCCTAAGCTCTCTACACAGGTGACATTAGCAACAACCAGCAAGGGGTGGAAAGGTACAGCGGAGAAAACGTTCTTAGAATTTGAAAGTTATCAAAATATACTTAGAGTACTTATGTTCTAAGAAGTTTTCTTTAAATATTTAAGAATTCTTTATGCCGCAGGAGCGGCCCAAGAAATAGCAACAACAACAACAAAGACAAAAGACCAAAAAAAAAAAAAAAAAGGAGTTCCCGTCGTGGCGCAGTGGTTAATGAATCCGACTAGGAACCATGAGCTTGCGGGTTCGGTCCCTGCCCTTGCTCAGTGGGTTAACGATCCAGCGTTGCCGTGAGCTGTGGTGTAGGTTGCAGATGCGGCTCGGATCCCGCGTTGCTGTGGCTCTGGCGGAGGCCAGTGGCTACAGCTCCGATTAGACCCCTAGCCTGGGAACCTCCATATGCTGCAGGAGCGGCCCAAGAAATAGCAACAACAACAACAACAACAACAAAAAAGACAAAAGACAAAAAAAAAAAGAATTCTTCAAGAAAATATTTCTAGGAAAACATTTCATAGAAGATTTAATGCAACACTTCAATATGATCATGAAAGCAATTAGCATATGAGTGTCTAGGGTAGAGTACAGCCATTTTTCACTGAATATTTTCCCATAAAATAAAATGACGCCAGTACGGTAAGTCAAACTCTTCTCGAATTCATACTCTCCAGAAAAACAGCAGTATGTCAACCAGCTTTGAAGCACCAAGTGAAGGTTGCTTCCTACACAACTAGAACCAAACTAACTGGGGAAGGGCAAGGAGGGTGGCTGGCCCACCAGCAGCCGTGAGATTAGCAGCAACTCGGGAGGTAGTAATGAGGCAGGGGCAGGTAAATGGAAAGTAGAAAAAGATCAGAATTGAACAAGAACATACAGCAGAAGCAAAAACAAGTATTAGGACATGGCTCATATGAAATGGGATGAACCTGGAAAAAACATATGTATATAACACACTGACACACACACTATTTTGGAACACAGGTCAACAGAAAAACAATCTTAATGGCTTCTCAGCTGAAACAGAAGTCTCTAAACAAGGAAATATACCAATAAAATTTAACAGGAAAATTTATGATGCAATATCCTTAAAGAAGGTAAATATCTGAATCAAAATTAAATCTGAGATTCAAATTTCCATTACTAAAGTCTGTGCAGAGCCAAGACTACATAATTATGCTATTCAATAAAAGAAAATTTTAAAAAGTAAAGATAGGAGTTCCCATCGTGGCGCAGTAGTTAACGAATCTGACTAGGAACCATGAGGTTGTGGGTTCCATCCCTGCCCTTGCTCAGTGGGTTCAGGATCCAGCATTGCTGTGACTGCAGACACGGCTCAGATCCGGCATTGCTTTGGCTCTGGTATAGGCCGGTGGCTACAGCTCCGATTTGACCCCTAGCCTGAGAACCTCCATATGCCGCCGGAGCAGCCCTAGAAAAGGCAAAAAAATTAAAAAAAAATTTTAAAAAAAGTAAAGAGAAAGAGAACTAGTTTGAGTAGAAAAATCAGCCTTGGCAGAAGAGAAAATAAGTATCAAGTAAAATACTTGGAGAGGAGTCCCCGTCGTGGCGCAGTGGTTAATGAATCCGACTAGGAACCATGAGCTTGCGGGTTCGGTCCCTGCCCTTGCTCAGTGGGTTAACAATCCGGCGTTGCCGTGAGCTGTGGTGTAGGTTGCAGACGCGGCTCGGATCCCGCGTTGCTGTGGCTCTGGCGGAGGCCGGTGGCTACAGCTCCGATTAGACCCCTAGCCTGGGAACCTCCATATGCCGAGGGAGCGGCCCAAGAAATAGCAACAACAACAACAACAACAACAAAAAAGACAAAAGACAAAAAAAAAATACTTGGAGAAAGGCATATACAGAGTGTTTGCTTTTGCTGCATGTCTTTGCCATGGAGAGATAGTTATAAATCCCACGTGGCAAGTCCTTTGCTGCTATCTCTAAAGAATAAAATACATCCTACCGTGACTTAAAGGAGACTAATTTGCATGTTAAAGTTCAATTTAACTTTTCTATCAACCTTACAACTCCAAAATTAGATGAGCAAGACGAAGATATTATTATTCCTATAAGAAGTTAAACTCCAATCACTGAAAGCAATTTAAATCATGAGACTTAAAACTCCAAATCACTTTTGTGACTACACACTTTTGCACTGTCTGAAATCTTGCTATTTTATTAAAAACTTCATAAAGTAGAAATTTTGTAGAATACATAATTCTTAGCAATGGAATCTTCACTGGAATCCCACGGAAAAAGATCTGGAAACTTACCCTTCAAGGGGAGAGTTCGCACAACTTAAAACTAATATGGGAAGAGCTCCTTTCACTTCCTTAGTATCGGTAATATAATTCTAAGATCTTTTTGATGAAAGCATTGAAACAACGCCCTTTTAAAAAAGTTAACAATTTATGGCGTTCCCGTCATGGCTCAGTGGTTAGTGAACCCGATTAGCAACCATGAGGATGCCGGTTGATCCCTGGGTTGGGGATCTGGCGCTGTGGTGAGCTGTGGTAAGCTGTGTGGTATAGGTTGCAGGCGAGACTCAGATCCTACGTTGCTGTGGCCCTGGTGTAGGCGGGCAGCCACAGTTCCAATCGGACCCCTAGCCTAGGCACCTCCATATGCCGCAGGTGCAGCCCGGAAAAAAAAAGGAGCCCCCCCAAAATAAATAAATTAATTAAAAAGTTAATTAACAGAAAAAAATGAAAATGAGATCTCCCTGCATGAAAAACGTCCTCAGTAAATCTTGATGCTTAAGCAGGTAAAAACATGCACAATAAAAAAATAAATATATTTGAGGGGAAAAACAAATGCTAGTTACACTGCACCCAAACGTTCCCCCTTTTTTTAAGGCTCTATTGTTACTATGGCATAGAGCTAAACATTTTTTTTTTTTAAGTGTTTTCTATTACAACTAAAATCAAGTAAATTGCATTTGTATGTCTCAACTAAGCTAAAATTCCAGTAAGAGCACGTCCAATTTAATGAATTAGTCTTCATTAACAGTCCCACCTAAAGACAGAAAACTGCCCTCCAAACCAGAGCCACCCAGACACCACAGCTTCTGTTTTACTAACTGCTCCAAAGTCTCTTCCGTCAGCATCACTAAAATCACCGTACCTGCTTGGACCGAGGTCTACCAGGAGAAAACTTTCTTTTGGTAATAGCTGGTTTGCCCATGCCAATTTTTGGAGTGACTGAGATGTAAGTTGTTGGCATGATGTTTCCAACAGAAGCACTGAGAGCTGAAGGGTAACCGTGCAGCACGTCATGGGAAGGCAAGTCTGAAGAAAGTGCTGGAATGGAAGACGCATTTGCCTTGCTCAAGTCCGCTGCTGCTGAAAAGGATGACTCCGTCTCAGACGGTAATTTCACAGATTTGTCTTCCTGGCATAAACCGTCTTTCACACAACTCTCCACTGCAGGAGCCATTTCAAAGTCCACAGAAGCCGTAGAAGGTTCGGAATTTTCTTTCTGTCCCGTTTCGTCTTGTACCCTTTCTAGAGTGCACTGTTCCTTTGAACATAAAGAACTATCCCCACACGGGGGCTCGATGGTTTCTGGCGGAACAGTGACAGGTTCCATGACGATGGCTGCAGGTCTGGATTCTTCTGTGGATGCAGCCGCTTGAGGTTCCTCTAACAGCAGTTTCTCCGGCTGCACGTGGATCTGGGGAGCAAGGACTTCCACGCTTTCTGTCACGTCCATCCTGTTTTTATTTTGATCTTCACCACAAGCATGCAGCCCTTTAGAGGACATTTCCATTTTTTCACTATCACCTTCACGAGAAATCTGATTTTCCAATTCAGGATTCATTTTATCTGGGGATGGGTCTAGAAAATTTGAAATATCTATTATGTCAATGTACATCTGAATTTTAAAATTTCTGAGTAGATATAAAACATTCACCTGTCTTTTACGTCTATTTAAATGCCTACAGCTCTATGACTTAAAAATAATAGGCTTGGGGAGAAAAAGAGTGGGAGAGGAACCTTCCCAAACAGGCTGAAAACCGTGCCTTAAATCAAAAAGTAATCATTGAGAACGGCAATTAATAAGTTAGCAAAAGCCAGCAGTACCCACTGTGGGGCACTGGGTTAAGGATCCAGCAATGTCACAGCTGTGGCTTGGACTTGATCCCTGGCCCAGGAACTTGCATGTGTCACGGATACAGCCAAAATAATAATAGTAGTAATTTTTTAAAATTTAGCAAGGGCCAAAACACACTAGGGTTTATGGATTAGAATCAGTCAGATCTGAAAGCCTACAAAAACACTGCCTTAATAGGATCCCCAGAGTTTCAGGTAAATTTTGCTAATATGAAAACGGAATTAATTTCTAATATAACCACTGTACCTAAAGGATTTAAAACCTTGTAGGTGAGGTTACACTCATTTCACAGCAAGGAAAAGGAGGCTGAGTAATATTAATCATTTGTCCAAATTTAAAAGTAAAGCTCAGTCTAGAATATAAAAATTTTTGCATTAAGCAGACACATCAGATGTAACAAGGCTTCTATGGACTCAGATGAATAGTGACTATAGATAAAAAAGACACATTTTGCTCAGCTATGCCTGCTAACATAATCAAAACATTTTTTGGATACAATTCTTGATCTTCCTCATCATCTATAACCAAATAAACATCCCAGCAAATCAATAAACATAATTAGATATCCAGCATATCTACAGTCATTGACCAGTACAGTTTAAAGCAGGGTACAAGTTAAACCCCCTTATTTAAGAGAGAGGATAGAGGTACAATTGCGATGAGCCCTGAGTGGCGCTATAAAGTAAGACTAGTGAAAACAGAAGGCACATTTCAAATGCCACCGAGGTCATTTCTAAGGTCCACTAATAAAGACATTAATTTCCTTATTTATATTTATCATGGTGATTGAAATCCATATGTATGTTCTGGTATCAAAATGAAACCTTCTCATCCCTGCTTTAACTGGAAGATTATAGTTAAAAAAAAAAAAATCTAATAACATTTGATCACACTAAATTTTTCTTTCTTTTTTTTTTTTTGTCTTTTTAAGGCTGTACCAGAGGCATATGCAGGTTCCCAGGCTAGGGGTCCACTCAGAGCTGTAGCTGCCAGCCTACACCACAGCCACAGCAACCCTGGATCCAAGCCGCGTCTGAGACCTACACCACAGCTCATGGCAACGCCAGACCCTTAACCCACTGATCAAGGCCAGGGATCGAACCTGCACCCTCATGGATACTAGTCGGGTTTGTTAATTGCTGAGCCACAACGGGAACTCCTGCACTAAATATTTTTAAACACAAAAATACTTCAAAATCACTTAATATTTAAAAAGTAGAAAGAGATTTTTAGGAGTTCCCCTTGTGGCTCACCAGGTTAAGAATCCAACTAGTATCCACGAGGATGGGGTTTCAATCCTTGGCCTCGCTCACTGGGTTAAAGGATCTGATGTGGCTTGGATCTGGCATGGCTGTGGTTTAGGCTCACAGCTCCAGCTCCAATTCGACCCCTAGCCTGGGAACTTCCACATGCCACAGGTGCAGCCCTAAAAAGACCAAAAAAAAAAAAAAAGATTTTTAAAACAGAAAATGCACATAAACGAAGTAAATATTTACAGGTTAAAAACCAAAAGCATCATCATTTGAGTGACTCAGTTGAGAACGAACATGTCTTTACGCTACATGAAGCCGAAATGATATACTAACAGAGGCCAACTACCTCGAGAGTCTCTGACAAAGAGGAACATGTGCAATACGCACACAGAACACGATCTGATCCTTTCACCTCTGTGCCACACAGGAGGATTCAGATAAAAAGGCACACAGGCTCTATTTCTTTTTTAATTTTATGGCTGCACCTAAGGCATACAGGAATTCCTGGGCCAGGGATCGAATCCAAGCCACAGCTGCAGCAAGGCTGGATGCTTTAACCCACTGCACTGGGCCAGGGATCGAATCCAAGCCACAGCTGCAGCAAGGCTGGATGCTTTAACCCACTGCACTGGGCCAGGGATCAAGGCCGCCCCTCCACAGCGACCCAAGCCACTGCAGTCAGATTCTTAACCCACCATGAAGGTGGGAACTCCTCACAAGCTCTATTTCTGCTTTAGAAATTCACTGCCACTGTTTTCAAGAGAAGGATCACTTAACCTAAGGATTTCATCAATTACCATAATGTGAAAATAGCAACAGTAAACGATTCTTTGGTGGGCATCAACTTGAAAGTTTAACTTCACGGACAATGTCGCAGGGTGTTCCTTGGTGGCTCAGTGGACTAAGGATCCAGCATTGTCACTGCCATGGCACAGGTCTGATCCCTGGCCTTGGTTTGGGTGGCCTAAAAAGCCCCCAAAACAAACCAGAAAATGACTCGAATCTGAATAGCAGCTCTAAGGCAGTATGTTGCAACCATTGAATAAAATAAGATGAGCATGGCTCTCACCAGAAATGAGAAGTCCACGTGTGTCAGGGCTTCCTGGTTGGTCACTCCTCTGCGGCTCTCCAGGGCGGGGCTGAACAGCTGTGAACAACACATCTATGGAACCTCCAGCAAGGAGTCAAAATTTCTCTACTACTGCCTTCTCAACGATAATTAGAGCAAGGTATTTATCTTACTGCCAAATGCCAATTTCCAATATAAGCACAAAACATCCTGTTATGATTCATTTTTAAGTAGACTATGAAGATGAAATTAGGAATCTGATTCTATACTGTGATAAGATTTATTATTAGAGTTGCCTTATTTTCCTTCACTTTGACATCTTCAGGAAGAATACTTTTCTTTTTGATAGGCAAGAAATAGATTTATTAGGATAGGATGCTTGTGAGAGATGCAAGCGGGCAGGCAAGGAAGCTCTGCTGAAGTATAGTTTTTAACGACAGTTGTTAAATATAAACCTAACCTCAAAAAATCTCAAGGGTGTTTTATGTATACACTTAATCTACATAACATACAGTCCCACACACAATCCCACTGACTTTGAGGTGAGACCAAGATTAAATTTAGTAAGTAGTTTTCCCCAATGCGGCTTCTCATTAATTCCAGATGCTCAAGGACAACAATAGCTATTATCAATATTGCAAAAAGTTTAAGTGAAATAGCATTGAAATAACTGAAATAACCCTCAGTAGGACTGCTACGATGACCTGAAACAATCAATTTTTCATGATCTCAGCACGAAACATCTCACAATCAGCAACAGCTCTTGTTACTAATTCTAACTAAAGAAAGTGCTTTTTAATGAAAATTACTTGATACCCAAACAAAATATATATCTATGATTAAGTCTAGATTACAGCTGAACTACAAATATGTACATGCCCTTTCCCCAATTAACTTCTGTCTAAGGTTATTCTACTGAGAAAGGCTCCTCTCTAAATAATTCCCCAGAGGGCTGTCTTGGCTAGTTTTTATTAGGGTACTCAAGTTTTAAGAGGTGTTCGCACAGCCTGTCGACACAGACATTTTCTTCCAAGAATAGACTGCACCCACTGTCGAACCCACTCTTACCATCTGGAACAATTCCAGGTATGGACGCCTGGCCACAGGCATCTTTATTCACCGCTCGCTCCAGAAACACCACCTGGTCTTCGGGGCCTTCGACTTCCATGTCATTGTTATAATCTGAACAGAAAAGTATTTATCCTTTATCTAAGAATTTAGTTTTACTAAACAAGTCCACAATTACTACTTTGCTCTCATGAGGGTCAATGATCCCTCAAGATGCCAAATTTCTCTAGATTTTTCTATTTTAAACCAAATATACATACATTTTTTAAAAGATGGAAAATATACTGAGTTACAAGGTAGCTGGATACTCCCAACTGCATACTGGCGGCATACTGAAGACAAAGCGTTCGTCACCAAGATGGGTGTGTTTAACCCCCTCGTGGATGATCAAACAGGACTTCCGCCACTCACGTGGGTGAAAAGGGAAAACAATCTGATCAGGAGGTCTGCTCCCTTTACGATCTAAGACTCTTGCTATTATGTTTATAAGCCACAGGGCACTAATAAAAGTACCGGAATAAAACGCTGGGCTCGAGAGGGGGGAATTAACATTAAAAAGACATCATGAGGACTTTCCTTGTGGTACAGTGCGTTAAGAATCTGGCATTGTCACTGCAGCGGCTTGGGCTGCTGCTGTGGTGTGGGTTCGATCCCTGGCCCAAGAACTTCCACATGCCACAAGCACAGCCGAAAAAAAAAGAGAGAGAGAGAGACCGCACGCGCGCACCAATCAAACTAAAATCTGTTTGGAGTAAAATAACCCAGAATGTGAAGTGCAAACTGGTCATATAGCCAAACAGGAAGGAACCTGCGCTGCTGGCTCAAAACACACAAGTGGAGGGAACTCAGAATTAGAAGAAGAGCTGTACAGAAGGCAGACTGGGTGATGGCCAGCCGACTCAGAGATGACCATGATCACCCGTTACAGAAACTAAAGATAAGATGGGATCTGAGGAGTTCCTGCTGTGGTGCAGCGGAAACGAACCGACTGGGAACCATGAGGTTGCGGGTTCGATCCTGGGCCTTGCTCAGTGGGTTAAGGATCCGGCGTTGCTGCGAGCTGTGGTGTGGGTCGCAGACGAAGCTCGGATCTGGCGTTGCTGTGGCTGTGGCATAGGCCGATGGCTACACCTCCGATTTGACCCCTAGCCTGGGAACCTCCATATGCCGTGGGTACAGCCCTAAAAAGGACAAAAGGCAAAAGAAAATAAAAAGAAAAAAGATGGGAGCTCATACACAGGATTCCTTCATTATTACTAAAGCGACGTACTGGTGCCCGACTCGCACAGCATCATAAAAAACACGAATTCTCCAATTTACCTGCAGTGAGTTCAGCCATCTCCACCTCATCCCCTGGCTGTAACGGGTCCATCTCAGCTGCTAAGTGTTTACAATACATACAGATGTACTCTTCCTTGAGCTGAGAGTCCAGGTCATGATCTATTGGTTTGTCACATTCTAAGTGAACCCATCTGTGACGATAAATATATTTAAATAAAATCCTCTAACTTAAAGACAAATGAACAGCTAGGAAGAGAGCTAACTGCTGAAAAACTAGATACAGGAAGGAGTAAGGATGGCAGAGAGAGATCATAGGCGTTAGCAACTGAAGCTTTTCCGAAGGGTCCAGAAAAGGAGCTGCCATTGTTGGATGTCATTAAAGGTGTTGAAGAGTTCCCGTCGTGGCTCAGGAGAAACGAATCCGACGAGTCTCCATGAGGACGCAGGTTTGATCCCTGGCCTCGCTCGGTGGGTTAAGGGTCCGGCAGTGCCGTGAACTGTGGTGTAGGTCGCAGATGCAGCTCAGACCTGGTGTTGCTGTGGCGTAGGCTGGAGGCTACAGCTCCAATTTGACCCCTAGGCTGGGCACCTCCATGTGCTGCCAGGGCAGCCCTTAAAACAAACAAACAAAAAAGGACAAAAAAAATAATACAGGAGTGGATATATTCTTTCAAAACATATTTTTAAATTATTTCTTCCTTACTTTTCCCTCTTAATGCTTGTTTCTGGTCTTGTCTGGTTTTCTGCCCACCTCATACGCCTCTCAGACTCATTAAAGCAAAATTCCATCCATAACAGCCCTTAGTACTAAAGGATTACTAGTGGAATGACAAAAGCCTGGACCTCAAAGACAAATGGTAGAGCAGGAAATCTCATGGAGAGCAGGACTGACAAACACATTATGGAATAAGGACGTCTTCTTACCTTTTGCACATATTACAATGGAGCATGTCTTTCTGCAGTTCTGGATGGTAGCACTTCCCACAGAAAGGACATAAGTTATCCTGCTGTTGGTAACAACTGTCACATACCAGGCAATTGTGGTGCCACTGAGGACTAGACCGCGTGCCACACTCTACACATACTCTGCAATTCTAAACACCAGGAAAAATGAAAACAAAAACAGTCTGTTATGCATTTGTACTGCAGTTCTGGTGTAAACCTTTTTTAAAATCAATGAAACATTTGTAGATTATACATTAAGCTTTAATTTTTCTGACACTCATTTAGGGTATATGTTTTTGAAAAAGCAGTTTGTTTCAAACATCTGATGAGACCGCACTCGATTTACACTAAAACCTCTAGGAAAGTGTAAATAGGGGAGAGAGACATCCAAGAAAGCATAAATAGGGAAGGAAGAAAACCGAGAATGCAGCATTCCAAACTTCAAAAAGAAATGTATTCCAGAATCAGGAAGGAGCTTGTGTTGAGTAAATCTACTCACTCCCTACTGTGGAAACAAAATGGTCCTGCTAGAGAATTTCATTTGTTTATATGGGTAGCTTAGAAACTTAAGAATTCACACCAAGAAAATACCATGACCCACTGCAAGTGATTTGGTGTCTGAAATTATGAAAATAATCACTCATCATCAAAATCCAATTACAGCTTTTCACATTTTCAGAACAGAGAATGGCATGACCCTAGCAAAGCAGAACTGTTTATGATATGCAAGGCCAGCCAGCGGCCTGGGAGCCAACCTGCTTTAAAATCCTGGGCACAAGGCTGGTGGTCTGTGGGGCTCTCATTACCCACCCCATCACCCCACCCTTCCCATCTAAAACACCAATGAAAAACTTGATCTTTCTGAGCTGCTGGTTTGATATGAAAGAGACACTAAAAAAGAGAAACTAGCGTGAATCAAAGGTCAGCTTAAGTCTTAGAGATTTAAAACGGATACACTCACAAATACTCACACCAAAGTCCTGAATAAAATTTTAGCAAACCAACTCAAATAATAAACCATGTCCAAGCAGAGTTTATACAAAGAAATGCAAGGATGGTTAAATACTGGAAAATCTAATAATAAAATTTAACATATCATTAGGCCTGAGGAAAGACGTTAAATTATTTCAACAGATGCTGAAAATCTATTTGGAAAAAAATTAAAACCCATTCCTAGTTTAAAAAAAACAAACTAGGAATGAGAAAATGAAAATGAATGGGTATTTCCCTCATGTGATATACACACATACTTCAATTCTAAAGCCAACATCTTATTTGATTGGGGAACCCTAGAGGCAGTCCCACTAAAATCAGAAACAAAGCAAGGATGCCTACTATCTCCAATAGTGTATAACATGATTCTGAATCAATGTAAACCCTGAAACAAATGAAAACAAAGGCAAATAGGAAAAAGAAGAACTAAAACTCTATTTGTAAATAAGATAGTACACTTGGAAATCCTAAAGAATCTACCATAAATTTAATGAAAGAATTTAACAAAGTAGCAGGCTATAAAATTAGCAATGAAAAGTCAACAACAGAATTCACATACACAAACAGTAACCAGTTAAAAGACAAAATGAATGAGGAAAATCCCATTTATAACAGCAACAAAATAGATGTCTGAAATCTAAACGCAGAAAATTAGAAAACATTCCTAGAAGACACGAAACTAGACCTGAATAAAAGCAAAGACATACCTTGTTCTTAGTTAAGATGTCTTAACATCAAGATGTCACTATCAATGAATAAATTTAAAATGACTCTAATGAGAAGTCCAGTAATATTTTTCATGGAGCTAGATCGACTGAACCTAGAGTTAATATGGAAAAATAAACACGAGAACAACTAGGAAATCTATGAAATAGAAAAGCTCTGAAGCTCCAAAACTACCAAATACTGCAAAGCCTTGATAACTAAAAACAGAATGGTATCAGCTCATGATGTCAGAGCAATGAAACAGACAAGAAATAAACCCACTAAATCTACTGCGCCAGTCCAGCATCTTAAGTCACTAGGGCAAAGACTGTCTTTTTAGTGAATGGATTTCGGACACCTGGAGAGCCCAGCCCATTGGGAAAAGAGAACTCACACCATATAAAAACTTCCACTCCAAAGGGATTAGAGACCTAGGTCTACACGTACAAAGTAAACTAATACAAAAACTATAAGAAACTATGAATTATCATATAACCTCAGCATAAGGAAACCTGAACTCAAATTTTTAATTTGAACTCAAAAATCCAGAGGCAATAAAAGATTAATAAACCTGGAGTTCCCATTGTGGCGCAGTGGTTAACGAATCCGACTAGGAACCATGAGGTTGCAGGTTCGGTCCCTGCCCTTGCTCAGTGGGTTAACGATCCGGCGTTGCCGTGAGCTGTGGTGTAGGTTGCAGACGCGGCTCGGATCCCGCATTGCTGTGGCTCTGGCGTAGGCCGGTGGCTACAGCTCGGATTCGACCCCTAGCCTGGGAACCTCCATATGCCGTGGAAGCGGCCCAAGAAATAGCAACAACAACAGCAATAACAACAACAACAAAAAGACAAAAAAAAAAAAAGATTAATAAACCTGACTACATAAAAATGAACTTTTGCATAGCAAAATATAACAAAGGCAAATAACTGGAAGGAAATAACACACTGGAAAATCATGTAACACAGCTTAAAGGCTTTATATCCTCAATATGTAAGGAACTCTTAAATCAGGGGAGGGGGAAGCAAAAATCTCCAAAGATAACAGGCAAAACACAAGAACAGATAACACACAAAAAGAGGTAAAAATAACCCTTTAACATAGGAAAAAATGATCAACTTCGCTCAAAAGAGAAGTGAAAATTAAACTACATTGGGTAACATTTTCCACTCATAAGACAGGCAAAAAAACCAAAAGCTGAACCTGACACCCCTTGACCAGACACCTTTTGGCAAGGATGCAGAAAAGAAGTTCTCTCGCCCTTGAGTGGTGGCAACTCAAACTTCCACAAGACCCATGAAAGGGAATTTGACAATATCTAACAAAACTGCATGTGCATTTAGCAACCCCCAACCCAAGCCAGTCATCCCACTTCCTAGAATTTTTTTCTGGACATTCACTCCCAATAATTCAAAACACCATATGCCAAAGTTACTGACTACCAAATGTACAATATTGGAAACTACCTATATATTCGAGCATAGGATATTGGTTGATTAAAACAGTTCAGATAAACAATGGAGGAGGTTAAAAAAGAAAAAAAGGAATGAGGCTCTATGAACTGATATGAAGTGACTTCCAGATTTTCAGTAAAAAAAAAAAATCAACATGTAAAAGAACATATGTAATATATATATATAATAAAAAAAGGAAAAACATAAATATATTTGATTATTACCAAAAAACACAGGAAGGATAAACCAGAAAATTTTTAAAGCATGTTAATATACCATGTATTTTCACAAATTACATCAAGGAATTTCCACCATGCCTCAGCAGGAACGAATCTGACTCGTATCCATGAGGATACAGGTTCACTCTCTGGCCTCGCTCAGTGGGTTAAGGAAAGATCCAGCATTGATGTGCGCTGCGGTGTAGGTCACGAACGCAGCTCGGATCCCGCACTGCGGTGGCTCTGGTGCAGGCCGGGGGCTACAGCTCCGATTCTACCCTTAGCCTGGGAACCTCCATATGCCACGGGGTACAACCCTAAAAAGACAAAATAAATAAATAAATAAATTATTTATATATATATATATATATATATATATATATATATATATATATGTATTAAACCAATTTTTAAAATGGGGAATTAAAAAAAATAACCCAGAAGCTTCAAGAATAAAAGGCAAAACCCAAGGACTTACTGTACAAGAACAGGTAAGATGGAATGGGAGAAGGCAGGGAGCTCAGCGGGAGGGACGGGGATTGGAGGCACTGGTGGTGTAAACACCTTATTTATGAGTGACGTACACGTGTGAGCAGACGCACACTTATGTGTTTATTTGTACATGTGTGTAAGTATATATATATATATATGTGTGTGTCGTCTACTGACAAGGCAAAGACGTAAACCCCCCATGGAAATGAGCGCACCTAGGATCCAACCTCCACTAAAGGAACCCGGCCTGTTTATAGCAGAGAGAAGTGATTCCAAGGCTGGGCAAGAGGAGGTTTAACACGATTCTGAAAAATCCTATCCCCAGAGACACAGGAGCCAGCTTGAAAAAGCTATCAAAAGCAAAATGGGACAATTTGAGCACAAATTAGGTACAATAATTCGTTATAACACGAGTCAATACTGAAACTCTATAATTTTCACATGTGAAACACGGCAGGGTTCTTGCTTACAACAGAATGCAGAGGGCTGACTGGCAAATGTGAAGTTAGAAAGCACCATTTTACAAACAGGTAAAATCTCTATCAGCCATTGGTTTCTAAATCTTGAAGAAAATTTTGAGGAGCAGAGATATTTGCATGGTCTCAAAGTGTCTCCTCACATACTGCTTTATTAGACACAAGAGAGAAAGAGAAAACAGTGGAGAAACTTGAGAGCAGCTTGATCAGATTATCAGAATTCACATCACCCGTGCGGGAGAGGAAAGCAGCAGGAGCATTCAGCTGAGCCCCTGAGGCGGGCCCACCATCACTTAAACAGTATTTGGCCGAGAATGAATAACTCTATATAATCATGAGGAAATATCAAAGACAAGACGAGGAAAGATACTATTTTTAAAAAACCTCAATATATGAAGAAAAACTCTACTCTTCAAAAATATCAACATCAAAAAACAAAGAAGGGAGTAAGAAATTTTCCAGATTAAAGGAGTCAAGAGGGATGGAAATGCTATAAACTTGGGTTGTGATGATGGTTGTTCAACTATAAATGTAATAAAATTCATTGAGTAATTTTAAAAAAAGGAGTCAAAAGATATGACATGACAAGTAAATGGAATACCTGGCCCTGAACCAGACCCTGGAGCCCACATGGAAGGAAATGTTACATACCAGGCGTTAGGTCAAGCAACAGACTGAAGCGTGGATGGGAGATGAGACAGACTGTTGTAAATGGGGTGCTAACCGTGCTAGGAGAATGTCGTTACTAGGAAACACCCATGTAAGTATCTACAGGTAAAGGGAACACAACCTGTGTAACTTACCCTCCTGTGGTTCAAGGCAAAAAGATATACGGGGGTTTGGTGGGGGCGGGGGGAGGAGAGCAAAGGCATGGATGATAATGCTGAAATCTTGACAAGAGGTGAATCTAGGCAAACAGCATAAACGTATGATTTTTATTTTTCCAACTTTTAAACTCTGAAATTATTTCCAAATTAAGCCTTTTAAAATGCGTAATAGAGAGTTCCCTGTTGGTCTAGTGGTTAGGATTCAGCGCTTTTCATCACTGTGGCCAGGGTTTAACCTCCAGTCTGGGAACAGAGATCCCATGCCAAGTCTCTGCATGGCACAGCCAAAAAACCCCCATAATACACCAACACAACGGCATTCCAGAGAAACGGAGAAGACACCTAGCGGACAATGACTGGTCTGTGACAAAGCTCCTGAAAAGAGCGCCCTCAAAAAAAAAAAAAAAAAAAAGCAGCGTCTACTACCCTGACACCCCCAAGAAGGCACACATGTTGCCTGCATCTCAGCTTCCACCACAGGGTCTGACTCCAAATGTTAAATGAACAAATTATGACTGAAGGCGATAAAGAACTGAAAAACCTGAACAGTAGAGAAAGAGTATCATTCTCAGAGGAAAAGCGTTCCCATGAAAAACCTCCATGACGACTGAACACCTCACAGCATCGTCCCACGAAACCCGACTCCCCTGCCAGGTGAGCACCCTTAACAGCCTCCACTCGATGAAACCAGGGGGACCGAAGTCCAGCAACGTGCCAAAGCTCCTGTACTCAGCAACTGGAGAAGCCGAGCTGTGACTCCACAGCCTAATCCTTCTAACCGCATCATGATGCCTCCACAGAAGAGAATAAAACACACACACTAACCATTCACAGACTCAGGAATATTATAAATAATTCCGTCATGTGAAAGAGAACAGCAGACTATTATGGAAAGCAAAGTAGTAAGGGAGAACAAAAGGAAGGCAGAACAACCTTGAGAAATAAACCTGGGATTGTGAACACATTTTCTAAGACAATGAAAACCTTAACGATGATGATAATGAACTAAAGCAGGAAACACAGTGATCTGGAAATCACTAAAGAGAAATCATTAAAGAGAATGTAAAGAAGGTAAATATTTTTAAAAAAGAAAAAGGCCCAACACTTCTCTAGACCTTCTCCCAGGGCCTGAAAGCAGAATGGCAATGTTCTAGTCGAGGGTAATTAGGGTAAAACAGTGATACATCCTGGAAACAAACCCAAAGAACTGACAAAAATAAAGACATCATGGCTCAAGCAGAAAAAAAGGAATATAACTAAGCAGACTTAAAAAAAAAAAAAAAAAAGGAAGAAAAACTTGGAACACAAAGCTTTACCACACTATGTTCTTACAGTAGTTTGAAAACAACATTCTCTTTCAGATACACAAAATTCCAGAAAGGTGACAATTCTTTTATAGAGGTGTACAACCAAGTTTCCAAAATATTAGGGGTGACATGAGACTGGAATTTATAGAGAAGATATACTTAAAAAAAAAAAAAAAAAGGGACATGGTTTACAGTCTGGGTTAAGACGGGAGGGGAAAAACTGAAAAGAAAATTTCTAATTTCTTCATTTTTAATGAGAAGTGGGAGGGAAAATTATTCTCAACATTTACAACTTAACATTAATAAATTAAGATTCTAAATAGCGGAGTTCCCGTCGTGGCACAGTGGTTAACGAATCCGACTAGGAACCATGAGGTTGCCGGTTCGGTCCCTGCCCTTGCTCAGTGGGTTAACGATCCGGCGTTGCCGTGAGCTGTGGTGTAGGTTGCAGATGCGGCTGGGATCCCGCGTGGCTGTGGCTCTGGCGTAGGCCGGTGGCTACAGCTCCAATTCGACCCCTAGCCTGGGAACCTCCATGTGCCTCGGGAGCGGCCCAAGAAATAGCAAAAAGACAAAAAAAAAAATTCTAAATAGCAAATTACTGCAGGAAATAAAAGGAACAGAAAAAAAAGACAGGAAATTTAAAAAAAATTAGTTGTCTTAAAAATAGCCAAGCATTTCAATTACATCCATCAACCTAAACTCTTGACCACTGGAGTTCCCGTCGTGGCTCAGGGATTAGCAAACCCCACTAGCATCCATGAGGATTTGGGTTCATCCCTGGCCTAGCTCAGTGGGTTAAGGATCTGGCATTGCCGAGAGCTGTGGTGCAGGTTGCAGACTCGGCTTGGATCTGGCGGTGGTGTAGGCTGGCAGCTATAGCTCCGATTAGACCCCTAGCCTGAGAACCTCCATATGGCGCATGTGCGGCCCTAAAAAGACAAAAAGACCATAAATAAATAAATATTTGATTACTAAACCTTCTGAAAGGTACAGTTAAAATGTCACACAAGGATCAAAAATAAAAAGATGTGACAAGATCACAATCAACTGGTAAATTAAAACCCGATGTGGCCATACTGTCAGGCAAAGCAAAATATCCAGTCCCTCCCCCAAAAAAGAATTACACGGAATAAAGAGAATAGTTTTACACTGATAAAAAACCTAATATATCCACCCTAGTCTGACCTACTTGCTAATAAGCAACATAAAATAATATTCTGGTAAAAAGAACTTTAAGTAAAATGCAAGGAGAAATTGCTATGAGAAATTGTCGTGGTCAATTTTAACTACATCCTACTATGCTGTTGAATCAAATAGTCAAAAAAATAAGGAAAAAGAACTTTGTCTAATTAAATGAAATAAACACAGAAATTCCCATTGTGGCTCAGCAGTAATGAGCCCAACCAGTATCCATGAGGATTCATTTGATCCTTGGCCTTGCTCAGTGTGTTAAGGACCTGGTGTTGCTGTGAGCTGTGGTGTAGGTTGCAGACTCAGCTCGGATCCCTAGTTGCTGTGGTATACAGCAGCAGCTGTAGCTCCAATTAGGCCCCTAGCCCGGGAACTTCCATATGCTGCACCTGCAGACCCACAAAAAGCAAAAAAAAAAAAAAAAAGAAACAAACAACGAAAGAAAGAAACACAACATCTTAAAAAGTCACTATTTCAAGCATCCAAATATATATCTTCTAGAAAACACTAGTTAAATGATTAAATACAATTAAAACAGATATTAACATGTTTAAGCACAACCTAAAAAATTCGAAATTCTAAAATCTAAAATCTTTATCTAAATTAGGTCAGATATCCACACATATAAAGTTACCAAAGCAACAAATACGAAGTCGAAGCTATAATCAAAAGTATATATAGTCTTAAAATATCCTTTTGTCCTCAGAGAAATAAAGAACACGAATTACGAACTCAACTACCTACTTCAGAAAAGTAAAAAGGCAAGTAGAAGCGCGGCAGCAGAGAAACGAACATACACCGTAAAATCCGTCGACAGCAGGTTTTCTCTTTAGACCTACAGCCAGGCCGAGAGAAGACGCCAAAGCGCAGGGTTTCGGCAGCCCGGACGACGGCTCCCGGGCGGGCGGCAGCAGCGCGACCCCCCTCGGCCCTCAAGCCCCTCCCCCGGCTGAGCGCGGGGCCTCGAGGGCTCGGTTCCCGGGCGGAAAGGCCCCGCCCCCCAGGGCCCCGCCCTCGGGCCTAGAACCCGAACGCTCCGCCGGCAGGTTCCAGGTGCAAACGCTCATCGCGGGGGGGGGGACGGGGATGCGGCGCAAAACTGCGCGGGCGCCTTCTCCCACCCCTCACCACACTCCATCCGGGGGCCTGCCACGACAGGGCCCCTTCCCAGGAACCTCGGATGAGGGCAAACCCCACCACCACCGGCTCTACGGCCAGCCAGCGCCTCCCTCCCGCAGGCTGCTGGGGCAGAAGCCTTGGGCTGGAGCCACCTGGAAGCATGTGAGCCCAGCTGCCAAAAGAGCCTCCTGCAGGCAGTAGCGGCCTTGAATTCCACGACCACCTCCGCCACCGCACTCCATCCCACCCCTCTTGAAGACGCCGAGAACACAGGACAAACCGAACTCAAGAAGGGCAGAAGTAGCAACAGGACGAGAAAGTGAGGATGCGGGAGAACACAGGTATTCTCGGGTTCTAGATGTTTTCTGAGAACTCGAAACCTTTTAAAGAAATGTTAATTATAAAAATTTAATACAAAATTTAACTGCCATGGACTTCCTGCTGTGGTACAATGGGATCTGCGGCGTCTTGGGAGCGCTGGGACGCAGGTTCAAATCACGGCCCAGCATAGTGGGTTAGGGATCCCGCATTGCTGCAGTTTAGGCTTAGGTTGAAACTGCGGGTGTGGATCTGATTCCTGGCCAGGGAACTCCATATGGCAGGGGGTGGTGAACATAGAAAAGAAAAAACAAACAAACAAAAACTTTTTAAACTGCATTAAGCATTTGTATTTATTGTATTAGTCCCAAGTGCTATCAAAGACACGTGAAAGATACAAGATTTTCCATAGTAAAATCGTGGTAAAAAGCATGAGAAGTCTCGGTGGCACAGGGATAACGCCGCAGCAGCAGCATCCACAGAGCAAGGGGATTCTTCACACACACAAACTGACAACAGAAGCTGCACACAGCACACCAGTAACTTGTAAAGAGGAACTTATTTCAGAAATAATTGGATTTATTACAGATTTCAGTTGCACCACTGTGCACCTGTGAACAAAAAGCTTTACAGAATTTTGAGTGGCACTTCATTACATCTCATGTTCAAGGAACTGCTTGTTGGCACTTTGAGGTCTGATTGCTCTGAACTAGTAAACACAATCGTGGCATTATCAAACAATTTCTATACAAATACTTATACAAAAGGCATTCTATGAACATTATTAAAGACAAAGAAAAAACTTGTGCAATGAACTGGACCTGAGAAAGTATCTTTCTTTTAAACCAGGTCTTGGCAATTTAGATTCAAAGCAAAATTATTTGTTAGACTAAATTAACATTTATTTTCTAAATTCTATTTACTTTTATTTTTTTTAAAAGTCAGTTCAATTAGCACAGATTAAAGAAGTTTATACCTAGCTTCATGTCTATTCTATAAAATTAAGAAAATAATAAACTCAGCCCAGTGATATCAGGGGTAGGTAGAGATGGCTCATGGATCTAGAGTCTTTAGTTTCTTAGGATCCAGATCCTAACAGAGATGAAAGTTAGATTAATGAATATACCTTATCTAGTCTAGGGAGAAAAGCACTGTTACTCAAGTATAGTATGATATCACAGGGAGCAGAATCTATTGAATAAAGCATTACAATGTAAGATAGGAAACCTGATGGAGTTCCCATCGTGGTGCAGTGGTTAACGAATCCCACTGGGAACCATGAGGTTGGGGGTTTGATCCCTGGCCTCGCTCAGTGGGTTAAGGATCCAGCGTTGCCATGAGCTGTGGTGTAGGTCACAGACCCGGCTTGGATCCCGAGTTGCTGTAGCTGTGGCGTAGGCTGGTGGCTACAGCTCCGATTCGACCCCTAGCCTGGGAACCTCCATATGCCACGGGTGCAGCCGTAGAAAAAGAAGAAAAAGAAAAAAAAAAAGATAGGAAACCTGAGTTTGTCTCCATTCTGCTCTAAAATTAGTAAACTTGGAAAATTCACTTAATCACTAGTTTCTCACCAGTTCTTAGTATAGAATTTATTAGTTTACCTGTATAGATTTCAAAGGAAGCAAATTAAAACTGTTTTTATGACTGACTCATCCTAGAGAATATTCATAGTAAATATCTTCCCAACAGAAAAGAAAATCAGTTTTATTCAGTCAGTTGGGAATTAAAGGTGAACTTGAGTTATTCTTCCCTTCTTCTTTCACTTTAAGAATTTAAATATTTTGTGCTTCCATGGACAGATAACTGTTAAATTTGTTGTTGTTTACTTGGTACTATTATAACTCTAACCAACAGGTAGAGCTGTGAGCCAACCTACAGCATTAGACATACAGGTGACAGAGCCTCAATAAACTCCTCAGAAGTTTAGAGAAGCCTGAATGAAATGCATCAAGGTCGTAAAGATGCAAATACCAAAACAGATGGAAAAGAGGAGAATCACAATTATGAAAATCCCCACAAAAAATTTAAAACAGCTCAAGACACATCTTCAAAGTGCCCCACCAAGCAGAAAGACTAACGAAAGTTTTAAAAATGTCTACAGATCCTCTCAAAACCCAAAAAAACTTTACACAGTCTCTTAAAAAACTGACAACTAAGTCAACACTTACTACCACATACACACACAACATGAACCCAAGTATTTAATACAAGTTTATACCTAAATACATACACATATATGTACATATAAAATCACAGTAAAATCACCTAAAAGCCAGGTTGATCAAAATGCAGTTTATTTTGGGGCCGAAGACCTAAACAGACCTTTCTCCAAAGAAGACATACAGATGGCCAATAGACACATGAAAAGATACTTATCATCACTAACTCTTGGTGAAATCCAGATCAAAACTACAATGAGGCACCACCTCACGCCAGGCAGAATGACCATCATTAAACCAAGCCTACAAATAACAAATGTTGGAGAGAGTATGGAGCAAAGGGAACCCTCCTACACTGCTGACAGGAATGGAAATCGGTGCAGCCACTATTGAAAACAGTATGGAGGGTCCTCAGAAAACTAAATATAGAACTATCATACCATCCAACAATCCCACTCCTGCACATATATCCACACAAAATCATAATTCAAAAAGATACATGCACCCCCATGTTCACGGCAGCACTATTCACAACAGCCAAGACACGGAAACGACCTATCAACAACAAATGAATAGATAAAGACGATGTGGTGTGTATACACACACACACACACATACACACACACGAATACTACTCAGCAATAAAAAAGGATGAAATACTGCCATCTGCAGCAACATGGATGAACCTAGAGTTTATCGTACTCAGTCAGTCAAAGAAAGACAAATACCATATGATATCACCTATGCATGGAATCTAAAATAGGACACAAATGAACTTATCTATGAAACAGAAACAGACTCAGAGAGAACAGACCTGTGGTGGCCAAGGGGGAGGGACAGAATGGGAGTTTGTGATTAGCATATGCAAACCAATATATATAGAATGGATAAACAACAAGGTCACAGAGCATAGGGAACTATATTCCATATCCTGTGATAAACCATAATGGAAAAGAATATGAAAAAGCATGTGTGTGTAACTGAATTACCGTGTTGTACAGCAGAAATTGAAACACTGTAAATCAACTATACTTTAATAAATTATTTTAAAAATGTAATCTGTTTTATTTCTGGATTTTAAATTCATAGATTTAAAAACTCTCTCAGTATCTGCATAACAGGAATACTACCTATTTCAAAGAGTTGCAACGACTAATGATAAATCATTCAAAAACAATTTCTAAGCCATGAATACGTTATTTAACAGGTTCATAGAGGCATTTTTCATAACAGCCTAAATTTGTAAACAACTGAAATGTTCACCCACAGGTGATTCAATAAACAAATTGTGGTACCTCCGCTATTCAGCAATAAAAAGGAATCACTACTGGTATACGCAATAATATGGGTGAATCTCAATTATTTTGAGTTTAAAATGCCAGAGCCTCCCACCAAAAAAAAGAAAGAAAAGAAAGGGGGGAGCGAGGGGGGGGAGGGAGGGAGGAAGGAAGGAAAGAAAAAGGAAGAGACACAAGAAAAAGGTATGTACTATATAACATCGCTTATATACAACTCTAGCGAATGCAAACTCATCTGTAGTGGGAGGAAGCAGACTGCCTGGAAGACAGGGAATAAGGCAGGGAACAGTCAGAAAGGAGGAATTCCCAAGGGACACCAGGAAACTGTTCGTGGTGAGGTGCATGTTCATTATCTTGAAGGCGATGATGGTTTCATCAGTGTATACATGTGTCAAGTTAAACTACAGACTTTAAAGGTGTGTAGTTTCCTGTATACCAGTTAAACATCAATAAAGCCTTTCTTTTAAAAAAAGTTGTAGCTAATATATAGGTTTGAATAGGTATCCAATTTGTCTGCTCTATATAAAAAACATACAGATGATATTTTTCTTAAAAAAATAAACAACTTACTTTGCATTTCCAGCCATTGGTTGGTACTGATTTCATAACTGGTTGAAGACAAAAAGTATGATACCCTTTGTCACACGTATCACACACTAGCATCTTGCTATCTTCTCCCGATTGTCTAAAAAATAAGATAGCATTAATGATGCCTTATCTTTAAACTTATGTTTGTAACATAAGTAATCATGAAAAGAATCATCCCTGGGAATGGCCCAGTTCCTAAATACCCTCAGTGTTTGTTTTCGTCTACACACAGAAAATGACAGAGTTGACCCTCTAGAGGATGGGGCAGACATCTTCCAAAGGTCCCCAAAGGAGTATCCTTACTGAATGCTCACCTATGGTGAACCTGCTTTAGTCATTTTAGGATCCCTGCAAAGGAGGAGGGGTTAAGGCAAGATGAATGACTTTGATCTTTACTTTTTAAACATCCCATACCCATCCTTTTTTGGGGAAGGAGCTATAACTGATAGGTGATGCTGTACAGAAAGGAACAAATCTTGGCACAGTGAATTGGAAGATATTCCCATATAATAAAAAGAGGATCAAATTTGGATCAGACCTACATCTGTATTCAGACTTTAATTTTTCTAGCTGTGTGACTCCTGAATAACCTAAACTTAAGCCCTCTTAGTTTCAGTTACAAAAAGCGAAAAAAAAAAAATCAAAGATTACTATGAGAATTAAATATAATTCTGGTTGAAGAGCTAAGAATATCCATTAAGCAATAAGTGCTAAACAAATAGGTATAAGAATAATCATCTTGTCATAATCATTAAGAATTGTAATTGAAAACCTAAAATCTTCCCCTAAACACTTTTCTGCCCCAAAGATTGGGCCCCTTTCCTGCCCATGACCTCTGCCTTGACTCTTGACTATATTAATCACTCTCAGATACTAAGAATTTAATTAAAGAGGAGGGGAAAAGAAAAACTAGGGAATGCAAGAAGAAGAGCTGAGAGAGGAACCACTGAATAAAACCTGGGGATAAACAGAAGTAAAATGGAAGATGGATTAGTTGGGCTCCAGTAATTTCTTATTTAATTTAACAAATTCTACATATAAAATTGCACATTTTGTCTTTTTAGCTATATGAAAGACCTTGGAAGAAAAGCACTCTTTCTTTGTGTTCTCTCACTCCTTCTCAAGAAGACTGGCAGATACAAGGTATCAAATGTTTACTGATATTTTCTTTAATTTTTACCAAAACATAAAAGCACATGGTCCTATTTATTCTACATAATTCTAAGATATTGATGCTTATTGTTATCAAATTAAATTACAAATAAAAAAGACTGATCATGGCAGTGGTGGACCTCATTTCTGCTGATTACAAAAGTCCTCGGCTTGTAAACTACTTGAAGACTGCTGTGGATGCAGGGAACATCTCCAAATTATCATGCTGATTAGTAGCATGAGAAAAAAAAAAAATCACAGAAAAGACTGGAAAAATGACCAAGGATGGAATACAAATAGAAAAGGATAACCCCTTACAAACATTTAAATGTCATACGATACTTTGTTTCAGGTGAAGGAACTGCTGGTTTCAGATAGATACAGATTTCTTTTTTAAACAGACTTAATATAAATTGTTGTTCCTGGAGAAGAAACTGAAACTTATCACTGATACTTTGGCTCACTCTAATAACTACTTGCTATAGTTAGAGGTTTAATTTCCTATTAAATCTCTTCCCCAGTCTCGCTCAGAAAAAAAGCTGCTTTAATTTTCTAATGCTTATTTATTTTTAATTGTTAATATTCATTTAAAAAATGTTGGCCAATTTAAGTTAGCTTTTTAGGCAACCAGAGCAATTTAAATTATTAAAATTAGTTTCTGTTTAGGTTTGCTTCAAAGTAATATAAATGTTAATAAATATCTAGCAATTTTTTAAAGACGTGATGGAGTCAGTGTGGATGAAGATAGCTACAGTATGAACAACCTTTATCATATTACACACACCTTTAGTACCTAATAATAGGGTCTCTCTTAATACACACCTTGGAGTTGAAATTAAAACTTACTTGCAGTTCTGGCACACTTTGCACTCAGGACATTGCCAACCTGCACGTTTTAATGGAGTAACCGCTATATCCAGGCACATTCCATGATAGTGCTGACCACAAGTAGTACAAAAGAACTGATCTAAGAGGTCTCCCGGGCTGTCGCACACTGCACAGTTTGCATCTTCCTTTGCTATAATTAACAGTAAAACAACGAAATTGTTGTATAAGAATTTAATATTTTTCTGACTTTACAGTTTTAAAAATCACTTGAAGGGAATTTGCATGGTAAATCGTTCAGACATTTGAAGTTATCCACATCGAACTGATATCCAATTGGAATACGGTCTCAATAAAAACACTAATATATTTAACCTAAATTTAATCACATTAAATTTAATCATATAGTTTTGCAGTTATTTAAAGTGCCTACACCTACTTGAGACCATAAGCAGTTCTTATTTAATTTTATATCCCTAATACCAATGATAATGCTGGGCACCTAGTTATAATGTTCAATATATGCTTGCTGAGAGGAACCAAGAAGAAAATATTAACGGAGAGACGCTTTGCAGTGCAAAAATAAACATTTTTATTTGGATATTAAGTATGTTTTGAAATTAACAAAATCAAATAAGAAACAAAATTAAGAAATGTTAACATCCATTAAGATGCTTCTCAAGCATAAAGAGACTAATTTTTATTCAAACCAAATAAGGTTTTTTTTTTAAGTACTGGAAAATATCATGAGGGAGAACATTAAAGATGGAAGCTACATATTCATACACAAATACAATACTTAATATACTAATTCTATATTCATCTATATTAATTGCCAGTTGTAAAAAAGCATTAAAATCTGTATAATTATGGACATCTATCCCTCAATGTGGATTAAAAGAAATGGCACTTATTTAAACAGTTCTTTACCATTGAAAACAAAAAATAAATGTAAGAATAAACTGCTTTGCCAAGTACACAGTTAAGCTCATGCAGATTACAATACAGTAAGGAAAATCATACCAATTTAATGATATATATAACTGATACTTATGTGCTCAAATGGTCTGGTTGGCTGATTATCCTAGGACTATTTTAAATTGTATGTATGAATTTTTCCCCTCTTTCACTTTCTGAAGGTTTGGTCAATCCCACAAGCCCTTTCTGTCTCTTCTTTCCCCATCTGTCTTGAAACAGAGTAGGAATCTATTCTTTGTATATATACCAGGAGTTGGCAAATGGGTTTTGTGGGCCATAAAAGTCTCTGGAATATAGACTTTTCGTTTTTATTCTAGAGGCCTTTTAAAATGGTAACAAAAAAAAAAACATCTGCAGTTTGAGAGCAGTACACAAACAGGCTGCAGGATGTATTTGGCAGTAAGCTGGGTCCCTGGTGGCTCCCCATGCCCCCACCATCCATCCAAAGCTACTTAAATGAGGCCACCCAGGACCCATGAAACCCCAGAATTACTTTCAGACCTTACCTTACTGTGCCCTGCGCGTTTACATTTTGTCCAGGCCCAGGGAAAATTCCCCGCCATGCAGCAGCTTTTTCCTGATTTCTCCGTGGGGTTCCCATGTCTCCCTCTCATCCCTCTGTGCCGGCTACTGTACCTCCATAAGCCCTAAACGCTGGAGTCATCCTCTTCCTTCTCTTCGAATCCCCATGGTTCTCCTTTGTGAACCCATCATCTGCTACATCATAAAAATACCACCATAATCCAGCTCTCTATCACCAGCCCTGAACTTCGTTCTAAACCTTCAAATGTTACTTTCAAAAGTCTTCCTGGACCTCAATAGCCAGATGTTCTAAAAGCACTCCAAGTCAATACCTCAAACGTCAAACTTTTTTTAAACCGCAACTTCTCCCATCTTTCTCAACCTGGGGGATAAAGAAACTTTACTGTCACTATTGACCCTTAACTTTCCCTGACCCAACACATCCAAATGGATCTCACTTCTTCTGGAGTAAACTTTCTGTACATTCTTGTGCCATCAATGCGTTCAGTTCAGCCCAGCATGCTCTGTTCTGGTAACTGCAGTTAGCTTCTGAATGGGAATCTTGCTTAGTTAGGTCTCTGATCGCCTCCCTAAATCATCGTCACACGCAGGGCAATTTTCTAAAATTGTGAATCTGTTATGCCCTGCCTAAACTAAAACTTTATCAAATATCTCCTTCTGCTACCCTTAAAAAATCAAAATTTTCTAGTTTGAGGCCAAAAAAATAAAAAATAAAAAATAGTGGGTGATGCCTATCTCCTTTTCCAACTGAATCTCAGAACACTCACTATTTCCTGGTCATATAAAGTAGTTTCCTGTGCACAGAACACAACACACTGTTCAATGCTTGTATATATTCTGTGCCCCCCATTTGAAATTTTGTTCCTTTGTTGTTGTGCCCCCAGCCCATTCCAAAGAGATCTTCAAAATTCCTGCTCATGGAGTTTCCGTCGTGGCTCCGCAGTTAACAAACCCGACTAGCATCCATGAGGACGGGGGTTCGACCCCTGGCCTTGCTCAGTGGGTTAAGGATACGACGTTGCCATGAGCTGTGGTGTAGGTTGCAGATGCAGCTCAGATCTCTCATTGCTATGGCTCTGGCGTAGGCCGGTGGCTATAGCTATGATTGGACCCCTAGCCTGGGAGCCTCCATATGCTGTGGGTGTGGCCCTACAAAGACAATATGACAAAAAAAAAAAAAAAAAATCCTGCTCAAATACAAACCCTGACTATCTAATGTTAACACACTAAATGCCCATCTAGTTGCTGACTACTCCTTTCCCCATGTGCTTGGAAGAAACTGTTATATAATCAATTAATTATAACTCAATACTGTGAATCCTTGAAGGGTGGTAACCTTGTCTTTTTCAAATTTGTATCCTCAATTGCTAGCACAAATCAAGTGGTATTTGAGGCTAAGGAGCTGCTTCTAAAATCACTTTTAAATAGCTCTTTAAATGATAGGTGTTTAAAATAAATCATTAATTTTCAAAAGGAAGGGATATATATTCACTTTTATAGAAATGACAAAATAGAGTGAATTACCTTTCTTAATACTAAAACAGAGTCCCATATTTACTCATTCAAGTAGGTACATTGCCAAAAACTAATCTCTCATTTTTACCTACCCTCAACACTTACAGAAATTGGGGCAAATACTGGACTCTATCAGATATTCAGTTCATCTTTCTATAGTAATTTTCCAGGAAGACTATCTAAATGCTTCTGTGAACGGTTCTCAAGTTTGCTACCCTGCCACTTCATTGTGCTGTGGTAGCGACTGGTTACATGTAGCCACTGCGCAACTGAAACCTGATTAGTCTGACGTGAGATGTGCTGTACGTACGGAACGCACTCTGGATTCCAAAGATTTAATAGGAGAAACTACTGATGTCAGGATCTCAAAACTGTTATTCATTACACGTTGAAATATTGACATTTTGGACACATGGGATTAAATATATTTTTAATTAGTGTCAATTTTTTTAACATGATTACTAGAAAAATTAAAATTACGTTGCTCACATCATATTCCTATTGCACAGCAAAACTCATTCTGCAACAAGATAACCGTGTGTATCACTACGGCAGAGATTACCTTCTATTCTATGACAGTTTCTACCAATTACTTAATGACAATACTGTCATGTTGTTTAATTTCTATGCATCATCTAATAAGCTAGGCCAAAAAAAAAAAATCCATGTGATATATTCAGTCCAGAAACATTTATCATGCATTATGTAAAAATAATAGAGAAAGTTGATTCCAACCATTTTCTCAACTGGGGAGAAGATACTTGTCAAAACACTGAAACAGCCTCTTGGGGTCATGAATAAGAAGATGGCATTAATGGACTGCCTAAGTGTCACACAAGAGCCAAGTATACGTACATATACATAGATACCTATGTCTGCAAGCCACAGAGGCATTAACTTTGAAGCAATAATCAAACAATTAAGTGAAAATTTTCTTTACGCAGTTGGGAACGCAAGAGAGAATGAGTGAAAGACTACAGCTGAAGATAATTTAAGAGAGGACAGGAGTAAATCCAGGTCAATTTGACCCCAAAGATGCACTTTACCACTAATCAGTATCAATGCCCACTGAAAGGGCAAAGAAGGTCAGAATATCGAGGAGTAAGTACAAAAGCAGAAGGGGAAAGTGCCAGCTCAGGAAGAGAACGAAGAAGCTAAATGATGGAGGGAACAGGAAAAGAGCAGGGGAAACAGAAGAATACGCTCTGGACAGGTCACTTCCTAAGGGACAGCTGTGACAAGAGAAGAAATGGAGGGAAAGACAAAAACATGGAGCTTCATTAAATTAGATTAAATTAGATCACAGACCCTCAAACACAGTCAAGTTGGAAGGTGAGACTGCTGCTTGAGAAAGCCTAGAAAGCACATACGAATAGAAGCACTGGAGAAGAGCAGAGTCAATTTTAAAAGGACTGAATCGGCATAGCTGTGTTAACTTCCATCGACATTGCATCGCTTATTATTTATGTGTTCATTGCTGGCAGGAAGGACACGGTACTAGGTGATGTGCCTATCAGACGGAATCCCTAGAAGGAAAAAGTAAATCGTGGGTGTTGTCCAGAGAGGCTGGCCCACAGCAGAGACAGGCAGGTAAGAAAGGAAGGTCGAGGGGCTGACAGACTTTAAGGTTAACAGAAGAGTAGGACTTGGTGTCAAGTAAGAAAACGAGGTAGGAGAAACACTTTAAAAGAAGTAGAAGTTAAAGCTGAGCAATCAGTCAATACACTGGGGGAGGGAGAGGATTAAGGATGCAGCATTCCCAAGGTGAATTCCCAAGCCTGGCGAAGCCTTCTCCCTGCAGGCAGTAAAACCCAAACCCTGTGCTAGACTCACAGGGGCTCCCTGTGATGCGGTCTTTGTTCACCCTGGCGTGGTCTCTACTATCCGTCTAGCAGACACTAAGTCCGGGCACAACGACCAGTTGTCCCTTCCGCAATCATGCCGAGCTCACTCCTCAAGGGCCGTCTATGCCTGCAATGCTCTTTTCCCTCTGATCCTGCATGGCTGGCTCTCTGCCATCTAGCTCTCCCTGAGGCAAAGTACCACTCAGGAAACACATGGGGCTCTGTCTCAGGTAGATATTTAGTGGACAAGTTCCAGGCAAGGTTGGCGTATACTTGCAATATCATAAAAAGAAGGCTGGAGCCATGACCAGCACTTGTCTGTGACAGAGCACACCAAAATTATTTTCTGATGCTCTCTTGCTGGGACTTTTATTACATAGTGAGGTCTGTGTTTCTATTCGATTTTTCAACTTTCATAAAAAGCTGTCAATCCTACTCCTAACACAGTTAACTACCATAGTGTACTGCTCTACACTTAGCCAGAAGCGTCAAGTACTATACTCAATGCATACACATAACCTGAGCCTCAGAGAAGAGCTAAAATAACTATCTTGCAATAAAGTAATTCATATACATATGAGGTAAAATGCTATACATGATTTTCACTGTCACTGAACCCTATTAATAACACTGCCATGTAAGATACCCCTCCCCCCCCTTTATTTTTTGGTCTTTTTAGGGCCGCGCCAGCAGCATATGGAGGATCCCAGGCTAAGGTTTGAAGCGGAGCTATAGCCGCCAGCCTACACCACAGCCACGATCCGATCCGAGCCACATCTGTGACCTACATCATAGCTCATAGCAGCGCTGGATCCTTAACCCCCTGAGCAAGGCTAGGGAATCACATCCGAGTCTGAATGGATGCTGGTCAGATTCAATTCCACTGAGCCACGATGGGAACTCCAAGATATCTCTATTTTTAAAACATTAAAAAGCTAAGAGCCTTGGGCTATGATACACAATAGGGACAGCTAAGCAAATAAATGAAAAATTTTGTAAGACTATCGCATACTCTTGTACATTATTACCATACAGTCTATCTGCAATATTCTCTACAACCTTGGATTAAAACAGATGGTCAGGAAGCTGTGTATTTAGACTGCACTGTTTAAGTTCCCTAAGGAACAGAGTTTACTCAACTGGGCTTTGGTTTTACACCACTGACTTATGAAGGCTGTTATAAAATACTGCCCTGTGGGACTCGTTCTTTTAACCTGCAAGACAGCTACTGTAAGACAACTTTTCACTGCCATACATAGTGTATACACAGTCTCAGCATCAAATGAATTACTGCTTTGTTACTACAAAGCAGGTAACTGTTCATATTCCCTTCTTCATGCTGCCTGCTGGAAAGCTCTGGAGCCAGACTTGTGCCTTAGTTGCATTTATTTTGGGTATCAGTCTCATCATTACCTTTGCATTTATTCTATCCTTATTTTCCCATGGCCAAATTTTAGCTTTATTTAATTTTTACTTTTATTTTTATCCTACTGTTCATATATTTTATGAGTGTCGTAAGTCTATTTTGGAACAAGGCAAGGTACCAGTAAATCTAGTGTATCTTTTAGCTCTATGTTGCCAGCAGGAACCTCTCATTATATGCATGATCAATGATAGCAGTCATCTCCCCCCAGTCCTCACACTTACTTTACAAAATGGTCTGATCCCTAACATGTGAGATACATACATCAGAACACAGTCTGCCACAGAAAGTAGTACTGCCAATAAGTAATAAGATTTATCATGCAGAAACAGAATCATATTTAAAGTTTGCATGTTGTCTACTGAGGTCTAAATCGTGACTAGGTACAAAAGGCTGAAGAAAATCCGGATTCTTAAACACACCCGCAATTGTCTTCTTCACTGGGAGAGTGCACTGTACCAACCAGAAAATAGTCACCTCTGGCGCGTGACACCGTAGTCTGTGCACTTACTGAAGTCAGTGACCCCACGAGCTCTTGAAACAAACAACACCCATGACGGCTGCTGCGTGCGAATGCTTTCCTTCTCCCAGAGTTAACAGTGTGTGATCCAGAACATTTTTAAAACTTTAAATCCCTCATTAGCCTAAACACAATCTGACATTTCAGTTTGTCTTAGGTATAATTTAAGTCTGCAGAGTAATAAAGGCAAAATGATGACACATGTAGACACAAAATAACTTTAACTGAGGATGAAATCATGGCACTGAGCAAAGAAAAAAAATGATGGTCATGAAGTCTAACTGTGCTTGAGACCACTTCAGCTGAAGCCTGATGTGGCTGTATTTACGTTTCCCAAAGCTGGGGAAGACAGGAAAAAGCCTTTATCGACATTGCTAAGAAAAAGGTAAAAGCTAACAATTAGGTAACTAAGAGATGGCATAAAAAAGACAATCAAGCATCCCAGAGATTTCCCAGTCAGATTGGAAATTCAGTTTACTAGGGAAAAAAGATCCCACATCATGCATGCTCACTGGAAATCGGTGTACTAAGAAAAAAGTAAGATTTCTATTTAATGATAAGGATTGGAAGAGTTTTCATCTTCTGTACAACAAATTTTTCAAACATTTAAACATTTTCACCTCTTTATAAAATACTGTTTGGAAAGAAAGAAAAAAAGGACCACTGAGGATTATAGACAACCAAGACAGATGAATCAGAGAAGCAGCACTAAGAGTTAGGACTATCAGGTCTACTGTTTCCAAGAGTTTCAAACTGTCTGGTGATCCTGTTAACATACATTCTGAAATAACACCTGAGTGAGCCATCATCTAACTCTCCAAATGGGTACTTTTTTTTAGTGTAAAAGACACTGTTTGATTTTTTAAATGACTTCTTACATATTAAAATACCATATAATAAGCATATCTATCTTTCCACAATGGTTAAATTTTCTTTCATAAGAATAAAAAACATGCAAACCATTCTTGAGTTTTTGAGTAAATATCTTTTTGGATCTGACTTCAATGATACTGTGGATAACCAATTCTTCCCCTCTCAGCCCACCCCCAAGGATCTGTAGTGAAAATTCCTCAGATTATCAAGATTCCATAGTAATACCTTTTCCTGCAAGCAGAATAACACTTAGGGAACTTTCGACATTTCTTATTTTAAGTAAATACACTGACAACTTTTTAAAATATTATCTATAGGAAACTTACATCTCTCGGGAGCTTGGTCAATGTGTTCTGGACAAAGAAGGAAGAAGTGACTGAAATCCTGAAAGGTGCCGGCGCCAGCAGCACAAGGATAATGGTACATCTGGGTACATTTCTCTTCACAGCATTTGATAGTGGCTCCAAGGTGCTTACAAAATGCACATCGCTGAAAGGGAGCAAAGGATAAAGACATCTCCTTATAAATCCTGGGAAAGCAACATCCAAATGGGGGGCTAGGAAGGTATTAAAAAGTCTGTATGCACATTACTAGCAATTTGAACCTGCAGAACACTGCATGATGGATTCGCTAAAATGATAAAACCTGAGGCTCTGAGTTCAGTGCTTGATTTATACATATTCATCCTCCAAGCTAAGTCGGCATTTCCCTTTTATTTCTACTTTGTCAAACATGTACAATTACCATTTTAAAAAATTAGTAATACAGAGTTCCCACTGTGGCTCAGTGGTTAACTAACCCAACTGGCATCCATGAGGACATGGGTTCAATCCCTGGCCTCGCTCAGTGGATTAAGGATCTGGTGTAGGTCGCAGACACAGCTCCAATCCCGCGTTGCTATGGCTGTGGTGCAGGCCGGCAGCAACAGCTCCGATTCAACCCCTAGCCTGGGAACCTCCATATGCTGCAGGTGCAACCCTAAGCAGACAAAAAAAAAATTAATAATACAGTTAAAGGGTAGGTTTCTAGTTGACGGTTACTTTTAACAGGTGATTAAATCCCACCAATAAACAGAAAAAAAAAATGAATATGTACTATTTCCAAAACCTCTTACTATTTTCACCCTGCCTAAAAGTCAATATGAAGTAAACTAGTTAATCGTAGAATAAGTTAATGAGTGGCAACAACATGGTTAAAGGCACACCTACAAATCCACACCCTTCACTGTGGTGGTCAGTTTCAAGTTTCTTTAAAAAGCTGGTAATGTGGAGAACAATTCAGTCATTTGGCTTTCCCCTCACCCATTCCAATCTGGCTCTCTTCTCTTGCAAGTTGCAAGCAGAATCAAAGAAATGTCTCGGGAGTTCCCAGTGTGGCTCAGCGGTAATGAATCCAACTAATATCCATGAAAACACAGGTTCTGCTCAGTGGGTTAAGGATCCGGTATTGCCGTGAGCTGTGGCGTAGGTTGCAGACGTGGCTCAAATCCCGTGTTGCTGTGGCTGTAGTATAGACCAGCAGCTGTAGCTCCGATTTGACCCCTAGCCTGGGAACTTACATATACCCTGGGTTTGGCCCTAAAAAGCAAAAAAGGGAAGAAAAAAGAAAGAAAGAAAGAAATGTCTCAAATGAGCAACAGAGGAAAGTCAAGGGCACCTGACATGAGAGGAGTCCGTCAGTATGAATTTTCCACAGCTCTGAATTTACTTACTGGGCTTTGCTTAAGAAGGATCAATAAACTTCCTCGGGCCCCCAAGCCCACTTCAGGCACCATTTGCTTTGAGGAGCCCTTGCTGAGTGTCCTGCATCATACAGCATAAAATCTCTCCGTGTGCAGGAGATGCCTAGCTGCCTATCTTGCATATACTTCTGGGGTAGCGTTTATGCTACTGCACGGGGCTTACTTATTTTTTTTTTTTCCATTTGCGTCCAAGATCCTTGAGGAGCAGCACCAGGCTGTATGATACTTGCATCTGCAGCGCCACGAATGCTGCCTGACACAGAAAGTCCCTAACAGACAGGTGCTCATATTCTGACATACTGAATGAACTCCAGGTTGGGTCATCTCTTTGTGGGTGTGTGTAATGAACAGCAGAGCCCAAACAACTGAAGCCTAATGGGACAACCAGGGTAAAACTGAGCCTCGTGTAGCAGAGGGAGGTGCTAACATTACTGTGAAGAGCTGCACATGCTAACACACTGATCCCATATTCTGCGAGTCAGTTATACAGTAGTTTTAAAATTATAATTAATTTCAAAGTTTTACATAGAAATCTACATAAGGTATCACCTACCAGCAAACTCTTCCTCATTGCCATCAGTCCACTGCACTGAACCAATGTAAGAAAGCTAAGTGTCTCTTAGTGTGGCTTCTACACATTTTGGCTGCAGTCAACCTCACCACTGTACCTTCTATGTAATTCATAAACACTAGTTATATTTGAGACATTTTTGTTTTATATAACGTCCCCAAGTTCAGAGACTAATACACATTTCAGCTGTCTTTCTGTACTCTAAGGAATTATTGCATTAAAAAGACAGAAGAGAAGTTCCCTTGTGGCTCAAGGATCTGGCGTCACTGCTGTGGCCCGGGCTGCAGCTGTGCTGCAGGTACGATCTCTGGCCCAGGAATTTCCACATGCCAGAGGTACAGAAAAATAAAGTCTCAAGAAAATAAAACCTTTTTTGTCTTCACTGACAAAGTATAATAATCAGCTTTTTCCAAACTGAATATATTTTTATGTCATAACCTCCCATAGTATCTAAATACGTTTACTAAATTAACAGAACCTAGATTAAAGACATGTATAATATGGAGGTAGTCTGAGGATACTGGAATTTCCAGGCCAAGCTAAAGTTCAAAGAGGAAAGCAGATTTATGTGTCCAAACAATCGCTAAAAAGTTTTTATTAACTCATTAACATCAAAAAGAATTTCTGCTAAACTGTTTTAAAACCTAGAATTTCTGTTATTTTTGTAGCATATGGCAAATTGTACAGAAGCCTTTTGCCCTAAAAATAATTTTGGCAAATAAAATATAATGACTTTTACTTAAAAGTGTATAATAAGGAAACAAAATAATTTAAATTGATCCTTTTCCCAATGTCTATATCATTTTAGAATCATCAACATGTTCTCTTAATCACATTTGCAATGGAAAATATTACGTGACATTAGCTAAACCACTATGAGAAGTCCTGGAATGCATCCAACATACTAATTTACAATATCATATAAAGATATCAGGGAATAAAGCAAGGGAGATAAAACATTAACTGCATTTAAGTGAATGCTTCAAACCCATCTGTTATAATTACATAGCTAATGAAAGACATTTGGCATTGAAAGAAAACATATACTTACTATCTATATAAGCTGGAATAGATCTTTTTGAACCAAATGAAAAGCATTTGTAAAATTGTAGAAAATGTCAAAGAATAAATTTCCACAGGAAACCTAACATCAGGGCCCTCATATACCGCATGTCAGATATCAAACAAATTATAAACTAAGTAACAATTACAAAGCTAATTAACATTTTAAGAGAGGAAGGTAAAATAAATAGCTCTTAACATGGTTTATCAAATAAACAATCTATTTGAATTAATATTTGAAACTCTTAAATAGGGAGTTCCCATTGCAGCTTAGTGGTAACAAGCCCAACAACTATCAGTGAGGATGCAGGTTCAATTCCTGGCCTCACTCAGTGGGTTGAGGATCAGGTGTTGCCATAAGCAGTGGCGTAGGTCAAAGATGCAGATTGGATTTGGTGTTGCTGTTGCTGTGGTGCAGGCTGGCAGCTGCAGCTCTGATTCAACCCCTGGTCTCGGAACTTCCATATGCTGAGGGAAGAAAATATCAAAAAATGTAACTCGCAAATAATATTTTTCTATCTTTTTGATCATTTAAAAAAAAAAAAGACAGGAGAAGAAGATTTTTTTTAAGTGTTATAAATACTTTTTGACACTAGTCAAAGAACATATCAAGGAGAAACTCTCAATGAATGTTCATATTGCCACCGATAAGAAAGTCTGATGAACTTCCAAAACTTTAATTTCACTAGACTGAAACAAGGAAGGCTCTCTTAAAAAAAACTACAATACAAATTAAAATCAACCAAATTTAAGAGATTGAAGTTAAAGATGAGTTATGAAACAGTAAGAACAAGTTTGAGGATATCCCAAAGCTCATTCAATTAATTATCATGTATTTATTCTTCATCAATTACAGCAATGGGCTAAGTGCTCTAAGAAATATTAAATATTATTATTTTTCCACACAGCAAACTGTTTTTAAACTTTACTAATAACTGTTTCTTCTTACTAGTAAGCTAAGATTCTCCAAGAAGGCAGTAAAAAAGAAGACAGAAAGTAAGAAAGCAAGCAAAATGACACGGGAAACTGATCAGAAAGGTCCAACATCTGCTCATAAAGAGTACCAAAAGGAGAGAAAAGAGAAGGATTATAATAAATTACTCTAAAGGAAAATTTATTAAAACGATATAATAAGAGGCCACATTTATTAAGCATAATTTCCATGTAACATGAGGAAGCTGAAAGACAGGAGTCTTTTTTTGGTCCCGCTGATCTCTATATTACTGCAAAAGCGCTCACTCTTAGGTACCTTATGTCCTAGAACAGAAAACACCAGCTTCTGTTTAAAATGCCTCACCTAGAAACATTAGCAAAATTTTAAGATTACAAGGAGAAAGGAAAAATTCCAGCAGCCCCTAAAAAAGAAAACAGGTCATTTACCTGAAAGGAGAATCAGGCATTACTTTTCATTAGCAATATTAAATGCAAAAACACAACAGAGTAGTATCTTCCAAGGGCTACAAAAAATTATTTGAAACTAAAATTTTAATACCTGTTAACATTGAAGTCCACGGATAATAAATGCAAAGAGGATAAATTCCCTATTTAAAAACAGCAACTTGCAAAATGTGCAAAATATACCCTATACACGCATGTGTGCACACACACTTTAATAAAATGCACAAAAACCTTTTATTTATGTATAGGAACACATAACACGTGTATGTGCATGCATGCGTGTGTGTGTCTGTATGTGTGTGCATAAGATGCAGTAACACAGGATATTCAAAAATAATTAGCTGGGGGGAAAGAACAAACACCAGCAAAAAAAAAAAGCAGGTATAGCAATACTAATCATAAAAATAGGGTCCAAACTACAAAGCAGTGAATAGGGCAAAAATAAAGCTCACATTAAAATGAGTCTAACGTTACAGCGAAATTTCCAACAGTCATTAAAGCTCACATATCTCATGAATTTCCTTGACTTATAAAAGTAGACTTTGTAATTAAAAAAATAAAATCTTTAAAAACTACAATAAAAACTTACATGTGCTTAAAAAAAAGTAAAGCTAAATAGAGTACATAAATAGATTGGACTTTAACATAGCAAAAATCAAGAAATTAAGTCAACAAGAAATAAAGAATGTATTAACAATGTCAAATATCAATAGAATTATTTTTAATTCACAATACATATAGCCATAAGAAAGTCTATAAATTCAAAAGATCAAATATTTTCTAGGCCATATTCAAAAACAGCAGGTATGTTCTTAACCCGGCACATTAATATTTATAAATTCACAATATGAGGATAAACTCCCCAAATCTGTCCCTTAGAAAAACTAAAAATTCCCTTCAATCTAATAATGGCAGGTTTCTTTAAATCAAATAAAAAATCATGCTATTTTTGAAGTGATTAAATAAGAAATATGTCAAAATCTTTGAGATATGGCAAATTTAGTTCAGAAGAAAAAAAATAAAGCTTAAAAAATATAAAACTCAAGACCAAAGAATAAAAATAAAGCTAAATATAAAAACTAAGCCAGTAAGAATCAACACATCCTGCATGAGATCAGCCATCTATGGAAGAAAACCACGCTAATTCTGTGTTTACAAAGATAATAATGAGATTCAGGTGTTTAAGTCTAATGAAACAATGTGTTTGATTCAGAAAGACATGCCTAAAACAGAACTGATTAAAAGAAAAGGTACACATGGTCACACTCACTCAGCTTATATGAGAAGAAGGCAGCCACTTTTAGATTAGGATTCCATGAAATGTTAATCACCAGTGCTTACCAAAAGAAATATACCGAAATATTCATGAAACACAATTCCTAACAGTCCTAGATAGAAAAGCTCCCAAATGCTCAACAATAAAAATGAGGGCAAATCATGGCATTTTCACACCAGAATACCATACAACAATGCAAATAAATGGACAAGTTCACAATTTGAATGAATCTTGCAAGTATAATGGTTTGTGAAAAAATACAGATAGAAAGCAATACTTATTGTATGAGTCCAATTATATGAAGTGCAAAAAACAGGCAAGACTCACCCATGGTGTTAGTAACAGTAACAGTGCTTGCCTTTGGGGAGCTGCAAGTAGTGACCCAAAGGAGGCAAGAATGGAATTTCTGGGAGTGCTCTCAGTATTTGTTACCTGAGCTGATTTCAGTTTAAGAACACTGACCTGGAGTTCCCGTCGTGGCGCAGTGGTTAACAAGTCCGACTAGGAACCATGAGGTTGTGGGTTCGGTCCCTGCCCTTGCTCAGTGGGTTAACGATCCGGCGTTGCCGTGAGCTGTGGTGTAGGTCGCAGACGCGGCTCGGATCCCTCATTGCTGTGTCTCTGGCGTAGGCCGGCGGCTATGGCTCTGATTCGACCCCTAGCCTGGGAACCTCCATATGCCGCGGGAGGGGCCCAAGAAATAGCAAAAAGACCAAAAAAAAAAAAAAAAAAGAATACTGACCTTAGGAGCATTATTAGAAATGTACACCTACAATAAGTGCATTTTGCTGTCCATGTATTATACTTCAGTAAGTAGTTTTTTTTTTTTTTTAATGAACAGAATTTTAGGTAAAGACTAAACTTTTAAAGAAAAATATGTTCCTTTTTATTTCTCATACGAAGTTGTATATAATTTATGTGTTTGTAAAGGTGGATTAAAAATTCCTATTCTGGAGTTCCCGTCGTGGCGCAGTGGTTGACGAATCCGACTAGGAGCCATGAGGTTGCGGGTTTGGTCCCTGACCTTGCTCAGTGGGTTAAGGATCCGGTGTTGCCGTGAGCTGTGGTGTAGGTTGCAGACGTGGCTCAGATCCCGCGTTACTGTGGCTCTGGCGTAGGCTGGTGGCTACAGCTCCGGTTGGACCCCTAGCCTGGGAATCTCCATATGCTGCAGTAGTGGCCCAAGAAATAGCAAAAAGACAAAAAAAAAAAAATCCTATTCTTTTCAAGTAACTTAGAGCGTTAAGTCATTAGCTGGGAGAATTATGTGGATGAATGCACTGCAAAGCTAACACCAAGACATCTGTCCCTAGCAGAAAGAGAGAAAGAAATGAAAAGAAAGAGAAAAAGGATACGGATAACTACCTCATGAGCCGTCTATCACTTGGTTATTCCTAACAGCACAAAATGAAGCCGTACACATTATGGATCACGTTACAACGATAAGACTGTTTGTAAAATGAGGGCCTTAAAAATTGAAACATTTTAATTTAAACTTAAGTTTGTCTACCATGATACTACCATTAGTACAGTAACCGCACATTACAGAAAGAGTTAAAAACGTCACAAAGAAGGAAAGAATTTAAAGGTTTCATATGAGGACAAGAAAATGTAAACACAGTTAAAAATCAAGTGGCTTGGACACATTTAAATCGTGTCCTTGAACATAAGAACAGATGTATTTGTATGACCTATGGTCCAACCTCTTGATGTCAACTGGCAGACTCAGCTTACACATAAAACTAAAAGAAGAACGCCCACCTTCTTAAAAGAGTCCAGGAACAGGACAAGAACTTCTATTCCCACAAGCAGTACACGGATAGAAAGAGGTAATCCAGATAGAAGTTATACACGAAAAGGCAGTAAACACTCGGTACTTGGAGTCAATGCAGGTGAACCAGATTCTGGATGAACAAAACGCTGGTATTGGACTTTGAAGACCAAAGTGTGTTTCCCACTAGTCTCGCAAACAGAAGGGACAACAGCAGGCTTCCACTACACTCCACTGACAAGAGCTACTGGCAAAAATGATTCTCACAGAAGTATAATCAGTGAAAATATTAATACTGTAAGCGAAGACGCTTGTAGCAGCTGAATATGTATCAAAATAGCATTTACCTAATCACAGCAAATAACCTACATATCTTCTATCCTATTAGACTCAAAAGATGATGGCAAGAGTTCCCGTCATGGCTCAGTGGTTAACGAATCCGACTAGGAACCATGGGGTTGAGGGTTCCATTCTGGGCCTCGCTCAGTGGGTTGAGGATCCAGTGCTGCTGTGGCTGTGGCGTAGGCCAGCGGCTATAGCTCCGACTGGACCCCTAGCCTGGGAACCTCCATATGCCACGGATGCAGCCCTAAAAAGCAAAAAAACAAAAACAAAAACAAAAAAACCCCCAAGAATCCTGAATCTTACCTCATACTCTCATTATAAACATGCAATTTAATTATAAAATGGATAAATGTTTAAAGGTAGCCTTTGAATATGCAAAGATTTTTAATGTAAGGCATAATGAGCATAATCCAAGAAAGAAAAAATTTACAAACTGACAAATAACAAAACTTCATCAAAACTAAACATTCTGGAGTTCCCGTCGTGGCGCAGTGGTTAACGAATCTGACTAGGAACCATGAGGTTGCGGGTTCGGTCCCTGCCCTTGCTCAATGGGTTGACGATCCGGCGTTGCTGTGAGCTGTGGTGTAGGTTGCAGGTGCGGCTCGGATCCCGCGTTGCTGTGGCTCTGGCGTAGGCCGGCGGCTATGGCTCCGATTTCACCCCTAGCCTGGGAACCTCCATATGCCGCGGAAGCGGCCCAAGAAATAGCAAAAAGACAAAACAAAAAACAAAAAAAAAACAAAAAACTAAACATTCTGCTTTTTCAAAAAACACTACAAAAAAAATTAAAAAATAAGTTGCAGATTAGCAAACATATTTGCAAAATATACTTCTAATCAATGACTTCTATGGTGACTACAAAGAACTCTTCCAACCTGAAAGCAAGGAGAAGACAAACAAATCAAGTGGGAAAAGGAGGAGTATAGGGTACAAGATTTGAACAGACACTTCATGAAGATGTGCTAAATTTTATGACTCATCCAGAAATGCAAAATCAAGCCCACCATGAAAGAACACTGAACACCAGCCAGAATGGCTGAAATTTAGAAACACGATATCCAGTGCTGGCAACAAGGTAGAAGAGCAGTTAATGTTCAAGCAGCTTTATAGGTAACAGCCAAAGCCCTCTCAGCCGGTGAATGAGTGAATTTCAAAACCATTACCCAAGTACGAAAGGCAGACAGAAGAGATTTCTGTACCAATCCATTTCCGTATTAGTCTACACGGAGAGGAACAGATCTGTGACCACTAGCAGCTAAAGTGGTAGGAAGGGACTGACCTGAAAGAGTCAGGAGAGAACTTTTTTGGGTGACAAAAACAGTCTTTATCTTGACTAGGATGAAAGTTGTATACATGACTGTACATTATTCTTAAAATATGTTCAATTGTACCCTTAGGATGAATTATATTGTATTAAAATACATCTTAAAAGAAGAATGACTCACACATTTAAGAAACGGATGTACTTATTAGATAATAGCAGACTGGCTAGTATAAGAATAACTCTCTTGGAAATAAAATGTGTAAAACCTCAGTAAAATATAAAACTTAACTTCTTGAAGTCACTTGTGAATGAATAACCAAGGCTGGAAGAGAAAGACATTTCACCCTTAAAAGATCATCACTGGCTAAGGTCTGTGTTTAAAAGGATTCCGCTAAGGCCATTCCCCAGTATGCCTGGAAGGGGGAGACTGGTACTAGACCTCAAACAAGGAGCATCAGTCTTACCACCGGAGAAGACCGGTCAAGCTCAACAATGATGGAAAGGATGCAACCTAGGGCAACCTGGAAGGGCAGAAGGCATGGCGAAGGGAGCCCCCACACAGAATGAACTCTCAAATCCTCGTCATACCCCTGAAACAAACACTCACAGAGGAACTCTGCTCAGGGAAGACACCAGCTGAGGTGCCTGCTAGGAACGGCGTGGAGATGCCCAAGGTCACCGACTGCAGGGAAGCGTCCAAGTCCAGGGTACCAAGTCTCCCAGGAACCAAAAAAAGGCAAAACACCTGATACTGACAAAATAATAGACTCCAGTATCTATAACCTATCATCTAAAATGTTCAATATACACTAACAATCCCTAGACATGGGAAAAGAAAGGGGGGAAAAAAAAAAAAACAGGCAAAGGGGGACCCACAACAAGGAAAAAATATTCAATAGAAAATGACAAGGTTAACAGAGACTTTAAAGTGGCACCAAATAGGGAAAGCTGTTCATAACCAGAAGCAGCGCAATGGAAGAGCCACGAAAATTACAAAGTAAAATCCAATGGAGAAGTTACCTCGTGGCTCAGAAGGTAAAGCATCTGGCATTCTCACTGCTGGGGCTCCAGTTACAGCTGTGACAGGGGTTCGACCCTCGGCCACTTCCACACGCCACAGGCATGGCTCAAAACAAAACCCAACAGATACTCTACACCAAGGAATTATAGCAACTTAACTAAAAATGTCAGTGGATGTGCTTATTAACAAGAGATTGGGTATGGGGAGTTCCCATTGTGGCGCAGCAGAAATGAATCCGACTAGTATTCATGAGGATGAGGGTTCAATCCCTGACCTCACGCAGTGGGTGAAGGATCCAGTGTTGCCATGAGCTGTGGTGTGGGTCTCAAACATGGCTCAGAACCCGTGTTGCTGTGGTGTAAGGCTAGCAGCAGCAACTCTAATTCGGCACCCAAGCCTGGAAACTTTCGTATGCCATGGGTTTGGCCCTAAAAAGCAAAAAATAAAAAAGATCGGATATGACCAGCAACCTTGGAAATAAATGGTTCATCCATTCTGAAGAACAAAAATAAAATCAGTGAAGAACAGAGTCTCAATAACCTATGACAATATCAAATGCATGTAATTGGAGTTGCAGAAGAAGAGGAGAAAAGGGGACCCATAAAAGGAATAAGAAATAAAGGTCAAACTTTCACAAATTTGCTGGAAAAAAAAAAATCAATTTACAGTTTTAAGAAGCTTGACAAGCCCCAAGCAGGAAGAATACAAAGAAAATCACACCTGGGCACATCATTGTCAGATGGCTCAAAACCAAAGATAAAGAGAACATCTTTCAAGCGCCCAGAGACCATCAAAACCCTACATACTCAGGAAAAACGATGCTACTGACTCCTGACTTCTCATCAGAAACAATGAAGGCCGGATACAAAGCAAGAACATCTTCTCAGGTGGAAAAGAGGAAAAGCGTGCCCGCCCAGAACTGTGTGTGCAGAGAAACACACAAGACCTTTAAACCTGAATGCAGATGCCTTCCACTTCCAGAGTAAATGGAGGAAATTCACTTCTCCCTATATCTTACACTAAGTACAGCTAAAACCCTTGACAAGACACATAAGCCACACACAAGACAACACTAAAATGCAGAGAGAAAACGGCAGGCACACTAGAGCCCAGGTACTAAAGAAGGAGAGAGCATCAATTCCCTAGGTTTGCCTTCTGATTCATACAGAAGAAGAGCTGCTAAAGAAGCCAACATCCAGAAACAAACAAAAGGTACACACAGAGTAAGCCCTGCGTTTAAATATCTGTGTGACAAAATGGTAAATAAAGCCATCAAATAATTCTGCTACACCAAAGTATGAACGTTTTCTTCAGGAATGGCATTTCTGTGACCATTTGATTATAAACAGAAATAAATGCTTTTTTCATGTAATATTATTTGTACATGGAAGAAAAACTGACAACTATACAGGCTTGATTATCTGACAGATATTTCTTCAAAGATTTAAAAAAAAAAAGTGAGCCTATCACTGCAAGGAAAGCAACTGAGAACATTTACGGCCAATGACACAATTTAGAAAATTTACATCCACCTCAGTGAGCCTGACTGTTTCCCAAGGCTTAAACTTTCCTGATGAGATCAGGGTTATAATAACAAATGTGAATTTTGTTATTTACTAAACTGTTGTCAGTATTTAAAATATCTGGATTACTCAATGAACCAGTATTTTCCAGAAGACCAATTAATATTATAATAAAATCATAGGTAGGTAAAAAGATCCATTGAAATTGTAAGATAATGGACTATAATATTAAAGAGTAAAAGAAATGTTCACTGAGAAGGTTCCAGATTCCACATTTGACCAAACCTTTAAGAAACTACTTGTCAACTTTTAGTGTCATATCAAATAGGAATATTCACAATTCTCTGAAATGACTAGCAAAATAACTTTGCCTTTTCCTAGTATATATCTTGGGGGGGGGGGTGCGCAGGCCATGCCTATAGCCTGTTAAAGTTCCCAGGCCAAGGACTGAACCCGTATCACAGCAGCAACCCAGACAGCTGCAGTGACAATACCGGATCCTTAACCTGCTGCACCACAAGGCAACTTCCCCGGTACGCATCTTTCCGAGGTTGGATTTTCTTCACATACTTCAACCAAATCAGTATTATGTTAACATGGTGAATGCAGAAGCAGTGTGAGAATTCAGCTATCTTCTATTAAGCTAGACATTAATGTTTCAAAATAAGAGGTGTAAACGTGCCCTGACACCAAAAACTTGAGAACATTATGTCACAAAGGCATATAAACAGGGAATGAAACTGCTGGGTCATTCATAGAAGTGTCTCTTCAATTTTTTACCAGATAATTGCAACCTGTTCTCCCAAATGACTGTTCGAATTTTCACTCTCTCTCACAAGTAGATGAAGACTGATCCTATGCAGACTAACCCTTACTACATTTAGACTTAGCGTTGGCTGATCTAATAGGTACATGATGCTATCTCACTGCAGGTTCAATTTATATTGCATAATTACTAAAAGGGACTGTGTACCCTCTCAAAAGCTTACTAGACATTTGGATTATGTGTAATTTTTTGTTTGTTTTGTAAATTGCCTAAGTCCTCTGCCCATTTCTCTATAGGGTTGTCTTTGTTTTCCTTATCGAGTTGTAGTTATTTCATACATTTTAGAAGTGATATCTTTTGTTGGCCATATTTGTTGCTATTATCTTCTTCTTCACTAGGGCTTGTGTTTTTACTTTTAGTGTCTTGTTCACAAAAGTTGTTTTCCTAATGTAGCTGAATTCAATTATTTTCCTTTACAGTCAGTGCTTTCTATGTCTTTTTATAATTGCATGCAGAAATGCAAAAGGCCAAAAGGAACTCAAAGACATTTTCTTATTATTTGTTCTTTCTCTTGATTTTCAGTGATGTGGTCCTATCTTCTAGCATACTGAGTAATTTGAGATTTACCGCTGAAACTTTTTGTTGTTGTTGTTGTTGTTGTTGTTGTTGTTGCTATTTCTTGGGCCGCTCCGGCAGCATATGGAGGTTCCCAGGCTAGGGGTTGAATCGGAGCTGTAGCCACCGGCCTACGCCAGAGCCACAGCAACGCAGGATCCGAGCCACGTCTGCAACCTACACCACAGCTCACAGCAACGCCGGATCGTTAACCCACTGAGCAAGGGCAGGGACCGAACCCGCAACCTCATGGTTCCTAGTCGGATTCGTTAACCCCTGCGCCACGACGGGAACTCCTGAAACTTTTTTTTTTTAAATATGGATATATTTTGAGGCACTAGATACATTATTTTCCACTAGAGAGGATTTAATTTTTTCTCAGACAGGCACATAAACTAGAGTAGATTTTAATTCAATATGTATGAGAGCTGCTTTTTAAAGCGAGGTTTCGGAGTTCCCGTTGTGGTGCAGCAGAAATGAATCCGACTAGGAACAATGAGGTTGTGGGTTCGATCCCTGGCCTGGATCAGTGGGTTAAGGATCTGGCAATGGGATCCTGGGTTGCTGTGGCTATGACGTAAGCCAGCAGCTGTAGTTACGATTTGACCCCAGCCTGGGACCCTTCATAAGCCACAGGCGCAGCCCTAAAAACCAAAACAAACAAACAAACCTGGGTTTCAAGACTTTGTAGAGACATATTTTTTTTTTTGTTCCAGTTCTCCCTAAGTTTGAGAGTGTGGCCCAGAGATCAGCAAATGTTTCTGAAAAGGGCTAGACAATAAATATTTTAGACTTTGTGGGATTAGAGGCAAAATTAAAGATATTGTGTAAGTATTTATCTACTAAGAAACAAAAAACAAATTTCCACAAAACTTTAAATAACTATTGGTACTATTCAAAATACGGTAATTATTTAATATAATGGGGGGTGACACAAACCTACTAATGAGAAGACTGGATCTGAACTGAAGATGACATTTCAGTAACTGGAGTTCAGGACGGCACTTCTCTGTCATAAAAACGGACTGTAAACATTCATCTGTTTACGCTGGTATACAATGAAATTTTATATATTCACTTTTGAAAAAAGTTTTTCACACAGAAATACCGCCACATACTGCTATCAGTCCATAAGCATATGATTTTATCTGAGCACATTCGTATTTAAAAGGCATTTATAAAATTTTACTAGAGTCTTGATCTTTGTTTTAGCATGTAATTATATTTCAATTAGAGCATAGGTTTTAGCCTCTCAATTACACAGTTAAATGGATGCTGAAATATGGAAATTTCCTTTGTACTGCCTCGAGGGGCCAAACACTGCTACTGGAATTATAATTTGAGCTTGGGAAGTGTTTCGGTACCAAATTTATGTGGGAAGGGAGATCCTACTATTTCAAATTCTGATGGCATGAAAAGTATATAAAGCAGCTAGACATTACTTGTGATTCAAGTAACACTAGCTGTTATCATTTGTTGTAGAAATGACTTTACCATCGTGTAAGGTTAACACAAAAACAGTTCTCTGCTTGTAATTGTAGGTTGGATTCCATCAGGAAATATTATTAAGTCTGCACCAAAAGTTAACTTCCAAATCCATTAAGTATTTGATTTACACTTTGATTTACACTTAGTCAGAAAGAAACTTAACCGAGGCCCCAAGTTTTACGAGTTGCAATAAAACTTTACTGCTGTTCAGTAATCAAACTGTTGCTTAGTAGGGCAATTCAATATATTCAGCTTTTATTTCTATCAAAAATTCCTAGAATTGGGAGTCCCCATCATGGCGCAGCAGAAACAAATCCAACTAGGAACCGTGAGGTTGTGGGTTCAATCCCTGGCCTCGCTCAGTGGGTTAAGGATCCAGCGTTGCCGTGAGCTGTGGTGTAGGTCGCAGACGCGGCTTGGATCTGGTGTGGCTGTGGCTCTGGCGTAGGCCGGCGGCTACAGCTCCGATTAGCCCCCTAGCCTGGGAACCTCCATATGCCGCAGGTGCGGTCCTAGTAAAGACAAAAAGACCAAAAAGAAAGAAAAAACCCTAGAATTGAGATGGTGACATCCACAGGAGCAAATGAAACTCACTAGTGACACTATTACTTTAATAACCCACAACAGATTTAAACATTTTCTGTAAAATGCCTGCTGTCAGGTGCCTGTATTTTTATACAATAAATAAGCACAGGTTTTTAAACACCATCATGTTTTAACAAGTTCTGTAAATTTGTCAAACTAAAGCCTTTTGCTGCTCCATGCTTATTGTCACCAATATTAACTGTCCACATCTTAGTAAATCCCACTTTGCATTACACTGAAAGTTTTTCCTCAACTGATTGGAAAATATTTTCTCTGTAGTGGTTTCTTGCAGACTACTCATAAAGAGTAATTCTGCAGCCACTTCAAACTGAGCACTGATTCCTAGAATAGACAACAACTGAGTGGTACAGTAACATCTACTGACTCATCAGGAGCCTATGAAAACCATAAGAAATCATTTCCCTGTTTTAAAATGACAGTTGATATTACTCAGAATGCCCTCAACCTTTAAAAACCACCATTCTTACTGAAAGCTAATAGTCTTCATTTTCCGTGCACGCATTTCTTAGACTGCTGTAATCAAACATGACTTATATTAACTTATTGCGGATAAATGGTTTTCCTTACTTGGCTAACAAATGAGCCATTTGGAAACTTACTCTAGTTGTAACCTCATTTTCATTTCTCACTTTTCTAAAAGATTTCATCCATGATTAGATAAACCACTTTAACATCTATTTTTTTCCTTCTTTTTCTGTTTTTGTCCCCTCCTTTTTAGGGCTGCACCTGAGGCATATGGAGGTTCCCAGCCTAGGGGTTGAATAGGAGCTGCAGCTGCCGGCCTACACTACAGCCACAGCCACGTGAGTTCTGAGCCTGTGACCCACACCACAGCTGATGGAAACACTAGACACTTAACCCACTGATCGAGGCCAGGGATCGACCCCACGTCCTCATGGATACTATAGTCGGGTTCTTAGCACTGAGCCACAATGGGAACCCCCTAACTAATATTTTTTCTGATCATCACTTTCCTGTGAATGATGCGTGCGCCTGTACTGTATTCTTTCGGCACAGCTCTAGGGACCCCCACATGACAAATATAATGCTTTGCTATCTAATTAGTTATCAACAGAATCCACTCCACCATGCCTCAAAAGCACTACGTATAAAGTCCACTCTTCTCTTTTCTTCTTGTTTAACATGAAAGGTATGGACCAGTAAGAAAAGAAAAAGGATGCCAAAGCAACACATGTGGCAATCAAAACCTGACAAAGCCTAACTGTGTCGCTGTGATTTGGAGCATGTCCACAGCAGTGCAGGGCAGATATGGCCTCTGCAGCCACAATTCAACGGCCACTAGTGCAACAAAAGCCCCAGCTAATACACAAATTGACAAGTGTGACGATTTATGACACTAAAATCAGATTTCTATATAATTTTCATGTGCTATGAAATATGTGCTTTTAAGAGTTTTCACTCCTTTAAAAGGAAAAAACTACCTTGGACTCTGGACGGTATGAGCACAGTGGTGGCTGGATGTGACCAGCAGGGCATAACACACTAACCTCTAATGTACCTGCAGGGGTCCCGAATAAAAGCTGATTAGATCAATGCCCCTAAAGCCTACTTTTCCTTTCTAGGGCTACAGACTGCCAGAAACTCTGGTCCATTTGCCAGACTCTCAACTGGCCTTTTACGAGCTGGATAAACGCCTCAGAGGAGAAAAGAAAGTTTACAGCAGGCTGACCTCTGGATAAAACCCCTCCCTCCAGGCTCTCACTCTACCTCGTCCTCACCTAACAGGTCTCCCACGCCCTTACAGTCCTTCCAAAACAGATTTTAGGCAGCTTTTCTAGGTATTCCCAGTAGAAGGGCTGATCAAGTTTCTGAGCTGCAGCTGAAGATGAGAGTACACATGCCCTCCCAGACGCTAAGACTCATCATCTACACGGACCGAGCATTTGCTGGATGACAGAGGTCACCTTTCAAATGAGGGAGGGGAAGGAAACAGGTTTCGTGGTGTGGTAACAACTGGCTCTCCTTATGTGAGAAAATGAAATTGGACTCCTATTTATCACACAATACAAAGAAATAAAAAACTGTTGTGGCTTAGTGGGTTAAGAACCTGACACAGTGTCCCTGAGGACAAAGATTCGACCCCTGGCCTCACTCAGTGAGCGGGTAAAGGATCCGCTGTGGCTGCGGCTGGGGCGTAGACTGGCGGCTGCAGCTCTGATTTGACCTCTAGCCCAAGAACTGCCATATGCCACAGGTGTAGCCCTAAAAACAAAAAGATAGAAAAGCAAAACATTATCATTAGTCAAAATACAAAGCTTTCCGAAGGGTAGACAATGAAAAGTCACTTTGTATAAATGCGTACAGAATAAACGCTCTAGAGGCAAAGGACTTTACTGGTTTTCTGTACAGCCTTCAAGCAATGTTTCATGCACATCGAAGTTTATGATATTCCCTTCCACCTGCCCCCCACATTTGACATCAAAGGAATTCTTTTTTCATTTTTATTTCTGGCCACACCCACAGCATGTAAAAGTTCCTGGGCCAGGGATAGAACTCACCACAGCATTGACAATGCCAGAGCCTTAATTCACTGTACCGGGGCACTCTCAACGAGATTCTGTCTAACATTAAAGAATACGACCGCTTACCTCATCACGAGCTAAGTTCATTTCCTTATATCAAACTTAAAACTAAAAAGAGGGAGTTCCCGTCGTGGCGCAGTGGTTAACGAATCCGCCTAGAAACCATGAGGTTGCGGGTTCGGTCCCTGCCCTTGCTCAGTGGGTTAAGGATCCGGCGTTGCCGTGAGCTGTGGTGTAGGTGGCAGACGCCGCTTGGATCCCGTGTTGCTGTGGTTCTGGCATGGGCTGGCAGCTACAGCTCCGATTAGACCCCTAGCCTGGGAACCTCCATATGCCACAGGAGTAGCCCAAGAAATAGGAAAAAAAAAAAAAAAAAAAAACTAAAAAGAAAGAGTAAAAGGAAAATATGACTTTTACTAAGAAAAAGATGAAGGCCAAACATTTTCACTACATGAGCCTTCCAACTTTAACTATGTGTCTACCGTATTAATTTTCTAAAACAGAAGTTTCCACTTTCCTCTTAGCTTCCACCCAACTGAAATCCTAAATAAATGTGAAGAATAAAGTTGGCAGCGAAGAAGAAAAGAAACACATCAATTTTTAGGTTTATCAGTTTGCGGGGTAGGGGCATGCGCTGGGGGTGTGGGGTGAAAATCCTATAAAATTGGATTATGATGATCATTGTACAACTATAAATGTCATAAATTCACTGAGTAATAAAAAAAACCCTTTTTTTAACGTTTACCTAAAGCATTCTGTGGTCAAATCTTGGAAAATCCTGCTATAGCCAGATTTGGCACTCAGTATTGTGAGGAAATAACCCATAACTGATCCTGACGTCTTCCTTACAGCCTTGCGTTTTAGAGAGAAGAGAGCAAGTAATTTCTTACCGAGCAAAATAAAGAAACTAAGTAAAGACAGGTTAACACTATGTGGTGAGGCTATTACTTGACATCAGCTGACATCAGATGCAGGAAAAGTTAAGATCCATGATTCTCTCCTATTCAATACAGTAACTGTGTTTATTTAGGAAATATTTTTAGAAAGTCGTACAAAAACACATGTGAAATCACCGGCCATACTTCCTTAAGTCTACTAACCCAGACTCAAGAATTCCTAGCACACACCCTATAACATATTCCAAGTCCCATCCATCCCTCTGCTGGACCTCTTCCTTGAACACCAACAAAACGGTCAACGCCAAGCCAAGGAATTTCATTACGGAAGTTTCTTTTTTTTTTCTTTTTCTTTGCTTTTTAAGACTGTATCCATGGCATGGAGGTTCCCAGGCTAGGGATCAAATAGGGGCTAGAGCTGTCGACCTCTTATCACAGCCACAGCAATGCCAGATCTGAGCCGAATCTGTGACCTACACCACAGCTCAAGGCTACGCCAGTTAAGATCCTTAACCCACTGAGTGAGGCCAGGGATTGAACCTGCAACCTCATGGTTCCTAGTTGAATTCGTTTCCACTGCACCACAATGGCAACGCCCTTCTTTCCTCTTATTTAAAGTTCTCTGTTGGCAGCTGGATTCACTGTTACTGCTACGTTCCAGCCCTGACATTTTGTCCCAAAGATATTTCGTGGCGTTCAAGGCTCATTACAGCCAAAACAAACTCCTGTTTTCCTCCGTATAATCAGGCTTGAAACTGTAGAGACATTTTCAAGTTCTCTGGCTAATTCATAAAGAACAAAACACAACTCATTCCATCCTTGCAACATTTTTTCATATTTCACGCATAATGCCGAAATTCAGAAAATTACATCTACTGACCTTTAATTACAGTGGTAATCCTAAACATTTTTATCTTCCAGTAAACCTGTTCCAATTTAACTACAAAAGGCTGGCAGGGTTGACCTGTTAATGCTACTCCTCTTATTAAGAAACTTCCTTAATGTGGAGTTCCCGTCACGGCGCAGTGGAAAAGAATCAGCTGGGAACCATGAGGTTGTGGGTTCCATCCCTGGCCTCCATCAGTGGTTAAGGACCTAGCGTTGCAATGAGCTGTGGTGTAGGTCGCAGAGGTAGCTCGGATCTGGAGTTGCTGTGGCTGTGGTGTAAGCCAGCGACTACAGCTCTGATTAGACCCCTAGCCTGGGAACATCCATATGCCACGGGTGCAGCCCTAAAAAACGAAACAAACAAAAAAACAAACCAAAAAAAAAGGAAGAAGAAAGAAAGAAATTTCCTTAATGAAATTCCTTGGCTTGGCATGCAAAGTTAAGGATATTTTCCATTTCCTTTTCCCACTGTTCCCTACCCACGTTATTCACCATTCTTACATGTGACATTCTTTCAGAATCCATATACCCCCAAATTTGGTTCAAGACGATCCTTTGTCTATCACACTCCATGACGCCAGACCACACTACAAATCTCCGATAATCAAAACAGTATGACAGTGGCACAAAAACAGACACATATATCAATGAAACACAATACAGAGTCCACAAAATTATGATCCATTAACTGATGACAAAAGAAAAATGAATATACTATGGAGAAAAGACACATGATTCAAAAAGCAGGTGTTGGCTATTCAGCAGAAACTGGCACAACACTGTAACCAACTATGTTTTAATGAAAAATGTAAAAAAGGAAGTGGTTCTGGGAAAGCTAGACGTGTAAAAGAATGACATTAGGGAGTTCTCACAGTGGCTCAGGAGTTAACGAACCCAACTAGCATCCATGAGGATGCAGGTTCGATCCCTGGCCTCACTCAGTGGGTTACAGATCCAGCAATGCTGTGAACTGTGGGGTAGGTCGCAGATGTGGCTCAGATTCCACGTTGCTGTGGTTCTCACATAGGCCAGAGGCTACAGCTCCAATTAGACCCCTAGCCTGGGAACCTCCATATGCCAAGGGTGCAGCCCTAAAAGACAAAAAAAAAAAAAATTTAAACAAATAAAAACTGTGGGTTCAAGTCCCAGTCTGGGTTCTGGCTAAGTTCGTCTTAAGGGTTGTCAGTTTCAATATCACACACACAAAAACAAAATCACAGACCAGTACCACTGATGAACATAAATGCAAAAATCCTCAACAAAATATTAGCAAAACTGAGTTCAATGATACATTACGGGAGTTCCCGTTGTGGCTCAGTGGTTAATGCATCCGACTAGGAACCATGAGGTTTTGGGTTCGATCCCTGGCTTTGCTCAGTGGGTTAAGGATCTGGCGTTGCTGTGAGCTGTGGTGGAGGTTGCAGATGTGGCTTGGATCCCAAATTGCTGTGGCTCTGGCGTACGCTGGAAGCTACAACTCCGATTCGACCCCTAGCCTGGGAACCTCCATATGCCGCAGGAGCAGCCCAAGAAATGGCAAAAAGACAAAAAAAAAAAAAAAAGATACATTACATAACAAATTGAAGAATTAAAAAAAAAAAGAATTTGACATGAGAACATCTCTTCACACCACATACAGAAGTAAACTCAAAAGGAATTAAAGACCTACATGTAAGACCTTAAACAATAAAACTTCTGGAAGAGAAGACAGGCAGAAAACTCTCTGACATAAAGCACAGAAATTTTTTTATTTTTGGATCTGTCTCCTAAGGCAAAAGAAACAAAGCAAAGATAAACAAATGGTACCTAATTAAACTTAAAAGCTTTTAGACAGCTAAGGAAACAATAAACAAATCAAAACAAAACAAACCTACTAAAGGGGAGAAAATATTTGCAAATAATATGAAATAAGGGGTTAAAATCCAAAATTTATAAACAACTTACACGAAACATCAAAATCAAACGCCCCAATTTTTTCAAATGGGCGGAAGACCCGAGTAAATGTTTTTTTCAGAGAGAACCTACGGAAGGCCGACAGGCGATGCTCCACATCGCTAACCACCTGAGAGAAGTGCGAATCAGGACTGTGAGAAGACCGGGCGCTCCCGGCGCGGCGCAGTGGAAACGAGTCCAACCAGGAACCATGAGGTTGCGGGTTCGGTCCCTGGCCTCCCTCAGTGGGTTAAGGATCTGGTCTTGCTGTGAGTTGTGGTGTAGCTTGCAGACACAACTAGGATCTGGCGTGGATGTTCCCGTAGCGGAGGCCAGCAGCTGCAGCTCCGATTCAACCCCTGACCTGGAACTTTCATGTGCCACAGCCCCAAAAAGCAAAAAGTCTGCAAAGAACAGACAGGTGAGCTTTTGTCTAGATCTTCTAGGTGAATCGACTGAAACTTAACGCATTCTCCAAACACCATCTTAAATATTTCCTACTTTTAAAATATTTTCAGGTTTCTCAGTGAAAATATGTTTCAATAATAGACACTGTTAATTAACTTACAGAACATCAATTCCACCTTCTTCCTTCCCAAGGGCCTCAATTTTGTTCAGAAAGCCACCCTCCTGTAAGCAGCAGTGAGATTTAGAGGAGAAGGTACCATCCCTGGCCCCAGAGGAGAATCACAGTCTAAGCAGGTGGTGGCTGTCTCAACTCTTGGATTGCCTATTGGTTTAAACCATATCATGGGAAGTAATTCTAGTTAGTGAGATGTTAGGAGAAACTTGCTACGGTCGAGGAACGCATGTGCGAAGGATTTTCTTTTATTGAAAATAACAGAGAAAAGGTTCTTTTTTACTCTGTATCCACATGTCGTAACTGCCTTCTGATTGAGAGAGCACCTGGACCGACAGGCCGCGGACAGTAAGAACTTGCCAACTCGGCCTCACAAAGCCAGGGAACTCCTCATCACTCTTACCTTCTCATTCCCTACTGCGAAAAATCCACCCCCAGCAAGGTAAAATTCACCACTCCTGACACCCAAGTCAAGACGACCAGGCACACAAGGGAGCAGGAAAACACAATCCAAACAGAGATGAACGTTGGGAAGCAACCCCAGACAAACGAAAGATGTTAAAAACAACCAGTTAAGAACATTCAAACAGCTCTTACAAGCGTACTGAATGTGTTCAACAAGCTAAGTAGAGGCATGACAGATATAAAAAGGCAAAGCCAAACTTCGTAAAATAAAAACAAATGAAATTACATTGGATATGATTAACAACAGATTAAAAAGATTAGTGAACAACTCAGTAACAACAACCAAAAACCCCCCAAACGATGTGATTAAAGAATGGGCCGAGGAGCTGAATGTTTAAACACTTCCAGAGAGGACCCAGAGATGGTCAAAAGGCACATGAACGCATATTCGACATCACTGTTAGAGGAATGCAAATCAAAACCGTAATGAGAGAGCACTTCACATCCGTTAGCCTATTATCCAAAGGGCAAGAAATAACAGGTGTTGGCCAGGACATGGCAAAAAGAGACCCCTGCAAACTGTGGGCAAGAAGGCAAATGGTGCAGCCACTTTGGAAAACAGTATGGAGGCTCCGCAAAAAAACTGGAAATAGAACTAACATATGATCCAGATATTCCACTTGTCAATACAAAAATGTTAATTCTGAAGTCCCATTGTGGTGCAGTGGAAACGAATCCGACTAAGAACCATGAGGTTGTGGGTTTGATCCCTGGCCTCGATCAGTGGGTTAAGGATCCGGCATTGCTGTGAGCTGTGGTATAGGTTACAGACGCGGCTTGGATCTGGCACTGCTGTGGCTGTGGTGTAGGCTGGCAACTACATCTCCGACGTGACCCCTAGCCTGGGAACCCCCACACACCTCGAGTGAAAGCCAAAAAAAAAAAAAAAAAAGAAACCAGTTAATTCAAAAAGATACACGCAGGAGTTCTCTCGTGGTGTGGTGGGTTATGGATCCAGCATTCTCAATGCCATGGCTTAGGCTCAGGTTTGATCCCTGACCCAGAAATTTCCACAAGCCGCAGATGCAGCAAAAAATAAATAAATAAATAAATAAATAAATAAATATATATATATATATGCACCTGTATGTTTATTGCAGCATTATTTACAATAGAATGATATGGAAACAACCGTGGTGCCCACAGTGCATGAATGGATAAAGAAGATGCGGATTATATCAACCAAAGAATATATTCAGTATTCTATATCTATATACAGATATGAACATAAATATATATATTCATGCATATGCATATACACAGACATATGGGTTTTTTTTAAGATGAAATCTTGACATTTGTGACAATATGGATGGAACTTGAGGAATTATACTAAATGAAATAAATCAAGAGGAGAAAGACAAATATAGAATGTCTTCACTCACATGTAGAATCTGAAAATAAATAAACAAAAATAAATTAACAAACCAAACCAAATCAAAGCACAATGATACAGAGAGCAGACTAATGGGTATCAGAGTGGGGACAGGAGCTGGGGGAGGGCAAAATGGGTCAAGGTCAAGTGTATGGTGACAAATGGAAACTAAACTTTGGCTGTGAACGCACAGCAGTGTATGCAGAAGTATGATGCTGAACACATGAAACTTATCTAATGTTATGAAGCAGTGTTTCTTCGATTTTTCAAAAAGAGATTACTGAATTTGAAGACATAAAAATAGAAGTTACCTAAAATAAAGTACAAAGAGAAAAACAATATAGAAGGAAGGGGAAAAGCATTCACGAGCAGGGGACAACTTCAAATGGCCTGATACTAAGGCAAGTGGAGTCCCCAAGAGAGCAAAGAGAAGGATAACAGAGGAATTATCTTAAGAAATAACTGCCCCAAACTTACCAACTATAATGAGAACTACAAATTCACAGATTCCAGGGTTCACGTGAGCCACAAAGACAAGAAATATGAAGAAAATTACACAAAGGTATAAAAATCTACTTCTCCTAAATCAGTGAGAGAGTGGTTTAAATCATCTAAAGAGGCATATAATCCGTCTTTTTAAATTTTTATTTTTTTGGTCTTTTTAGGGCTGCCCCCTCGGCATATGGAGGTTCCCAGACTAGGGGTCTAATTGGAGCTGCACCTGCCGGCCCACAGCCACAGCCACGCCAGATTGGAGCCGCGTCTGCGACCTACACCACAGCTCATGGCAACGCCCGGTCCTTGACCCGCTGAGTGAGGCCAGGGATCAAACCCGCAACCTCACGGTTCCTCATCAGATTCGTTTCTGCTGCGCCACTATGGGAACTCCAAGAGGCAAATAATATGAACCTAAAGATTTTCATAGTAAGTGAAGGAAACCAGACAAGGACAAGTATTGTATGATACCACTTACATGTGGAACCTAAAAAAAAAGGACCCAAATGACCCTATTTACAAAACAGAAATAAAAACAGACAAAGAAATAGACAAAGAAAACAAACTTATGGTTATGAAAGGGGGTGGGGGGGAGTAGGAAATTGGGATTAAAATATACAAAATACTATATATAAAATAGGTAACTAACAAGGACCTACTATATAGCACGGGAAGGTATACTTAATATATTATAATAATCTATAACGGAAGATAATGTTAAAAAAAAAAAAGAAAAAATATACAATTGAATCACTTTACTACACACCTGAAACAAACATAACACTGTAAATCAACTGTATTTCAATAAATCTGAGGTGGGGGGAGTTCCTGTCATGGCTCAGTAGAAACAAATCTTACTAGTAGTATCCATGAGCACACAGGTTCGATCCCTGGCCTAGGTCAGTGAGTTAAGGATCCAGCGTTGCCATGAGCTGTGGTGTAGGCTGCAGATGCAGGTTGGATATGGAAGTGCCATGGCTGTGTCAGGCTGGCAGCTGCAGCTCTGATTCGACCCCTAGCCTGGGAATTTCCCTATGCCTTGGGTACAGTCCTAAAAAGGGAAAAAAAAAAAAAAAATTAACCATCACCGATGAAGTCTTCTAAGAAAGGAAATCATGACAAGTTCCTGATCACATAAATGCCACCCCATTCTTACAGGGGATTTAAAAGAAGCAGAAATAAATATGAAGAGACACGTCAATTTCCTGGGCTTTATCCTTCTGTACAAACCTGACTCCTCAGAAGGAGTGAAAACAGTATTCTGGTTTCCTACCGTAAGCAAGAAATTCCTCCACAGCAGTTCAGAAATGACCCCAACATCTTGGTCAAACAAGGTCTTCACCTCCGGACGGTCGTCGCTCGGGGCTCCAGTCTCTGCTGCGTCTGCTCGCTCACCTCTGCCCATCTTCCCAGGCGTCTCCATGGTGGGGACGAGCGTGACAACCCCCGTTCCAGCCACGGCATCCACCTTAATCTTCCAAACGCCACTGCTGTGGGGAGGAGCCGTCACAGATCGCCATGGCCACAGAGCCCCTGGGGCTCAGTGGATCCACCACGCTCAGGCACTGCCCAGCAGACACCTGGTACAGGTGCCCCTTCTGCTCAAAGGTCCACTGCTGGGAGGTTCGATCCCTGGCCGCCTGACCCATGGCACGTCATGAGTCGCGGAGGGTCTGACATATCCAGGCAAAGGAGATTATTTCAAACCAATTCATGTTCTTCATTATAAATCCAGATTTGACTTGGGTCACCGTAGTCACGCGCAGTAAGCACTACTAGGCCTCCTTTCTAACGTGGGCAGCCCTCAGTTGCCTGACACTTGTTGGTCTAGAGGTGACAGAGCTTTGCACACTGAAGGGCTATGGGGTGTTTGGGCCCTAGTGATAAAAACGGGCTGCTGGGCCCAGATACCTGCACCTCTGGATAAATATTATCCAGATACTACTTAAATGAATCATAATCCAAATCAAGACTTCAAACGAGGTCTGAGGGGAAAACCCTGCTCCTTCGTTCACCTCACCACACCTGTGCCGGCCTCGAGGACTTGTGTGTCACAGTGTCCTGGCCTTCGGGAGGACAGGATGGTGGCCTGCTCTGGAAAGCGTGTCTGACTCCAGAGCACGGGATGCCGAAGAGTCTACCTCCACGCATCCAAATCTGAAACGACGTTTCTTAGTCTTCTCCTCCCCAGATGCCCATGTCACTGTCACACTGTCCAAGTTCCCTCACGTGGTTTCCTTCCGATCATGGCAGACAACCCTCCAGCCACTGCGGTGCCAGAGGTGCCATGGCTCCCTCCAGCCCTCCGAGCGCAGAAAGGGGAACAAGGTCCCGCCCGAAGTGCAGTCCCCAGGTGAAGCCCCCCCGCACCACAGGGGAGGCGCCGTGGGCTGCAGCCACAGCAGGTCCGCCTCACAGTGGCTGTCCAGGAGCACCAGGACTTCTGCCGCATGGGCTCTTCTAAGCATTCTTCCTTGAGTCAATCCCCCGTACTTGCTATTTCTTATCACTTCAGGTTTTCCAGGAAGGCATTTTTGGATGTATTTGTCTAGTTCTCCTTTCAAATCATCGAAGGCACCGTTGTTGCCCCCAAGGATAATTTCGTAACAAAGCTGGGCTGGCGTGTGGTCTACGATGCTGTGTACCGTCCAGAGCAAGGCCGACAAGGCTTTGGGGTAGAAATACAACACTAGCGACTGGCAGATGCGGCAGGTAAGACCTGCCTTCGCACGCTGCGTTCCCGGCACTGACACATCTCTGCGGAAGCCAAGTGCGTACCAATAAGCACACTGAAGGCGTGTTTCTGAAGCCTCTCAACTCCGGATCACATTCATTAAAAATCATACCCAGTTCAGAAGAGGATTTCACGCTGCCTTTTTCCAGATCTTCAACGTGATTATCTACCGCATCATCAGTTTGGTTTGCTTGGATTTGTGATCCTGATACATGACCTGGACTCAAGTGAAACGGGGATAAAATTTTGAGGGGACTGTTCCATGGGGCCCAGGCTCCTTGATGGGCACGTTCTTAACTGGTTGAGACACTTCACTGAAGTTTAGATTAAACAAAAAGCAAAACTATCCAGGCGGTTGTAAGGCGTCCATAACAAAAAAATATCAGACTGTGACACTTCCCATTATAGACCTAGCATAGCTGAACGGCCATTTTCGACTTCCCTGACGCCAGCACTGCAGGACCCTGGTCTTCCAGGACTCAAGGCTGTGGCATCTTCCCTCCTGCCACGGCCCGGGTCCGAGCTGCATCTGCCACAGCAGACTGAGCTGCTGAGAGGACACACGGCACTAGCCACACTGGCACCTTTGGGCTCTCCCGGAGCTGGCGCCCATGTTCTTAATGGCATCTAGTATGGTGAATCCTAGCATTTTGGGAACTGTAAATGAGCATGGGCTTCAACTTAAGAGTCAGCAGTTACATGTGCTTGTAACAAAAGACTCAGCCTGTCCTTTGAAGGACTGAAGTCAGGTACTGGCATCTCTGCAGCTGGGCAAGTCCTCATGGCATCTTTCTCCCACAGAGGGCTGATCTGTCTCTACTGAAAGTCTGTTGTTCACTGTGACCGCCTTCATCGTAATGACCCAGCTGGCTCTTCCGCACGACTCTGCAGCCTCTACGTCAGCACATGCCGCTTCCCCGTGCACTTTTCTATTATGGAGACAGCTTCTTTCCTCAAACCGCACGAACAAACCTCTGCTAGCTTCAGCTGCTTTTCTGCAGCTTCCTCATCTCTCCCAACCTTTAAAAACTTAAAAAGACGGAGTTCCCTGCGTGGCGCAGCAGAAATGAATCCGACTAGAATCCATGATGATGCGAGTTTGATCCCTGGCCTCACTCCGTGGGTTAGGGATCTGGTGTTGCCGTGAGCTATGGTGTAGGTTGCAGACGCCACTCAGATCCCACAATGGCTGTGGCTGTGGTGTAGGCCGGCAGCTGTAGGTCCGATTCAAGCTCTAGCCTGGGAACTTCCATATGCTGCAGGTGGGGGCCCAAAAAAAAGCAAAAAATAAAAAAAAACTTAAAAGAGAGTTATGGCCTTGCCCTGATTAGGCTGTAGCTTCAAGGAATGTTGGGGCTGGTTTGATGTTCTATCCACACCACTAAAACTTTTTCCCTAACAGCACCAGGCTGAGTAGCTGCTTTCTCCTCTCTCTTGTTTTCACTGAGCGGCCCTCAAGAACTCTCTTTGCATTCACAACTTGGGAACCGACACAAGAGGCCTAGTTTTCAGCCTAGTTCAGCCTTCAAGATGCCTTTCTCACAGCTTATCATTTCTAGCTTTTGATTTAAAGAAACATGAGAGTCTTCCATTCCCTTGAATACTTCGAGACCATCAAAGGTATTAACTGGCCTGATTTCACCACTGCTGTGTCTCGGGGAATGGGGACGCCTGAGGAGGAGGGAGAGAGATGGGGTGGGGGTGGAGGGACAGCGAGTGATGGGACAATCAGAACACACAAAACCTTCATGAACTAAGTTCACTGTCTTATATGGACATAGTCTGAAGCACTCCACAACAGTTATAAGAACAACATCCAAAGTGTGTTGAGAACAGATCACCGTAACAAATAATTTTAAAAAACTTTGAAATATTGTCAGAATTATCAAAAGGTGACACAGAGACACAAAGTGGGCAAATGCTATTGGAAAAAATGGCACCAATGGACTTGCTTGATGCACAATTGCCACAAACCTTCAATTTGTTTAAAACAAACAAACAAACAAACAAACCTGAAAGCAAGGCACAATAAAATGAGGTGTGTCTGCACAGCTAACCATCCAACAAAGGAGATAAAACGGAATCATAAAAAATTTCAATCCAAAAGAACACAGGATAAAGGAAACAAAGAACTGACAGATCTTAGAGGAAAACATACGCAGAACACTCTTTGACATAAATCAGAGAAATCTTTTTTATCTACCTTCTAGAGTAATGAAAATAAAAAGCAAAAATAATCAAATAGGACCTAGTTAAACTTAAAAGCTTTTTTCAAAGCAGAGGAAACCATTTAAAAAGAAAAAAAAAAGGAGTTCCCGCCGTGGTGCAGCGGAAACAAATCTGATAGGAACCATGAGGTTGCAGGTTCGATCCCTGGCCTCACTCAGTGGGTTAAGGATCTGGCATTGCTGTGTGCTGTGGTGTAGGTCAGCAGCAACAGCTCCAATTTGACCCCTAGCCTGGGAACCTCCATATGCTGTGAGTGCGGACGTAAAAAGCAGCAAAAAAAACCAAAAAACCCCCACCAAATAATCCAATCAAAAATGGGCAAATGATCTACACAGACATTTCTCCAAAGACAACAGAAGACTAAAAAGCACACGAAAACATGCTCAACCTGACTATTAGAGAAATGCAAATCAAACCTACAAAGGGAGTTCCCGTCGTGGCGCAGTGGTTAACGAACCCGACCCATGAGGTTTTGGGTTCGATGCCTGGCCTCGCTCAATGGATTAAGGATCTGGCGTTGCCATGAGCTGTGGTGTAGGTCGCAGACGCGGCTCGGATCCTGCGTTGCTGTGGCTGTAGGTATAGGCTGGCGGCTACAGCTCTGATTAGACCCCTAGCCTGGGAACCTCCATATGCCACAGGCATAGCTCTAGAAAAGACCAAAAAAAAAAAAAAAAAACAACCCTACAGTGGGGTACCACCTCACACCAATCAGAATGGCCATCATCAAAAACTCTACAAATAATAAATGTTGGAGAGGGTGTAGAGGAAAGGGGACCCACCTACACTGCTGGTGAGAATGTAAACTGGTATAACCACTATGAAGAACAATACGGAGGATCCTTAAAACTAAATGTAGAATCACCATATAATCCAGCAATCCCATTCCTGGGTATTTATCCAGAGAAAAACATAATCTGAAAAGATAAACACATCTCAGGGTGCACTGCAGCACTATTCACAATAACAAGACATAGAAGCAACCTAAATGTCCACTGACAGAGGAGTGGACAAAGAAGACGTGGTGTATTTCTACAATGGAATATTAGTCGGCCATAAAAAAAGAACAAAATAATGCCATTTGCAACAACATGGATGAACCTAGAGATTATACTAAGTGAAGTAAATCAGGAAGAAAGACAAATATATGGTATTACTTACATGTGGAATATAATTTTAAAAAGTGATACAGATGAATTTATTTACAAAACAGAAACAGACTCACAGATTTCAAAAACAAGGGAAATGCTGCAGGGAGGGATAAATTAATAGTTTAGGATTAACACATATACACTACTATACATAAAATAGACAACCAACAAGGACTTGCTATATAGCACAGGGAACTCTACTCAATATTCTGCAATAACCTATATGGGAAGAGAATCTGAAAAAGAATGGTTATCTGTATAACTCAATCACTTTGCTGTACACCTGAAACTAACGCAACATTGTAAAGCAACTAGAATCCAATTAAAAAGAGAGAGAGAAAGAGAGATCAGAAAGACACACAAATTGGAGAAGGAGGGGGAGGAGGAGAAGATTCAATCACATTAAATGTATATAGCCTAAACACCACAAATAAAAAAGCAAAGATTGTCAAATTCGATTTTTCAAAGACCTGCCTGTAATAAACACACATTACACAAAAAATACAAAGAGGTTAAAATAATAGGATGAGATAATATATACCATAGATATACTAGTCAAAAGAAAGCTAGACTGGATATGTTAATAATGGACAAGAAGATTTCAGAGTTAAATACAGGATTTTTCTGTTACAGTCAAAAGTGTCTTTATCAATAGCTTTCCCCTGATCAAAGTTACAAAATTCCTTTATATAACCACTAGAGCACCTATCACAGCCTCCTTATGATGCAGAATGCCTAATGCTATAAACTAGAAAGCACCTACTATAATTCTTTTTTTTTTGTCTCTTGTCTTTTTAGGGCCACACCTGCGGCATATGGAGGCTTCCAGGCTAGGAGTCGAATCAGAGCTACAGCTGCCAGCCTGCACCACAGCCATAGCAACGCCGAATCCGAGCCACATCTGCGATCTACTCCACAGCTCACAGCAACACCGGATCCTTAACCCACTGAGCGAGGCCAGGGATCAAACCCACAACCTCATGGTTACTAGTCGGGTACGTTAACCACTGAGCCACAACGGGAACCATAATTCTACAGAGAGCAATATGCTGAAATTGAGACACAACAAAAAATAAAAGAAAAACAAAGAAAACAAAGAAATTGAGACACAAACCAATTCTATTGCTGGGCACAAAAGGGTTATAACACAGCATGCCTGAGACCGTTATTATTAGAAAGGCCTGTGTGCATAGCTGGCATCTGGGAAGCTAGATTTGAGGAGGATTCCCAATGGCTGCCTATGTGACACGACCACGCCCCGCAGTTCCCTATGTGACACGGACATGTCCTGTGGTTCCCCATGTGACAAGGGCAGGTCACTGCGCCTAGTACATCCTTCTGGTAAGTGCTGGGCAGAGGTGCCTACATGACCACCCCCAGTAAAGATCTCGCGCTTCTCAGGGCAGAAGCATCACACACATGTTGCTGTATTTACACTGCTGGAGGAAGACCACCTAAGGAAGCCTACACATGGATTCCTTTTTTCTTTTTTGGTTGCCCCACGGCATATGGAGTTTCCAGTCCAGGGATCAGATCCGAGCCGCAGTTGCGATCTAAGCCACAGCTGCAATACTGCCGGATACTTAATCCACTGTGCCAGGGCAGGGATCAAACCTGTGTCCACAGCACTCCAGCGACACCACCAATCCTGTTGCAGGAACTCCTGCACATGGATTCTTTGAGACTTTTCTAGGATATATCCTTGCCAAATCAAAGATTCCTTGACCTTGGGCTTAGCCGAAATTACAACTCGATGCTCAGTCCCAGGAGTCCCGCTTCGTCCCCAGGGGGCGGTGGTCTTGTGGGTCCCCAGCACAGACAGAATTCTTAGAGGTGAATGTTTCCTTCGTCTTAAAATACTAGGGGGCAAAATGAAGGGAACAGACTTTGATAATTATTTAGTTTTCGCTGTGAAGCATGAGAATTATATATAAAAACAACAACAACACAGTATTCCTAAGAAAGGTACATGGAGATCATCTTACATAAAGCTACAAACCACATGGTAAGTGACCTTATAAAACTACTTTCAGTTGGAGTTCCCTTTGTGGCACAGCGGAAACGAATCCCACCAGGAACCATGAGGTTGCGGGTTCAATCCCTGGCCTCCCTCAGTGGGTTATGAATCTGGCATTGCCATGAGCTGTGGTGTAGGTTGCAGATGCAGCTTGGATCTGGTGTGGCTGTGGCTGTGGTGTAGGCTGGCCGCTGTAGCTCCAATTAGACCCCTAGCCTGGGAACCTCCATATGCCGTGGGTGTGGCCCTTAAAAAGCACCCAAATAACCCACAAAACTACTTTTAGTTGGTTAGAGGACAGGTGTGGAGAGAGACTTTGGCTGTACATTGTTAATCTTTTTAAACAGAAATTACACTGACATTCCATCGCTTATCTATATGCCTGATGTGTACTCCAACCTTATTATAGAAAAGCTATTTTCTTCTCTTTTTCATTCAATGAAAAGAACCCAAAATATTAAAAAAAAAAAAAATACAACTGTCTTGCAGAACTAAGTTGGCTTTTACACAAAAACAAGTGGCGCGAGAACAGAATAATACCACAGAACTGAACAATGGGGTTGCAGCCTGGGATGAGGGAGAAGGAAACACAAGAAATTAACCATCTGAAGTGGCAGACACTGTAAGTAATGTTTTCACGTTTCACTTTTAAAGTAAGACTGAACATTTCATTCAGAACGAGTTAAAAAGAACAGAAATATATATGGGAAGTTTTATAGGTTATTTCTTTGGGGGGCAATGAGCAAAGTGCCAGAAAGAGGAGCTTTAGGTAAATAAATGATCAAACATCTGTAAATTCACGATTTAAGTATTCCCTGGGGAACAGTCAAATTACCCAGATTTCCAAGGGGTTGGCAGCACCCCCGAAGGCGCAAGAGAGAACACTGTTACCTTTCCTGAAACACAGGTTCACCCTGAGCATACTCTTCAATCTACCAAAAGATAAACTCCCCCTGGAAAAACTGAGAAACAATCCGAGGGAAAGCCCAGAAACATGGAGCGGCTTGATAACGACTGGCACTTACCACCTGCGGAAACACAGCATATGTTCTGGTCTCTGAAGGGGAGGAACAGGTCGGTCAACCTCAGCGGTGCGGGCCCTGAGCGGCGGACAGTCCCGAGCAGCGCGTGTCCAGGAGCGGCCGCTAGGTGCCAGCAGCGCACTCCTGTCCACTGGAGCCCAAGCATTCCCTACTGCCCTCTACTGGGACGGTCCATTCACAGAAAGGACTCCAGTGTGTGCCAGGCAGTTTGTCAGGCACCAGAGGTCAAATAACAGGCCAGCATAGGCAGGATCCACGCCCTCACGAGGCCTACGGCCCTGGCTGGGAGACCCATAATAATGAATACAAAAACAACGCAAGTGCCATAAAGGAGAGACACGTATCCAATGAAATAATAATGTATACTAAGGACACATGCTCAAATATGTACATAAAGACGTAAACAACCCAAAAGTTGAGGGAATATGGAAATCCTTCCCCTTGCTGCCGCCAGGCTTTATTATCTTGTTCTTTTCCATCTTGTTAGAATGAACGGTCCTATTCTAGCTTCAATTTACTTCAATATGTCATAGCTTTTTGTAAAAAAAAAAAAAAAAATCATTCGCACAAAATAAGATCTAAACAGAAGCACATATTTCTACAACCATTTTTCAATCCCAACCAAAAGTATCAAAAATTTAGCCAGTAGACTGTCACCTGCCACAGTCAAAAGGTATTAATTTTCAATAAATGAGTTTAAAACAAAGAACTCTCAGAATATTTTAGACAGATCAGGAAATGCTAAGATTTATGGCAACAAATGTGAAAATATTTTTGTTTGTTTCTTTACAAACTTTCATTGCTCCTGGCAATAAAATATAATATAAATAGTTCCAAACAACTATTTTCAAAATGTTCAACTCCCAGCACGTTTCCTTGAAAAGTCTTTTACACCGTCATTGTTTATCTTGAATGTCCCCTTTATCTTGAAGATGAAATGTTTATTTTCTTTGAAAAGAGAGGTGGGATATAACCTAATACATTCGGCCGCGTGTCCTCCTAACAAAGCCAAGAGCGTTCTGACGTCTGTCCTTTGAGAAAACAAGTCTTTTCTAATAAGTTCCTCAGCACTTTTACAAACGCTGCCCCTGGGGAACCTCTGGAAATAGCCAAGATCTTCCCTGTCCCACTACTCTACCCCCGGCACGTGAGGAGAACTCTAAAGATGCACCCGACTCCAGAGGGGGTTTTGGACAATTATAAATTTATAAACTTGGATCGAAGCTGACCACACCAGTGGCCTCCCTTCACACTGGCACTGACTCGTGACTTCTTTCTCCTAACTATGAATGACTCCATGGATGACCTTCAGGGCCACTCAGTTAGGCTACACATTTATTGGGGAAGGATCAAAAGAGAAAAAAGACCCCATTCAGAACGGCACTACTATCTAGAAAGGAGACAGAGACGGGCAGAGAAGTGATGGGGCTTGACCTAACACCACGCGTGTATTTACCTATGGATTTATCAGTGTGGATCATTCCACAGATAATAATGCAATACTATCACTCTTTTTTTGGTTATTGCTCAAACTGGGCAACTCTTAGGAGCTCCTTCAGGCTGGCTCCTGTGCTTTCTTGTTCAACTACATGCCCGGTTTCAGAACTGCCTCACTTTCTTGCATTTCCCTGCACCATGAACCACTTTTCACAGAGCCCTGGTCTCTCGTATTGGAGAACAAGGGTGAGAAACCAAGATCTGAGCACTGGGTGTGCTCACGGCTACTAGAGGTCATGGCTTCCAAGGGGACAGAGCTAGGAGATAAACATGTGCATACCTGTACACATACCTATACTTCCGTATCTGCCCATGTAAGTATTAACAACCCTGAGTTCATATTGCTACTCCTATTTCACTCCAACACCACAAAATTCATTTTCGCCTTTCCTTATTTGCAGCTCCTTTCTCTAGGCTTAAAAACCTACTTCTGGGAGTTCCCGTTGTGGCTCAGTGGTTAACAAACCCGACTAGCATCCATAAGGATGTGGGTTCGATCCCTGGCCCCGCTCAGTGGGTTAAAGATCTGGCGTTGCTGTGAGCTGTAGTGTAGCTCGCAGATGAGGCTGGATCTCGTGTTGCTGTGGCTGTGGTATAGGCCGGCAGCAGCAGATGCAATTCGACTCCTAGCCTGGGACCCTCCATGTGCCACATATGTAGCCCTAAAAAGACAAAAGACCAAAAAAGTAAAATACCATAAGATAAAATACACAAAGCCTCCTTTCCACTGTCTACCATACACTTTCTTGTTCAACTACATGCCTGGTTTCAGAACGGCTAAGCGTCCCTGTGAGAAATACATTTACTTGCTAGACTGCACATGTATGAGCTGCTCTTGTCCCTTCAACTTTACGGGTATCCAGTCACGACACTGCTGGTTTTCCAGGTGCTGAGTTCCTTCCCTACTCCTTTCAGTGTGAATTCTGCTACTCCGTTTTGGGTTCTCCCAATGCCCAGATGGTTGCAACTGTTTATTTAGGGGGTATGTGAAATGTTTCTGTGGCTCCAAGAGTCAGAGCTGTGCAAAGACCTATCTGAGAAGTGCTGCCATGTCTCATCCCTGCAGCCCCGACTCTGTTCCCATCTTCTTTACTCTGCTTTCTGACCCACCTTCCATAGGTAACCAATCTCTCGTTTCTTGTTTACCCTTCCTTTATTCTTGTCCACAGATGGGCATATGTACATATATTTTCTTCCATCTCATTCCTTCCTACATAAACGCTGCCCACCATAAATGGGCATCTGTACTTTTTCTTCCACTTCCAAGTATATATTGGAAATGACTTCCCACTAGTTCATAAAGATACCCCTCAGCCTTCTTACAGCTGCACCATACTCCGTGTATGAATCAAATCACAGTTTACTCAACCATTCCATTCTGGGTGCTCATCCAGGTGGTTCCTAATATTTTACAAATTAAACAATGTTGCAATTATTAACTCTTAACAGCACATGTTTTCTTCTTTAATTGGAGGCCTTCTCAGAAAGGTCGAAAGATAAGCACCCCCGGAGTCTATTAGGCGTTGTCAAACGTCCCTCCAAAAGACACGTACAATCTGCATTCCCACCAACGAGGTGTAAGAGTGCCTATTTCCCCACAGCTTTATCAAAATGTGTGGTTACAGTGTGGCAATCCAACACCACAAACTTCATTTTCCCCCTTGATCACTGCCTTTCCTAAAATACTTTTCACTGTTACAAAACATTCCAAAACCACTTGTCCCTTTTTTGGGTGGCACTTGCCACAAATGGAAGACCAGGGATATATCCCAGGCCAGGGATCGAACCCATGCCTCTGCAACAACCTGAGCTGCTGCAGACACAACACCAGATCCTTAACCCACTGCACCACTTCAGGAATCCCCAGAACTACTTCTAAAGCAGTAGCTCATGGAAAAAACAGCACCCACTGATCTATCGAGGTTGTGATCTGGCCATCTGGGTGTGTTCACACTCTGGAATTTACTATTGTGCATTTATTGTTCAAGATTTGGTAAAACATACCTTTAAATGTAAAGTCCCATTTCTAAAACAAACACTTTAATGTGACTAATCTTGGAGTGAGAATTACTTATCCACATAAATTAGGCCATTTTGATCATCGGAGTAAAGCAAATGTTATAATAATTGAGTAATTACTTAAATCTAAGTCCTTGCCTCAACTCTGCTTTTCAAAGTTTTACCTATATTAAATCTAATAAAGCCCATGTAATTTCTATGGTAAAAAAAAAAAAATTCACTTTTAATATTCCTTTGGAAGGGCTATTTCACTCCTCCCAAATACATTTGTCAAAAACAAAAGGGAAATTGTAGGCAGAAAAGCAGTTTCCGTTCATAGGGCTTGTTGCCTTTACAGATGGAAGCTAAACACTGCATTTATTTCTCAAGTCAAAATCACATGAAAATCACAGTGAAAGCTTTCAAAGATGGCAGACTATGTATATGATATTACTTTGGAATAGTGCCAAAAAGACAAACTGGATTGCCAACTTGACTGAAAAGAAATATTTTAATCAATTTTTAAAACAGCAAATACGGCGAGCCCACATTATGGACTAAAGATCTGCCAAATCCTGTCTCTCTCATTTTAAATCTTCATCAAAGAGTTTTGTATTAAAGAGTAAGATATGTAAGTACATAAGTAATTCCCATTTCTAAAATGTAAATTTCTGACTTAAATGTAAAATAAAGATTTTTGTTTATTGCACAACGTAACATATTATATTTTAGTGGTTTGCACAATCTACTCTTGCATATAAATTAACAATTTCCTATTTTAAGGGTTTTTACATTTATAATAATCATTTAATAATTAATTCTTGCAAGTGGATCTTTATATTGACATACTAAACGTTTTGATAACTGAGGTTATAAACAGTTTTAGGACTGTGGTTAATGTGTGTTTCTTCTACTTACTTCTGTGCTCCCTGAGACAACAGCTCTGTCCACGTTAACTAGCAATGGTTCTTCCATCTGGCACACCCCCAGTGACCACTCCACACAGCGGTGATGAGCCCAACAAGTGCCTAAAATGGTTAAAGTGAAAAGAAGCAAAGGAATAGACATTAAACATATTAACATCAATAAGGAAAAGACGTACAATGCCCAAATCAACTCTGAAGTGTGACTATACAATGACATTCTGTATTTGTGATCCTACTAAAGCAGGCCTACTCAAAATGTATCATCTGGAAACTTGCTATAAATGCGAATTTCAGGTCACAACCAAGACCTACTGAATCAAACATTCCTATTCCGGTGACTAGAAATCTATGCGTTAACAAGCCATCCCAATGACTGTGATGCATCCAACAGTTTGAGAATCAGCACATCAGTGACTATTTCTTTAACAAAGAAATTAGTTTCTAGACATTTTATTTAGAGATGACTCTATTTTATTGGTATACTTACACAAAATATAAAGGAAAATTACTTAATATTTTGCTTATGACAAATAAGCTTCACAAAGCTATTCTACTCCATCCCACATCAAGACCCCATGTCAATCATCAATAACTCTTTAAATTCTCTACCTGAGGGCACCTGGACAATGATATGCAGTTCACCTGAGGGATACAATTTACTCAAAACCAAACAGCAATATATCATGAGTATGGGTTATTACACTGCAGTAATAAGACACCCATATGGCTAAGATCTATTGTCCTTCACCAGACGTTGCCCAAGTTTTCACAGATCCCTTTAAATTTTCTCTTTCCCCTGGAGTTCCCGTCGTGGCGCAGTGGTTAACGAATCCGACTAGGAACCATGGGATTGCGGGTTCAATCCCTGGCCTCGCTCAGAGGGTTAAGGATCCGGCGTTGCCATGAGCTGTGGTGTAGGTTGCAGACACGAATCAGATCCTGCGTGGCTGTGGCTGTGGTGTAGGCCGGTGGCTGTAGTTCCGATTAGACCCCTAGCCTGTGAACCTCCATATGCTGCGGGAGCGGCTCAAGAAAAAGGCCAAAAATGACAATAAATAAATAAATAAAATACAATTAAATTAAATTTCTCTTTCCCCAGTTGTCAGATCTCCATAACACTGATGTCTACACAACAGTAAACACAAATATTTATAAAAGTATCAGCTCAGTGATGGCCCTTTGTAGATGCTAAATAGTTAAACATAATTAGAGAATTTGTTTTACCTACACAGGCATATTTAATGACAATTTTTACGACATGATCATAATCATTTACAGATGAAAGGTATTTACTATTAGGTTGGTAATGCACTAAAATAAAAACGTTTACAGAATCAAGAGGCAGCTGGAGTTCCTGTCGTGGCTCAGTGGTTAATGAAGCTGACTAGCATCCATGAGGACACGGGTTTGATCCCTGGCCTCACTCAGTGGGTTAAGGATCTGGCGTTGCCGTGAGCTATGATGTAGGTAGAAGATGTGGCTCGGATCCTTCGTTGCAGTGGCTGTGGCATAGGCCAGCGGCTGATAACTCCAATTCGACCCCTAGCCTGGGAACCTCCATTTGCCGCTGGTGCGGCCCTAAAAGACAAAAAGAAAAAAACATAATAATAATAATTAAATTAAAAAAAAAAAAAGAATCAAGAGGCAGTTATTATTGCAGACTGGCTCATACCTGTAGGATCAAATAAGGCTTGGACATCAATGGCATCTGGAAGGCCAACCAGACTGAGTTCATCCCATAATTTACCAGCCTGATCATCTGAAGCAGTCTGAGTGCTTACACTTACACAAGACACTATATTCTGCTGAGGAGATCGTTCCCTGGAAAATAAAATAAGACAGATGTGAAAGTGGTATCATATAGAAAACTGTTTTGTTTCACAGTGACTTAATGTACTGCCAAAATCAATTTTAATTTATTAGGCATAATCTGTCATAAGACAACTTTTAGAATATATGCTATTATTCATAGTAGAAATATAAAACTGGGTCGCTATATTATGTCACGTAAGCAACAACTAAAAAAGAAAAGTCTCCACATCCATAAGGAAGTAATACAAATTAGCCACAGGCTTGTTTTGCCATTCCACAATTTTTTTAAGTGACATTCTAATATTCTAGTCAGGAACCATATTTTATCACATGAAATGAGTATTCCCTTTGGCCTTACTTAAAATGTTTAAAAAAACACAGCTTGATCAATCAAAAAAAGTTTCATTTGCTTTATGATAAGTGAGGACTACCCCAACAGAACTGGCAGTTAATTTTATGTAAAGAAAAGGCTATTTCCCAGGAGAAATGAACACCCACTACACGAGTGAGGAGGGAGGCGGTGGGAGAGGAACGGTCAGCAGGAGCTTTCTCACGGTCCCGAAACAATCTCGACAGCTGGACTGCGGCATGACGCTGCAAGTACCCTCTGCTAAGACTTTACCTCACAAACCACAAGTAAAAAGCAAAAACAAAATAGCTACTAGTGACTTGGGAATAAGGAAAACAGCGTAAGAGCAAGAAATACCTTATAAAAACGAAGACTGAATAAGGTATGCAACATACAGGAGATTGCAGATTTTTAAAGCACTAGACCTTCAGACACTGAGATCGTTGTGCAAACAGGGAACACCACTGTGTCTACCATTAAACACCGGCAATCAGACGACCGGCACTAAAACTTTAATGTTCTCCTGATGTCACAGTATTTAACCTGATCATAGTTCTTGATTAAATCACTATTGAATATAGATCATAACTCACTGCACTTCTGTATGCTGGATATTTATCATGATTCCTATTAAGAGAAAATCAGCACAATGACCAGGGTACTAAACTTTTTTATACCTGGAATCATTGAAAGAAAAAAAGTATTAACATATTTCAATAAATACATTTGAATATCAAACCATATAAAAATAACGAGTATATTTTATGTTTAGTATTAGAAATGCACAGACTCATTTTTTTTAGAAAGTTTAGCATGCTAGGCTAACTTGAAATTCTCATTTTTATAAATGCGCAAAGTGAAATGAGAACAAACCTCAATACAGATATAACCACCACTGCTATAAAAACATCTTTCATATTAATCGCTGCTAATTTATTGGGAGAAAAAAAAACAAACGGTTCATCTATAAAGATGAAAGTATTGTTTTAACATACTTTCTTTGCACCAGTATTTGCTGTGGGACGGGCATAAAAGCCCATAGAATGACTAACCAGCTCCTAACCAGTAGGATACTCAAAAATTTCACCTTCCAGTTCTGGGACCAGTGTGTACTTATACAACATGTCAGTAAGATGCTGATGACAACCCTAAGGATGCCAGGAGCCCAACTCAGGAAAGAACATCTAGAGAAGTCAGCTAAAACACATAACATCCCCCAAATTTTAAGTCTAAAAAAAAACTGAAGAGGAAAAGAATCCTTGATTAAATATTCTTACATTTATGCACCATGAGGGAAAAACTATTTTAAAAACCTTCTTTCTGGAGTTCTCACTGTGGCTCAGTGAAAATGAACCCAATTAGTATCCATAAGGACATGGGTTCGATCCCTGGCCTCACTCTGTGGGCTAAAGATCCGGCATTGCCATGAGCTGTGGTGTAGGTCGCAGAGGCGACTTGGATCCCGCTGTGTTGTGGCTGTGGTGTAGGTCAGCAGCTGTAGCTCAGATTTGACCCCTAGCCTAGGAACTTCCATATGCTGCATATGTGGCCCTAAAAAAAAAGGCAAAAAATAAAAATAAAAACCCCCTTTCCAAGTTAAAAAAAAAAAATCAACTAGCTATTTTTCTGGTCTGTAATTCATTAGGATAACACATTTTATAAATATTTTAAATTATTATCACGCTAAATTAACTGTCTCTCCTTAAATGATTACCAAATTTTCTAAGCATGCTTTATTCCTGAGGTCCATTAACTGGTTTATTATCATCACTTAACAACTTGTTAAACAATTAAGTGTATATAAAGACTTTCATTAAACAAGGCTATTTTTACATAATTATCGTAGCTCATAAAAGTTTTCACTAAAAACTAACGTAGCTTATAAAATAAATAAGTAAATGAAGCCCAACTGTATTTCCCAGAACAGGTGTTTATTAATTGCCGTTATTCACGGCAGACCATGAGGATATGAGACATACCGTGGTCCAGCTCAATTAATTTCCTAATTACTGATGGACAGATTAAGTGTGCAGGACTTCTGATGTACTTCATTGCCATGTGAACACTCAATTGATCACCAAAGGTAAAGCTAGCTATGGCCTTTAAAACATCAGAACTCTAAATGCGGTTCTGCTAGAACTTCCTTAAGCTGTTCCACCTTAAATTCTTTTAAAAGAGTCCTTCTTGTTATTGTTTTATTTCCTACTTCAGGGCTTCAAGGCATTGGCAGCAGTCCAAAAGAAGGAGCCAATCAAAGAAGCACAACGCAACAATGCCTCGGTACTTAACTCTGGATAAAAGCCAGATGAGCACTCGGATGATTACATCACCATCCTCAGGGGGCAGAGCTGCGGAGCCTTCCAAGCGAAATTAATTTTTACACTTTCTCCTCAACCACAGAAACGTCTCCTCCTTCAACTACCAGAAACAGGTCCACACACTAAGGCTGCCTTCAAACAAAACTACAACATCTAACAAAAAATATTAAGTCCACAAGCAAGCCTATCAGATAGGAGTTTGGCTAACTATGATGTCCATGAATACAGATGCAGACAGTTACACAAATACCTCAGTAAACTCTTGCTGTAGCTAAAATACAGGTGATTTGTAATATTAGTTCCAACATATGTACAACATATGTAAATGCTTATTTCATTTTTGAAAAAAGAGCATCTTCTTGAACTTCATTAAGGGTATCCTCAGCATAGGATTATTTAAAAGGAAGAAAGTTAACCCTTTGTGTTATGAGAAGAGTTTCCAGGACAGTTCAACATTCTCTGAATCATAAAAGAAATAAATCACACATAAAGGACAGGAGTAGTAAAAACCACTTTTGTTTTGCCATTCTATTATATTATAATCTTACAAACTATTTAAAACTTATTTAGAAAAGGGAAAGGAAGACGTTATTAATTTTTAAATGTTCATTCCATTTAGAGCTAAGTTCCATGAGTCCCCATACTATAGGCTTTTATGATGTTCTTTACAGTTTTCTTCTTTTTTGTTAATACACAACTAAGATAAACTTTTCTTTTTTAAACAAGAAAGAAATGTTGAGAAAAATGAGTGTTTGCTGGGTTAATGGTGAATCATGAAATATCCCGTGAATGTTGGAAACACACACTGCTCAGTGACACCCCATGCGTATATTCCTTGGCACTGCGGTGAAAACAAACAATACACAGTCTTACTGCATTCAAACCATTTAAATTCAAAATTGCTTACTTTCTCTGTCCCCTTTGTTTTCGTGGTGCTGAGTTTTGTATTTTCTCACAGGTTCCATTGCTGTTGTCATCAACGTCCTTCTTGTTAGAAGGCTGGTTTTTCCATGGCAAAATAAATCCAGGTGTTACTCGAAACTGTTTTAAGTCTCCTTGTCCCAATGAACTTTTTTCACCACAATAACAAAAAGCACAGAGCTGTTCACTGGAAGAAATAACGAGTAAAGAAGATAGGTAAGGAGAAGGATTTTTATTTAACTATTCCAGTTCCAAACAACTGCAAAACACTTGTACTTTAAAATTAAACACGATGTCTTTAGTACAACCTAAGTGTTTAAATATGTCTATACCATAAGAAAGATTAGGTTCAACAATTACACATTTGTAATTCTACTTTTCTACTGCACAATTTTTAAAAGTAGTCAACATATCAAATCAAAAAATTTTAGTTGGCACTTAGAGAAACAATTTTCTTTTAAACCAAATTTTAAAAAAATGAAGGATTGAAAAGGAATAAAAAAAAGGTAAAGCTAAGGCTGGGGAAGAAGATAGGATTTAGTGGCTACTCAATTAATTATATCCCTGCTTTGTAAAACAAGTGGTGATCAAGTTTTATTCACCACTTGATGGAACATTCTTTATGCATGATATAAGTGTGTAACATACACACTGAGAGAGAAAAGATATAAATTTATGTGGGTAATTAAAGACAGAGAAGGGGATATGGGATTGAAAGGGTTTAAGAGGGGTGAGAAAGTGATCAAGAGGTGGGACACAGGATATTTGGAGCAGTGAAATGATTTCTTTAATGCACTGTAATTAATGGCAGCTACATGGCATCACACATTTATCAACCATATGTAACACCAAGAATGAACTCTAATGTAAATGATGGATCTCAGTGAATAATAACGTATCAATACTGATTCATCAGTTATAACACATGCCATGCTTCCATATGCCACATCACACTAAAGCAAGATGCTAATACCAGGGGAAATTGAGGCAGGCAGAGGTTTGGAAATTCTCTATACCATCTGCTTGATTTTTCTGTAAACTTAAAGTTGTTCTAAACAAGAAGATCTATGAATTATTTTAAAAAGAAACCATTTAAAAAGTTAAAGAACAAAAAACAACATATACTTACCGAGTATACCCTTAATAAGGGACCTTGGGGGGTGGGGGGGGGGGCAGAATTAAAAGGACTACTCAGGAGTTCCCACTGTGGCTCAGTGGGTTCAGAACCCGGCATAGTCTCCATGAGAATGCAGGTTTGATCCCTAACCTCGCTCAGTGGATTAAGGATCCAGCATTGCCATGAGCTGCAGCGTGGGTCACAGATGTGGCTCTGATCTGACCCCTAGCCTGGGAATTTCCATATGCCACAGGTGCAGCCATAAAAAAAATAAAATTAAAAGTTTAAAAATAAAAGGAGTAAATAAAAGGACTCCTCCTCCTGGATATATTTTCTCTTCACATTTATGGCAGCTCTACTCAGATCTTTCTTCTCAAGCACTAGACTTTCCACTCTTACCTCTCTACTGTCCACCCCGGGGACTTTCATAATGTCTTACATTAATAGGTCACAGAAATAATCTATTTTCATTCCATGTCATGTTTATCTTCAATTCATACTGGACTTCTTCTCAACTAATTAACTTCTGTTTATAAAAGTTACCAATTTAAGTTTCTCCAATATTCCCTTTCAATTTCATGATAAGCTGTGCTGCCCACTGATACTGAGACATACACACACACACAAATGTGATCTAGCTTCAGAAAAATGAAATAGGGAAAAATGTTTTTCTTTCTTCCTAAAGGATACTATATACACTGATATTCTCTGTCAGTATCTTATTAATTCTTAAATTTTATTTCTGCTCTTCTCAGCTTTTAACTCGTGTTTCTTTCAGCCTGGCCTGATTCTAGTTTGTTTCTTCCCCTAGAAACGTTTCCTGTGACGATCAGATGGCTGTCGGCCTGACGAACACTGATGAGGAAATGGAGCGATACTTTCAAAGTATTAACAAAAAAATACCTTAACCTTCGATTTTACATCCAAAACCATCCCTCTAATGGGAAGGTATACTAAAATTATTCCCACATTTCTTTAAGAGCTGAGACATTTCACCGCACAACAGACCCTCAATAAAAATATTTCAAAGACATACTCAGATTTGTGAAGAATTAGGCAAAGTTGCAAGAGATGCAGTAATAAGTAAAGACAGTCAAATGTTTCAGAGCTATTTATTGTAAAGTTTCATGTGCGGTGCAAGGGAAATTCCTAGCTTCTGCTCTGGATGTAGAAAGTTGTAAAGAGCTTTGCTCCCACTGTCACACAAAAGCTCTCCAGACAATCTTAAAAAATCGCTTTTCTTGGACACAACAGATTGCACAAGTCACAGAACAACTCGATCACCTGCAATTCAATGAAAGCCACTTTCAAAAAGAGGAGACACAGGTACTCGCTTAATCTGAGGAAGAGGCCACTGGATGTCATACAAGCAAGCTAAGAATTCATTGACCATTTTAACAGGCTGCTAAAAGCCAAGTGTGAGACTAGCAGTACGCCCAGGACCTGAAGA